>NW_022196905.1:17293184-17339399 GCF_008632895.1 Mastomys coucha
GGGGAAACTGGGAATGGAGAAATTCGCATGTAAATAAAGAAAATATCTAAAATAAAAAAAAAAATTCTTTTCATTGTTGTTTGGTTTCGGAATTCTGAATAATGAAAATGTTATTTTAGATGTGTCAGTAAAACATTCTTAAGATTGCATTGCTAACCTGAACTGCAAACTATGGCCACAGCAAATTTAACCTCCAACAACAAAATAGAATCCATGAAGGTATTTGGGAATTGGGTATAATTTGAAATTTTAGCTGCTAATCTATCATATGTAGGCATTTAGGACCAGTTTGATATGATTTTAACAGTTTTATTGGTCATAATTATGACAGTAAGAGAAAAGTGTGAGGAATTGCTTAAGCTATAATCTAATTCTGAGGCTGATATTTATAATTTGATTCAACTTTGATTATCCTTATCAAGAGGCTTCTACTTAGTTCTCAGCAGTTTCTTCCCCCTTGCACCCACCCTGCACTATCTGAGCTGTGATTATGTTTTTCAACCTCCTCTTCTTGGTCCACTTTGTACTGATTAACACCCTAATTCTGGTGACCATTAGATCAGTATTTACCTATTATTTCATAAGTATAAAGAAATGGTAGTTTTGATGGAAAATAGTCCCTTGTTTTGATTCTAATAAGAAAGGTATACATTTTTCTCATTACTGTCTTAGTTAGGATTTCCATTGTTGTGAAGAGACACCATGATGAAGGCAATTCTTATAAAAGAAAATTGGGGCAAGCTTACGTGTTCAGAGTTTCAGTCTACTATCACCAATGCTGGCAAGCTTCCAGGCAGGTAAGGCACTGGAAAAGCTGTGGGTTCTACATTTTCATTCAAAGGAAACCAGGGGCAGACTGTTTTCAGGAGGACCTCAAAATAACACCTCCACAGTGACACACTTACTCCAAGAATGCCACACCTTTTCCAACAAAGCCACACCTCCTAATAGTCCATTCCCTGGGCCAAGCACAAACCACTACACATGGCAATAAACTGACTAAAAGAATGGACCAGAATAGAACATTTGGTTCACAGAGGTCTTTGTTCACTGGCTTCATTCTGTAAGTTTGCAATGTAAGATCTATTGTCAGCGATCAGAGGGTGCCCCTGTCACCTGTACACTTAAACAGGAAGATCCTGAGGCTGAGATGAATGCAGGATATATAAAGAGACATTGTCTCACAAATTAAAGTCGTCCCCTGGATGTAATCTATTTGGTATTACCATGAGAGGGGGGTTTTTGATGTTGTGATATGATTTTCCTGTAAATGTCTGATTTGAATCTAGGAAATAGTGTTCTATAATCTTTTAAATATCTTTGATTGGAGTCAGGCTCCCTCACAATAGGAGGACCTCAGGAAATTGATGCATTTTAATGGTTTGTAAGGTAAACGTGTCAGGGAATACCTCAGAGTGTTATGTAGACTTTAGAGTAATAGTTGTATTGACTTGCTAAGTTAACATGTGACTCTGGGCAATCATATAAAAGGAAGTAGTGAAGAGAAAAGTCCAGTGACTTGACCCACCTTAGCAACACTGGAAAGAGTATGACATGAATGACCTAGAGCTAGCATAGTGAAAAAGCTGTTCAGAATAGTATTTCACATATCAAGCCTTTTAAAGCAGTATAAAATAAAATTAGTTCTTCAGTAACTGCTTTGATATTTCTTAGATTAATATTTAAAAGGATATGAGAAAAGTTAGAAATTGTATCTTTTTTAACCAAAGCAAATTTCTAGTACCAGAAATTTACAGCTAAGCTCAGTTCTAGAAATCCCAGATAATTAGGCCTTCCCACCTGCCTCACTGCATCAATAAAGAGAAATTTAATGGTAAAAAGACATAGAGAAAAGGTTTACTCAATAGGGATAATTGGGTAGAGAAGTAGATACAGCAGCCCAGTAACTTCCAGCCTGTTAAGATGCATTGAGGTGAGTTTTAGGTTTAAATAGAGGAGAAAGAGACTAGGGTGTCAAGAATTATGCATGACAGCAACCCAGGCTGAGGTATGTGCTGGCAGGTACTGTCACAGTTATGATTCTTTGGGGCTACTTGAAGAGCCCCTCTTCTTGAAGGGAGTAATCTGCTTTCCACAAAATTACTAGTCCTGCATCAAGATTCAGTCTCATAACAATAGACAGCTGCTTGTATTAAGGAAAGGATCTGTCCAAGAGGCCCTGCTGCATTTGAATCCAAGGTTACTATAGGTTTAGGACAATGATTTAGTGTTGAGGCTACCCTAGAGGGTTTGTAACATGTAATTATTTAAAAAAAATAGATTTCTCTCTGCCCCTAACCATTTCTCCTCAAACTTTAAAGCTAGATAACACAGAGTAGGTATCATTGTATTTTATACAGACATTTCTTGAGTAACTGTCGTGTGTGTGTGTGTGTGTGTGTGTGTGTGTGTGTGTGTGTGTGTGAGTGTGTGTGAGTGAGTGTGTGTGTGTATGTGCATGCATACACGCACTGGTGGCAACTGACCTGAAGTAAAGGAAACAGATGTAACTAAAGACAGATGCCTGGTGTTCATCCTGCCACAGTAAGAGTCAGTGCTAGAAAATTTGTCCATATACCTATGATAATAATGTTGTCACAAGTAAATTCAAAATAACTCTGTATGACTTTGAATTCGATTTGGTGCTCTAACTCAAGTTTTAGTACTGTGCTTTCTGTGTTATGTCAACATTGATGTTATCATTACTACAAATGATACTGATTCGAGGTAGAAAATAGTTATCTGAAATTGATGGTATGGACCTTTAATTCCAGCACTGGAGAGGCAGAAGCAGGTAGATTTCTGTCAGTTTGAAACTAGTCTGATCTAGTAAGTTTTGAGTTCTATGCTAGCTGTACAATGAGAGGAAGGAAGGAAGGAAGGAAGGAAGGAAGGAAGGAAGGAAGGAAGGAAGGAAGGAAGGAAGGAAGGAAGGAAGGGAAGGAGGGAGGTGTTGGGGCCCAAAAGCGCCTGTTTTATGATGTGGGCATTCCAGTTATGCTGATGTGTAAACAAACAATAATGCGGCTTTGGCCTGTGCACCTGGGCAAATATCTTTGTGGTCTAGAGTTTTAAATAGTGCCTTTCCCTTGAGTAAATTGAGACTTGATCAGAAAATTCTTTGTCTTGTCTCCTTCCTTTGTGTCTCCTGTTCCCAAATTTGTCTTTGCAGTTACCTCTTCTCAAGAACCCAGTAAAGTCCTGCAGGTCGGGGCAGCTGGCGCCCATCAGTGGAGCTTGAGTATGAGGGGACCGTTGAAGATCATTGCAGCATTTTATCTAGGTCAGCCAACAAATTTTGTGTGGAAGATGTCTTGGGCAGTAACCTGCCATCTCCACTAAGGATCCTGGTCAGTTTGCAGTGATCATGGGACAGACTTTGAGTAGTCATGAGTTATTTGTGGAAGGTTTGAAAAAGGCTTTAAAGGCGCAAGAGATGAAGGTTAAAGTACATACGTACTTGAATTTTTTTTTTATTTTGATACAAAGATTTGTCTATAGTCAAGAAGTGTATCAGGCAAGAGGAATAGGGCTGAAAAGAAAAGGGAAAAGAAGACAAAAGAAAAGAGAAGAAAGAAAAGAAAAAAGAAAAAAAGGAAAAGAAAAAGGAGAGATGCTAGATATACAAATGACATGAGAGAGAGAAATTAAGAGAGAAGGAAAATGGATTTTGGAGCTCTCTAGGGACAGAAGAAAATCAAGAGACATCTTGTCTTGCTTCTTCTCTCGACCCTACAGGAGACATCCTTAGTTCTGGTTAGATCAAGTTCCCTATCTTCTCTGTGTTGTCTGTCCATTGGTGCACCAAACTGTCCATGTGTCAGTTTGTGTCTGTTTTTGTTTCATTGTCTGAATGACTGTTGTTTTATGTTTCATATTGAAAAGAAAAAATGGTTAAAACTTTTTGGCTCTCCATTTCATGATTCAATCTCAGTTTGTACAGTGGAGGCTGATTTAAGTTGCCCGGCACCCATGGCCAGGAGTCAAGAACAGCAGGACAGTCCCTGCTAAAGAGCCACTTTTAAGAGTGGTCAGCAGCTTCTTAGTTCTAAGGCAAATAAGCTGATAGTTGTTTTTTTTTTTTTCCTAGAGAAATCTCTGCAATTGTGATCATTGGGTTCAGCAAATGACAAAGTGCTTTTTCTCTTGAACTTATAGTTAGGAAAGGTAAAAATTCTTTGACTGATCTAAATTTATAAGATTCATATAGTTGCTTAATTTAGTTTCTGACTGGTCTTAAAGGTATGAATATGTTCTGCATGTGTTGGTTATATAGTATTGGCTTACAAGTCATTGCGTATGTTTAAAAATTTGTAATGTTGGTAACAGAAAGTTAGCTTTAAATCAGCAACTCAGGGTTGGAGTCATTTTAAACAACAACACGTGGCATGAACCAGCCAAGGAAACCAGGTCTCTAAAGATATTTCTATATTGGGAAAGTATTTTATATAATTCTTATACTAGAAACTAGACTTATAAGGGATAAGATTTAAAACAATGTCTATTCAATGAGTGTAAGGAGGGCATTTTTCCCAAAGCTGTGGAAATTGCCTGCCTAGGGCCCACCACCACTGGGCTTCCCTCAGCTAAAGATAGTAATGAAAACCAAGCGTTAGAGAATGGACAAGTATGATAAAGAACACACATCCATTACCCTGAGCCTGCAGCCAGGCAACATCATGGATCCACCTGCAGCCCTAGATAATTATTAGATAACCAGGCCACAGAAAGTGTGTGTGCATGCAAATCATAAAGAACTGCTTGAAATAATATGTGGAGTGTCTTAGCTGTAATTGGCTGAGTTTAGTTTGAAAGCTCTGGTCTGGCATGGCAGGATTGCTCCTCTTCCAGGAGTTCAGCGGAGATATTTCATGTGGAGAGGTGGTCTGTGTGGGCCCCTTAAGGATGCAGACACCCAATGCTTGGATAGCAGGAGCCTACATGCTGCAGCTCAGCTCCAGGGCATCTGGAGCAGGTACCATCAAGCCATGCCTTGCCTGCGTGCCTTCGCCAGGGAGCTAGGATATACCTGCCAGACTGGAAAGGTTAGTGGAAGAGTGTTTGTGTGAATGAATGAATGCGGGCCTATTTTACCATTTTACTTGCTTTTTGCCAAGACAGACTTATCAGAATATATTTGTCTTTGTGCAAAAATTAGACCCTCATACAACCAGTCTCTAGCTATGTTTACTGCCTTGCTACAATGATTTTACAGCACCAAGGTTATAAAGAATGTTTTAACTATAAATCATCTTAGGAAAGACCATCCAAAGATTAGAAGCATAGATGGACAGTAGAATTGCCCTTGGAATCTGTCCTTACTGCAGTAGGTGTAATCTTTGGGTCAGTGACTCAGGCCCTATGCTCAGACTGAGAAATACTTACATTTGAGTTAACGCAAAACAGCAGCCTCTCCACAAGGCTTCTGAGGCATTTCCTTTGTTTTACAAACCCTGCTGATGAAAGTCTTTGTGGCCTTGCCTCTCCTTGCTTATGGGGAATTGTTTTTAAGACAAAACAGCCTCATCACAGGTGTTGTTTAAAGTAACTTTAAACTTAAAATTTATAAAAGGTCAATGAGGCTGTGGAAGTTGAAGACCAATCTGGCTTATCTACTCCATATAGAATTATTGTGTATTTAGAAGGTTGTTTTTTCCTCTGCATCCTGGTAGTTGTAAAGGATTTGTTTCTAGTGGGTTTGAAATCATTGGAAAGTTTTGCATTTTGGAATGTCTAATAACCTTACATTATGTTAAAAAAAATTGTTTCTGTTTCAATACAAGAAGCTAGGACTTTGAATTTTTCAGTGCATGTTAATTATTATTTGGACAGTATTTTATTATTAGCTAATTCTTCTCAAGGGGAATTTTAATACCTTGGCTCTTACACAACAACGAGCTCTAAAAAATTTGGAGTAAGTTTTTGCTCCAGAAAAGTTTAAAAAACAATATCCTTTTCAATATTTGGGATATTCAATATTGGCTTTTCAATATCAGTTATATCCTAGAAAGGGTGCTGGTACAGAAAATTCAAGAAAGAAAAGATGATTTGCTTACTTCAAATTATTTTCGAACACTTCTAAGAAATGTTAATTGGCTAAGACCTCACCTTTAGCTCACCACAGGACTTAAGCCTTTGTTGGATGTTGTAAAGGGGGATGCAAATTAACCGGTAAGAGACAAACAGCTTTGCAGAAAGTAGAGAAAGTTTCTTTAATCAATTGTTATCTATTTTATTCAATTGTAATCTTTATTGTTACTCAATGTGCCCACAACAATTCTTTGGCAATAGAGAACATTAATGTGGATCCATCTTTATCTCCAAGTAAAGTTTTAATATCCTATTATGAAGATTTTGTGATGAAAATATTTTGAAAAAGAATGTCTTAAAAACCTGAGGAGACATCTATTCCTTATTTCAAACAGCAATTAAATTGGTTATTGCAGAATATTGATTGATATTTGGCCTATTATACAGTAAAATCTTTAGGTAAGATTGATAATCATTATCCAAAAGACAATTTGTTAAAAATTGCTTCTGTGCATGCTTTTATATTTCCTATAAATTTATGTATGCATCCCATAAAGAATACATCTACAGCCCTTCTATGGAAGAAAAGTATTTGTAATTGGATCACATGTTTAGCACAAATAATTGAACTACATGCTGTAGTCACTGTTTTTAAAGTGCTAAAATCAAACTTTAATTTATATAATGATAGCCAATATGTATAACTCAGGGTTTACAATCGCTTAAAATTATTCCTTTTTAAATACTGCTAATTCTCAAATTTTGCAATTGTTTATACATATACAACTCAAATTAAGAGAAAGTACTGTTCTTTGAACATTTAAGTTCTTCCTGGACTGCCTGGACAAGACCCCTTAAGATAATGCCACAGCAGATTTGTATCCCAGGCAGATTATAGGCTTTACAAAAGAACAATTGTCCATATAATCTCATTCCTTAGATCATCAATGGTTTGAGATAATAATTTGGTATTTTTAGATAATGTACATGTTAAATTGTAAAGACTTGTTCTCAATGTCCAAAGTTTCTACCTGTACCACATAATGGTGTTAAATCTCGAGGACATATATTTAATCAATTATTGCAAATGGATACTGACATTTCTGATTTTGGAAAAATAAAATATGCACACATGACCATTGATACATTTTCAGGCTATCTAGTTGCCTTAACAGGAAAAGTAACTAAAAATGTAATCATTGCCTACATTATTTTTCTATGCTTGGTATTCCTAATCAGATTAAAACATAATGGAACTGACTTACAGTCATGCATTTGAGATGTTTTGTCAACAATTTAATGTTACCCATATTACTGGGATTCCTTATAATTCTCAGGGACAAGGAATTGTTGAATGTGCACATTGAACTCTCAACCGCCAGTTGAGCCAGCACCATCTGTTGAAAATGCTGTCTTTTTTCCACTGTATGGTTTTAGCTCCTTTGTCGAAGATCAAGTGACCATAGGTGTGTGGGTTCATTTCTGGGTCTTCAATTGTGTTTTCTGCCTGTCACTGTACCAATACCATGCTGTTTTTTTATCACAATTGCTCTGTAGTATCCCTTAAGGTCCAGGATTTTGATTCCACCAGAGGTTCCTTTATTGTTGAGAATACTTTTGACTATCCTGGTCTTTTTTTGTTGTTCCAGATGAATTTGCAAATTGCTCTTTCTAAGTATGTGAAGAATTGAGTTGGAATTTTGATGAGGAATGCATTGAATGTGTAGATTGCCATCAGTAATATGGCCATTTTTACTACATTAATCCTGCCATTCCATGAGCATGGGAGATTTTTTCATCTTCTGAGATCTTCAAAATCCTTCTGAAGAGACTTGAAGTTCTTGTCAAACAGATCGTTTAATTGCTTAGAGTTACACCAAAGTATTTCATTTTATTTGTAACTATTGTGAAGGGTGTTGTTTCCCTAATTTCTTTCTCTATCTGTTTATCCTTTGTGTAGAGGAAGGCCTCTGATTTGCTTGAGTTAATTTTATATCCAGCTACTTTGCTGAAGTTGTTTACCAGGTTTAGAAGCTCTCTGGTGGAATTTTTGGGGTCACTTAAGTATACTATCATATCATCAGCAAATAGTGATAAATTGACTTCTTCCTTTCCAATTCATATCCCTTTGATCTCCTTTTGTTGTCTAATTGCTCTGGCTAGGACTTCAAGTACAATATTGAATAGGTAGGGAGAGAGTGGGCAGCCTTGTCCAATTCCTGATTTTAGTGGGATTGCTTCAAGTTTCTCTCCGTTTAGTTTGATGTTGACTACTGGTTTTCTGTATTGCTTTTACTATGTTTAAGTATGGGCCTTGAATTCCTGATATTTATAAGACTTTTATCATGAAGGGGTGTTGGATTTTGTCAAAGGCATTCTCAGCATCTAATGAGATGATCATATGTTTTTTTTTTCTTTAAGTTTGTGTATATAGTGAATTACATTGATGGATTTCCATATGTTGAACCATCCCTGAATCCCTGGGATGAAGCCTACTTGATCATGGTGGATGATCATTTTGATATGTTCTTTGATTTGGTTTATAAGAATTGTATTGAGTATTTTTTGCATCGATATTCATAAGGGAAATTGGTCTGAAGTTTTCTTTCTTCATTAGGTCTTTGTGTGTTTTAGATATAAGAGTAATTGTGGCTTCATAGAATGAATTGGGTTGAGTGCCTTCAGTTTCTATTTTGTTGAATAGTTTGAGGAATATGGTATTAGGTCTTCTTTGAAGGTTTGATAAAACTCTGCACTAAACCCATCTGGTCCTGGGCTTATTTTGGTTGGGAGACCATTAATGACTGTTTCTATTTCCTTAGCAGATATGGGACTGTTTAGATTGTTGATCTGATCTTGATTTAATTTTGGTACCTGGTATCTTTCTAGAAAATTGTCCATTTCATTTAGGTTTTCCAGTTTTGTTGAGTATAGGCTTTTGTAGTAGGATCTCACGATATTTTGGATTTCCTCAGTGTCTGTTGTCATGTCTCACTTTTTCATTTCTGATTTTGTTAATTAGGATACTGTCTCTGTGTCCTCTATTTAGTCTGGCTAATGGTTTATCTATTTTGTTGATTTTCTCAAAGAACCAGCTCCTTGTTTGGTTGATTCTTTGTATAGTTCTTATTGTTTCTATTGGTTGTTTTCAGCCCTGAGTTTGATTATTTCCTGCCCTTGACTCCTCTTGGGTTAATTTGCTTATTTTCGTTCTAGTGCTTTCAGGTGTGCTGTCAAATTGCTGGTGTATGCACACTTCAGTTTCTTTTTGGAGACACTTAAAGCCATGAGTTTTCCTCTTAGGACTGCTTTTATTATGTCCCATAAGTTTGGGTATGTTGTGGCTTCATTTTCATTAAACTCTAAAAAGACTTTAATTTCTTTCTTTATTTCTTCCTTGGCCAAGTTATTATTGAGTAGAGTGTTGTTAAGCTTCTAATTTTATGTAGACATTCTATTGCTTATGTTGTTATTTAGGAACAGCCTTAGTTCATGGTGATCTCATGGGATGCAAGGAATTACTTCAATCTTCTTATATCTGTTGAGGCCTGATTTGTGACCAATTATATGGTCAATTTTAGAGAAGGTACCATGAGGTGCTGAGAAGGTATATCCTTTTATTTTAGGATAAAAAGTTCTATAGATATCTGTTAAATCCATCTGTTTCATAACTTCTATTAGTCTCACTGTGTCCCTGTTCAGTTTCTGTTTCCATGATCTGTCCATTGCAGAGAGTGGGGAGTTGAAATCTCCCACTATTATTGTGTGCAGTTCAATGTGTGCTTTGAGTTTAGTAAAGTTTCTTTTATGAATGTAGAAGCCCTTTAATTTGGAGCATAGAGGTTCAGAATTGAGAATTCATCTTGGTAGATCATACCTTTGATGAATATGAAGTGTCCCTCTTTATCTTTTTTGATCACTTTAGGGTGAAAGTCGATTTTATTTGATATTAGATTGGCTACTCTAGCTTTTTTCTTGGGACCATTGGCTTGTAGAATTGTTTTCCAGCCTTTTAATCTGATGTAGTATCTGTCTTTGTCACTGAGGTGGGTTTCCTGTATGCAACAAAATATTGGGTCCTGTTTCTGTACCCAATCTGGTAGTCTATATCTTTTTATTGGGGAATTGAGTCCATTGATATTAATAGATATTAATGAAAAGTAATTGTTGCTTCCTGTTATTTTTGTTGTTAGAGCTGGAATTCCATTCATGTGTCTATGTTCTTTTAGTTTTGTGAAGATTACATTTTTGCTTTTTCAGAGATGTAGTTCCCCTCCTTATGCTGGAGTTTTCCATTTATTACCCTTTGAAGGGCTGGATTTGTAGAAATATATTGTGTGAATTTGGTTTCATCATGGAATACTTTGGTTTCTCCACCTATGGTAATTGAGAGTTTTGCTGCATATAGTAGCCTGGGTTGGCATTTGTGTTCTCTCAGGGTCTATATGTCATCCACCCAGGATCTTCTAGCTTTCATAGTCTCTGGTGAGAAGTCTGGTGTAATTCTGATAGGCCTGCCTTTATATGCTACTTGACATTTTTCCCTTACTATTTTTAGTATTCTTTCTTTATTTTGTTCATTTGTTGCTTAGACTATTATAGGGTGGGAGGAATTTCTTTTCTGTTCCAGTCTATTTGGAGTTCTATAGGCCTCTTGTATGTTCATGGGTATCTCTTTCTTTAGGTTAGTGAGTTTTGTTGAAGATCTTTACTGGCCCTTTATGTTGGGAGTCTTCACACTTTTCTCTACCTAATATCCTTAGGTTTGGTCTGCTCATTGTGTCCCAGATTTCTTGGATGTTTTGGGTTAGGAATTTTTTGCATTTTGTGTTTTCTTTGATTGTTGTGTCAAAGTTTTCTGTGGTATCTTCTGCACCAGAGATTCTCTCTTCTATCTCTTGTATTCTGTTGGTGATGCTTGCATCTATGGTTCCTGACTTCTTTCCTAAGATTTCTATCTCCAGAGTTGTCTCTCTTTGTGATTTCTTAACTGTTTCTACTTCCATTTTTAGGTCCTAGATGGTTTTGTTCAATTCCTTCACCTGTTTGGTTGTGCTTTCCTGTAATTGTTTAAGGGATTTTTGTGTTTCATCTTTAAAGGCTTCTACTTGTTTACTTGTGTTCTCCTGTAATTCTTTAGGGATTTTTTTGTGTGTGTGTGTGTGTGTGTTTCCTCTTTAAGGGCTTATACATCTTTACCTGTGTTCTCCTGTATTTCTTTAAGGGAGAATTCATGTCTTTCTTAAACTCCTCTATCACCTTCATGAGATATGATTTTACATCCAAATCTTGCTTTTCCAGTGTTTTGTGATATCCAGGACTTGCTGTGGTGGGAGTACTAGGTTCTGATAAAGCCAAGTAGTCTTGGTTTCTGTTGGTAAGATTCTTGTGTTTGCCTTTTGCCATGTGTTGATCTCTGGTTTTAGATATTCTTGCTGTCTCTGACTATAGCTTGTTCTGCTTCTGGGTCAGGAAGCTAGTGTCAGTACTTCTGGGAGATCAGGTCTCCTCTGATAAATCCCAGGTGCAGATGGCTGAGTCCCTAGGTTAAAGTGCTCCCTAAAGGCAGGCTTTCTGCTTGTAGGGAAGGGGCAGAGAGGGTTGAGGATTCATAGCTGTCATTTGGAGGTCGAGAGGATTCTGTCCCTGCTGCCCTGCAACTTGTGAGGTCTATGCTTTCAGGCTGGTCCCGCCTTAGAAAGTCACCCTAGAGAAAATGGCAGATCTCACCTGTGGTCTGGAATTTTTAATAGTGCCTTTCCCTAGAGTAATTTGAGGCTTGATCAGAAAATTCTTTGTCTTGTCTCCTATGCTTCTCATGTTCCCAAATTTGTTGTTGCAGTTCCCTCTTCTCAAGATCCCCATTAATTCCTGCAGGTTGAGACAGGAAGGGAGGGAAGAAGGGAAGGAGGGAGTAAGGAAGGAAGGAAGGAAAAGGGGAAGAAAAGAAGAAAATATGGATGAGTAAAAACTTTGATGCAAAAATATATTTGGAAAGTAATCAAAAAATTTAAGGACGGACATTTCATATTCATCAAAGGTATGATCTACCAAGATGAACTCTCAATTCTGAACCTCTATGCTCCAAATGCAAGTACATCTACATTCATAAAAGAATCTTTACTAAAGCTCAAAGCACACATTACACCGCACACAATAGTAGTGGGAGATTTCAACACCCCACTCTCTGCAATGGACAGATCATGGAAACAGAACATAAAGAAGGACACAGTGAGACTAACAGAAGTAATGAAACAGATGGATTTAACAGATATCTATAGAACATTTTATTCTAAAACAAAAGGATATACCTTCTTCTCTGCACCTCATGGTACCTTCTCCAAAATTGACCATATAATTGGTCAAAAATAAGGCCTCAACAGATACAAGAAGATTGACATAATTCCTTGTATCCTATCAGATCACCATGAACTAAGGCTGTTCCTCAATAATAACATAAACAATAGAATGCCCACATACACGTGGAAGCTCAACAACACTCTACTCAATGATAACTTGGTCAAGGAAGGAATAAAGAAAGAAATTAAAGACTTTCTAGAGTTCAATGAAAATGAAGCTATAACATACCCAAACTTATGGGACACAATGAAAGCAGTCCTAAGAGGAAAACTAATAGCTTTAAGTGTCTCCAAAAAGAAACTGAAGTGTGCGTACACCAGCAATTTGACAGCACATCTGAAGGCGCTAAAACAAAAAGAAGCAAATTCACCTAAGAGGAGTCAAAGGCAGGAAATAATCAAACTCAGGGCTGAAATCAACCAAATAGAAACAAAAAGAACTATACAAAGAATCAACCAAACCAGGAGCTGGTTCTTTGAGAAAATCAACAAAATAGATAAACCCTTAGTTAGATTAACTAGAGAGCACAGAGATAGTATCCAAATTAACAAGATCAGAAATGAAAAGGGAGACATAACAACAGACACTGAGGAAATCCAAAATATCATGAAATCCTACTACAAAAGCTTATACTCAAAAAAACTGAAAAATCTGGATGAAATGGATAATTTTCAAGACAGATACCAGGTACCAAAATTAAATCAAGATCAGATCAACAATCTAAACAGTCCCATATCTGCTAAGGAAATAGAAATAGTCATTAATGGTCTCCCAACCAAAATAAGCCCAGGACCAGATGGGTTTAGTGCAGAGTTTTATCAAATTTGCAAAGAAGACCTAATACCAATATTCCTCAAACTATTCAACAAAATAGAAACTAAAGGCACTCTATCCAATTCATTCTATGAAGCCACAATTACTCTTATACCTAAACCACACAAAGACCTAATGAAGAAAGAAAACTTCAGACCAATTTCCCTTATGAATATCGATGCAAAAATACTCAATAAAATTCTTACAAACCGAATCAAAGAACACATCAAAACGATCATCCACCATGATCAAGTAGACTTCATCTCAGGAATGAAGGGATAGTTCAATATATGGAAATTCATCAACGTAATTCACTACATAAACAAACTTAAAGAAAAAACCATATGATCATCTCACTAGATGCTGAAAAAGCATTTGACAAAATCCAACATCCCTTCATGATAAAAGTCTTGGAAAGAACAGGAATTCAAGGCTCATATGTGAACATAATAAAAGCTATCTACAGAAAACCAGTAGCCAACATCAAACTAAATGGAGGGAAACTTCAAGCAATCCCACTAAAATCAGGAACTAGACAAGGCTGCCCACTCTCTCCCTACCTATTCAATATTGTACTTGAAGTCCTAGCCAGAGCAATTAGACAACAAAAGGCGATCAAAGGGATACAAATTGGAAAGGAAGAAGTCAAATTATCACTATTTGCTGATGATATGATAGTATACTTAAGTGACCCCAAAAATTCCACCAGAGAGCTCCTAAACCTGATAAACAACTTCAGCAAAGTAGCTGGATAGAAAATTAACTCAAGCAAATCAGAGACCTTCCTCTATAAAAAGGATAAACAGGTAGAGAAAGAAATTAGTACGAAATTATTTGTAAGTATTGTGAAACAACACCTTTCACAATACTTACAAATAATATAAAATACCTCGGTGTAACTCTAACTAAACAAGTAAAAGATTTGTTTGACAAGGACTTCAAGTCTCTGAAGAAGGAAATTGCAGAAGATCTCAGAAGACAGAAAGATCTCCCATGCTCATGGATTGGCAGGATTAATATAGTAAAAATGGCCATCTTACGAAGGCAATCTGCAGATTCAATGCAATCCCCATCAAAACTCCAGCTCAATTCTTCACAGACTTAGAAGAAAGAGCAATTGGCAGATTCATCTGGAACAACAAAAGACTCAGGATAGCCAAAACTATTCTCAACAATAAAGGAACCTCTGGTGGAATCACAATCCCAGAACTTAAGCTGTACTACAGAGCAATAGTGATAAAAACTGCATGGTATTGGCACAGTGACAGACAGGTAGATCTATGGAATCGAATTGAAGACCTAGAATTGAACCCATGCACCTATGGTCACTTAATCTTTGACAAAGGAGCTAAAACCATCCAGTGGAAAAAAGACAGCATTTTCAGCAGATGGTGCTGGCTCAACTGGAGGTTAACATGTAGAAAAATGCAAATCGATCCATTCCTTTCTCCTTGTACAAAGCTCAAGTCCAAGTGGATCAGGGACCTCCACATCAAAGCAGATACATTGAAACTAATAGAAAGGAAAGTGGGGAAGAACCTCAAGCAAATAGGCACAGGGGAAAATTTCCTGAAGAGAACGCCAATAGCTTATGCTCTAAGATTGAGAATTGACAAATGGGACCTCATAAAGCTGCAAAGCTTCTGTAGGGCAACAGACACTCCCAATAGGAAAAAACGGCAACCAACAAATTGGGAAAAGATCTTTACCAACCCTATATCTGATAGAGGGCTAATATCCAATGTATACAAAGAACTCAAGAAGTTAGACTCCAGAGAATCAAATAACCCTATTAAAAAATGGGGTACAGAGCTAAACAAAGAATTCTAAATTGATGAATACTGAATGTCTGAGAAGCACCTAAAGAAATGTTCAACATCCTTAGTCATCATGAAAATGCAAATCAAAACAACTCTGAGATTCTACCTCACACCAGTCAGATTGGCTAGGATAAAAGACTCAGGGGACAGCAGATGCTGGAGAGGTTGTGGAGAAAGAGGAACATTACTTCATTGCTGGTGGGATTGCAAATTAGTACAACCACTCTGGAAATCAGTTTGTCTATTCCTACGGAAATTGGACATAGTTCTACCAGAGGACCCAGCTATACCACTCCTGGGCATATACCTGGAAGATGCTCCAACATGTAATAAGGACACATGTTCCACCATGTTCATAGCAGCCTTTTTTATAATAGCTGAAACCTGGAAACAACACATTTGTCCCTCAACAGAAGAGTGGATACAGAAATTGTGGTACATTTACACAATGAAGTATTACTCAGCTATTAAAAACAATAAATTTATGAAATTCTTAGGGAAATGGATGGATCTGGAGAATGTCATCCTGAGTGACGTAACCCAATCACAAAAGAACAAACATAGTATGCACTTTCTGATAAGTGGTTATTAGCCCAGAAGTTTGGAATACCGGAAGAACAACCCACATTCCACAAGGAACTCAAGCAGAAGGAAGACCAAAAGGTGGACATTTCATTCCTTCTTAAAAGGGGAACCAAATACCCACGGAAGGAGTTGCAGAGATTAACTATGGAGCAGAGACTGAAGGAAGGACAATCCAGCCTAAATATAGCTATCTCCTGAGAGGCTCTGACAGTACCTGACTAATACAGATATAGAGGCTTACAGTCATCCATTGAACTGAGTACATGGTTCCCAATGAAGGAGTCAGAGAAAGGACCTATGGAGCTGAGGGGTTTGCAGCCCCTTAGGACAAACAACAATATGAACTAACTAGCACCTCAGAGCTCCCTGGGTCTCAACCACTAACCAAGGGCTGCACATGGTGGGTGTGATTGTTCTGGCAGCACGTGTGTAATAGAGGATTGTAAATTCGATCATCAATAGGAGGAGAGGACCTCAGCCCTCTGAAGGTTCTGTGCCCCAGTGTAGGGGAATGCCAGGGCCAATAAATGGGAGAGGGTGGGGCGGCAGGCATGGGGAAGGGGGAGGCAACAGGGGTTTGTTCTTGTTGTTTTTGTTTGTTCACTTGTTTGGTTTTTGTTTGAGAAACTGGGAAAGGAGTAATTTACATGTAAATAAAGAAAATATCTAATAATAAATAAATAAATAAATATATTTGATAAAGCTTTTAGTCTTTTTTTTTACTTTACATACTTTCTTTTTATTAGATATTTTCTTTATTTACTTTTCAAATTTTATCCTCTTCCTGATTTTCCCTCCAAAAAACCCTCAAATAACAAAAGTATATTTCCTTCCCCCTCCCCCTGCTCACCAACCCACCCTCTCCTACTTCCTGGCCCTGGCATTCCCCTACACTGGGGGCATAGAACCTTTGCCCAGCCAAGGGGGTCTTGTCTCATTGATGACTGACTAGACCATACTCTGCTACATATGCAGCTGGACCCACTAGTCCCACTATGTGCACTCTTTGGTTGGTGGTTTAGACCCTGGAAGCTCTGGGGATACTGGTTAGTTAATATTGTTGTTCATACTATGTGGCTGCAAACCCCTTCAGCTCCTTGGGTCCTATCTCTAGCTCCTTTATTGGGGACCCTGTCCTCAGTCCAATGGATGGCTGTGAGCCTCCACTTTTGTATTGGTTGGGCACTTGTGGGGCCTCTCAGGAGACATCTATATCAGGCTGCTGTCAGCCAGTATTTGCTGGCATTCACAATAGTGTCTGGGTTTGGTGATTGTATATTGGAATGATCCCCAGGATACGTAGTCTCTAAATTATTATTTCTTCAGTCTTTGCTCCATACTTTGTCTCTGTAACTCCTTCCATGGGTATTTTGTTCCCTTCTAAGAAGGATCAAAGTATCTACACTTTAGTCTTCCTTCTTGAGTTTCTTGTGGTGCTCCAATATGTTCATAGCAGATTTATTTATAATAGCCAGAAGTTATTCTATTATTTTCATAGCAGCCTTATTTATAATAGCCAGAAGCTGGAAATAACACAGATGTCCTGCAACAGAGGAATGAATAGAGAAAATGTGATATATTTACACAATGGAATACTACTCAGCTATTAAAAACAATGAATTTATTAAGTTCTTAGGGAAATGGATGGATCTTGAGAATATCATCTGAGAATATCATCGTGAGTGAGATAACCCAATCACAAAATAACATACATGGTATGCAGTCACTGTTGGGTGGGTAGTAGTCCAGAAGCTCAGAACACCCTGCTTTTAGTCTTTAATATCTTAGTAAACATCAGCCTCAGAGACAGTGCTAAGACTTAACATTTTTTCAGCTTCTTAAACATTTTAGTCCATTTTAAAATTTAATGATAAATACATTTTAGTACATTAAAATTTGTTTTAAAATATAATTTTAATAGCATCATGTCACTTCTTGTATATATCTGTGCATGTGTTTTTGTACTGCCTATTTTCTAACTATGTAGAAATTTTTTTTTCTTTTTTTTTTTTTTTAGATATTTTCTTTATTTACATGTAAATTTCTCCATTCCCAGTTTCCCCTCCAAAAAACAAAGAAACAAACAAAAAGAACCAAAACAAACCCCTGTTGCCTCCCACTTCCCCATGCCTGCTACTCCGTCCTCTCCCACTTTCTGGCCCTGGCATTTTCCTACACTGGGGCACAGAACTTTCACAGGGCCGAGCTCCTCTCCTCCTATTGATGACCGAATTTGCAATCCTCTACTATATACATGCTGCCTGAACAATCAGACCCCTCCATGTGCAGTCTTTGGTTGGTGGTTGAGACCCTGGGAGCTCTGAGGGTACTACTTAGTTCATATTGTTGTTCGTCCTAAGGGGCTGCAAACACCTCAGCTCCATTGGTCCATTCTCCAACTCCTTCACTGGGGACCTGTACTCAGTTCGATGGATGGCTGTGAGCCTCTACATCTGTGTTAGTCAGGTACTGTCAGAGCCTCTCAGGAGATAGCTATATTTAGGCTGGCTTGCCCTTCCTTCAGTCCCTGCTCCATAGTTAATCTCTGCAACTCCTTCCGTGGGTATTTGGTTCCCCTTTTAAGAAGGAATGAAATGTCCACCTTTTTGGTCTTCCTTCTTCTTGAGTTCCTTGTGGAATGTGGGTTGTTCTTCCGGTATTCCAAACTTCTGGGCTAATAACCACTTATCAGAGAGTACATACCGTGTTTGTTCTTTTGTGATTGGGTTACCTCACTCAGGACGATATTCTCCAGATCCATCCATTTCCCTAAGAATTTCATAAATTTATTGTTTTTAATAGCTGAGTAGTACTCCATTGTGTAGATGTACCACAATTTCTGTATCCACTCCTCTGTTGAGGGACATCTGGGTTATTTCCAGGTTCTGGCTATTATAAATACGGCTGGTATGAACATGGTGGAGCATGTATCCTTCTTACATGTTGCAGTATCTTTTGGGCATATGCCCAGGAATGGTATAGCTGGGTCCTCCGGTAGAACTATGTCCAACTTCCGGAGGTACTGCCAAATTGATTTCCAGAGTGGTTGTACCAGTTTGCAATCCCACCAGCAATGAAGTAATGTTCCTCTTTCTCTACAACCTCTCCAGCATCTGCTGTCACCTGAGCTTTTTATCCTCAAAGGAAGGAAAGAAGGGGGAAAGAAATGAAGGAAATAAAATGTGTCTTGTTTTCTTATTGTGTTCTTTGTATGTAAAAGATGCACTAAGGAAAAAGACAAGAATATGCCCTAGAGCATTTGAAAAGAGTATACAGTTTGCTTTCCAGGGCATGTGCCAGTTTAACTCTGCTTGCTTTAAGGCTGTCAGATAGATGATTGATTGCATTATAAGTTAAAGGGATTCTTGGGAATCATTCTGAACCTTTGGATTCGGATTCTATTTAAGTCAGCTCGATCAATTTATTTGTCATTATTTTTGTTATTGATGTTTTTCTGATTGATCTGTCAGTTATTTACAGAAAAATTAAAAATCCTTCATAGTTGTGATCAGGTACCAACCACTTTTATATTAACTTTTATTTAATTTGCGGAAATCTTATCAGATGCCAAAAAATCTAGAACAGTACTCTCCTTATTATATTTCTCTCACTGATATATTTCACAGTATGTTTTCCACTTAGGAAGCTACATTGGTATTTTCTCTAATGGGTATGTTCCTAACCTGGAGCTTGCTGAACAAGTTTCTGAGTACCTCTGAAACCCATTCTCTCTAGGCAGTTGTTTCAAAGGCAGAGGCTGAAGAAGCGACATAACTCATGTCCTTCTACCTATCCTGGAAAGGGAGCCTTTATTTCTCCTTTTCTTAGAAACTATGAATACATAATTCATCCAGGTTTTTATCTAATTGTTTTCAGCAGGATAAGATCTTTAAAAACAACTCATTTTGCCATTCCTTGGAGCAGAATTTTGCCTGAATCAGCATGATGTATTTGTTACATAATGTTGTCTACACCATGGCTAGTTTATTAAACAGATTCCATCTTTTTTAATACTTTTAAACCTCTCTAAGAAATAGAGCAGGTACTTGTTGATTATGATTGATAACCAAAACATAAAACACCTTTAACCCATTCAATACCTAAATTTGTTCCACCAAGCCATATGGGTTTGGGGTAATTATCAATGTAGGTGATGATTTCATGGTTGGTCTTTCTTGGGTGGTTGGTTTTTTCCCTTGGTTTCTGTTTCCTTTCTGAATTTTCAAGGAGTGTGATGGCAGTGTTATCTGTGTTACTGGCCTTCTCACTCAGTGTGTTCACAGGGGTTACTGTTGTTGTTGGAGACATAGTGACAGTGGGGAAGAACAGTCAAGAGGGAATGGTCTGTGGGATCCACAGGGGTCATGGGCAAGAGGGAAAAAAGGCAGGCTTTAGCTGTTGTTCTGCAGTGCTAGGGAAGACCCTGAAGGATTGGGTCTGCAGAGGGAACAAAGAGAACAGAGAAGGTCTGCAGACAAAGTCTGCAGACACACTGTGTGAGATCTTCTGGCAGGTGTGGGCTGTAGAAGAGCCTGTGTATGTATTTTTCTTGAAGGTGTGGTCAGAGGCCTCACAGAAGTGTGGTTCAGTCTCAGCCTGCAGGATGATCTCTGAGATTTCACTTCTCCTAAGTGTTAAATCTTCTAGTATTTCCTCCCAGACTGTGGTTAAATCATGTGTGTTTCTAGTATCTCAGTGCCATTCTAAAAATGCCCTCAGAGCAGAACTGAAGAGTCCTTAGAGAAGCAGCACAAAAGTCTTTAAATCCTGGGTGCCCCCTTGCAGAAAGGCTCTTAGCTTTGTCTCTTTGCCTGGGTTGCTATAGGCAGAACAAAGGACCAGTAGGAAAAAACCTTCCCTGGAAGGGATTGAATTCGAAACTTTCATGCAGAGGGAAAGCCACCTACTTCCGTCTTGCCTTTATTCAACACTCGCCCTCCCAAAAGACTTAATCTTGAAAAAGAATGCTGGATACTTTCCTAGCCTATCTATTTTTACTAAAGTTCTTAATGCTTGAAGTGTGGGTCACAAACTAGCAATTTCCACATCTCAAGCCTGTTAGTGGGAAATGCAGATTCCGGGGAGGCAGTCTAGAAGATTTTTAATCAAAAAGCAAAAGCTTTAAAAGTCCTTTTAACCCCCAAACCATATGTAATCTGAAAACTATTGCATCAAGTCACATTCTGAATAATAACTGAACTTGGTTCCTGAATTTGTTTTGCCCAGGTTTTAAGATTCACGTTTAATATCTCAAGAGACTCTCTCTAAGGCCATTTTTTCATTTTTTTTTTTTTTATAATCACAGTACGGAAAAAAAATAAATAAACCTTTTTGGTGTCACATCCTCAGGGGCAATTCCTTTTTGCCTTTTGCATTTCTGTTATGAGACTCCCTGTGTTAGTCAGGGTCATGTAGAAAAGAAGAATCAGAAGAAAATAAATATTTGAAGAGATTTATTAAAAGAAACTAGCTAGGTAGCTTCAAAGTCTATAGAGCAGGCAAACTGGAAACAGAGGCTACAGGTTTTCTCCATACAAAGGACTGTATGAGATTCACAGTACCTGCACATAAGACTCCTCAACTTATGCAATAAGGCCAATAACAAGTACTTAGAAGGATTGTGGATTATAACCTTTAACTACTTCCATATAACATTTCTCAGCAACAGCTAGAGACATTGCTGAGTTGTACATACCTTAATAGACCATTTCTGGGGCTCTCATACCGTCATCAGTGGATTAAGATCTAGCAAAAATATACAGAAGACCCATAGGATATGCTTAGATATATCTTCAACCCCAGCATTCAGTAGTCTGAAGCAGAAGATTCCAAGCTCAAGACCTAAGTAGGCCACTAGCAAAACCTTGTCTCATAAAACAACCTAAAATATTAAGAAAATGTCTGTATGTAATTGAATGATTATTGAGAAAAATATTAAGCTACAAATCCAAACAAAAATATATGTGTATTAAATGATTGAACATTGTCCTAAACATGTTCAATAAGAACAGTGAAATTAAGTGAAAATATTCTCAATCTTCCATGCACCGATTTCTGGTGGTCTGCTCTTGTTGGTCAGTAGTTAGACAGGAAGGGATGTCAGGATTTCTGCTGTCCCTCACAGGGCCTATTTTCCTTTGCATGTAACTGTTGGTTTTCTTACTGTGATCTCAACTTCACTATTCACACTGTAATGAGACATATATATGTATATATATGTATGTATATATTTATATATATATATGTATGTATATATTTATATATGTATATATATGTGTGTATATATATATATATATATATGTACTTAAACAACAACAATAACAAAAACAAAAAACTGAACAGAACTTGAATGTTTTCCATTATTTTCCATGTTCCTGGGGAAAGTATGAAACTACATATGATAGTGGCTAGACGGCTGTACATTGTATAGTATGTGCTTTGTTATTGCATATTTGATGTGCTGGGTTGGGGTATGTGTGTGTGTGTATGTGTGTGTGTATGTGTGTGTGTGTGTGTGACAGAGAAAAAGAAAGAGACAGAGAAAGGGAGACACAAAGAGAGAGGACAAGGGAGATAAAGAGTAGGAAGGAGAGAGGAATGGAGAGAGGGAGATAGAGAAAAAGAGAAAAGACTTGTAAAATTTAAGAATTTTACAGAAGCTGTCTTCAGTTCTTTGAGTGTCCAGTGCTTACTTATGCCAGCATTTGGGTACTACTAACTTTACACTGCTTTTATCAACTTTATCATTTTTTTGTACCTTAAATTACCCTTTGTGCACACTTACATTTATCTTCATTAGTCACCATCAATTATATCAGGACATTTTATCATAGCAGGATTATATGTTAACATACAAGGATACAATCTTCATATTTGCTATGTTACCTATCATTGCTATGATAAAACATCACAGTCAAGGCTACTTATAAAAGAAAGTATTTAATATGTGGCTTATGGTTTCATTGGATTGGAGTATGATTATCATTGCAGAGAACAGGGAGACAAGTAGGCAGACAGAGCACTGGAATAGGAGCTGAGAAGTTACAGCTTAAGACACAATCATGAAGCAAAGAGAGAGGAACACTGGGAAGGGTATAACTCTTTTGAGACCTCAAAGCCAACAACCAGGGTCACACATGTAAATCCTTCTGAAACAGTTCTCCGAACTAGGGACCAAGTAC
This sequence comes from Mastomys coucha, assembly GCF_008632895.1. Classification (NCBI taxonomy): domain Eukaryota; kingdom Metazoa; phylum Chordata; class Mammalia; order Rodentia; family Muridae; genus Mastomys; species Mastomys coucha. The sequence continues at coordinate 17,315,974 of NW_022196905.1, forward strand.
TCATATATATCATCCTACTTGGGCCATTCTCATTCAAACTATAACATTTAATAACCATTAATGAAATCTATAACATAAAAAATATGGCATGTCTCATGGAGAAAATACCACTCAAATACACAAAAAGGCACATATGTGAGTGCATAATATTCTACATACAATAGGAGGAAAATTTGCATATACAAATAAATTAAAATATAAATATAAAAACTAAATCATGCTTCCAGTTTCCTTCAGTGCTCAGACCTGATCCTATGCCAGAGTTCTTGATAACCACATTCCTCCCAGAGATAGCTGGTCTCCCAGGAGTGCTGACACATCTGTGAGCACACATAAGACCACAACTTCTGCTCAAATTCCTGGCCCAAGAAGGACCCAGCCAGAGTCATCAGGACACAGGAATCAAGGAACAACCAAAGATAGTATTCTTCCTGTATACATCTCTGCCCCAGAGCTGACCCTCTACCACAGTTCTCCATACCAATATTCCTCCAGGAGAGAACTGGTCTCCCAGCAGGACTGACACACAGGCTTGCACTAGGGACAAGCCATAGTCAGAGAGAGCAAGACCAGATAACAACAGAGATAATCAGATGGCAAGAGGCAAGCACAAGAACATAAGCAACAGAATCCAAAGCTACTTAGAATCATCAGAACCTAGTCCTCCCACCTGAAAACATCAGAAAAGCAAGACTCTGATTTAAAATGACATTTCATGGTGATGACAAAGGAGTTTAAGGACATAAATAAACCCCATACATAAATACAAGAGAATACTGATAAATAGATAGCAGACCTTGAAGAGGAAACACAAAATCCCTTAAAGAATTACAAGAAAACACAACAAAGCATTTGAAGGAATTGAACAAAACTATTCACAATCTAAAAATGGAAATAGAAACAATAGAGAAATCACAAAGGGAGATAACCCTGGACATAGAAAACCTAAGAAAGAGATCAGGCATCAGAGATGCAAGCATCACCAAGAGTATACAAGAGATAAAAGAGAGAATCGCAGGTGCAGAAGGTACCATAGAAAACATTGACGCAACAGTCAAAGAAAATGCAAAATGCAAAAAGCTCCTGATATGAAACATCAGGAAATCCAGGACACAATGAGAAGATCAAACCTAAGGATAATAGGTATAGAAGAGAGCAAGATTCCCAACTTAAAGCACAAGTAAATATCTTCAACAAAATTATAGAAAAAAAATTCTCAAACCTAAAGAAAGAGATGCCCACAAACATACAAAAAACCTACAAAACTGCAAATAGATTGCACCAGGAAAGAAATTCCTCCCACCACATAACATTCAAAACACCAAATTCACACACACACACACACACACACACACACACAAAAAAAAAAAAACCCGAAAGAATATTAAAAGCAGTAAGGGATGGCCTTTCCTTCAGTCTCTGCTCCACACTTAGTCTCTGTAACTCCTCCCATTGTTATTTTGTTCCCCTTCTAAGAAGGACAGAATTTTCCACACTTTGGTCTTCCTTCTTCTTGAGCTTCATGTGTTCTGTGAATTGTGTCTTGAGTGTTCCACATTTCTTGGCTAATATCCACTTATCAGTGAGTGGATACCATGTGTACTTTTGTTTGTGATTGGGTTACCTCACTCAGGATGATATTTTCTAGTTTCATCCATTTGCCTAAGAATTTCATAAATTCTTTGTTTTTAATAACTGAGTAGTACTCCATTGTATAAATGTACCATATTTTCTGTATCCATTCCTCTGTTGAGGGGCATCCGGTTTCTTTCTACCTTCTAGCTATTATAAATATGGCTACAATGAACATAGTAGAGCATGTGTTCTTATTACATGTTGGAACATCTTCTGGGTATATGCTAAAGAGTAGTATTGCTGTGTCATCAGGTTGTACTATGCCCAATTTTCTGAGGAACTATAAAACTGATTTCCAAAGAGGTTGTACCAGCTTACAATCCCACCAGCAATGGAGGAGTGTTCCTCTTTCCCAATATCCTTACCAGCATCTGCTGTCACCTGAGTTTTGATGTTAACCATTCTGACAGGTATGAGTGGAATCTCAAGGTTCCTTTAATTTGATGACTAAGATTGTTGAACATTTCTTTAGGTTCTTCTCAGCCATTCAGAATTCCTCAGTTGAGAATTCTTTGTTTAGCTCTGTACCCCATTTTTTAATAGTGTACTTTGTTTCTCTGGAATCTAACTTCTTGAGTTCTTTGTATATATTGGATATTAGCCCTTTATCTGAGGATCCATTCCATATACAGTCACCAAACCCAGGCACTATTGTGGATGCCAACAAGTGGGTGCTGACAGGAGCCTAATACACCTGTCTCCTGAGAGGCTCTACCAGTGCTTGACAAATGCAGAAGTGGATGCTCTCAGTGTACCATTGAACTAAATACAGGGTCCAAGATGGAGGAGCTGGAGAATGGACCCAAAGAGCTGAAGGGGTTTGTAGCCCCATAGGAGGAACAACAATATCAATCAACCAGTATACCCAGTGCTCCCAGGGACTAAACCATCAACCAAGGAGTATACATGGCTACAGCTGAGTATGTAGCAGAGGATGGCCTAATTGGTCAACAATGGGAGGAAAGGCCCTTTGCCTTGTGATGGTTCAATTCCCCAGTGTAGGGGAATGCCAGGAGCAGAAAGCAGGAGTAGGTAGGTTCGTGATCAGGGGGACGGAGGAGTGGATAGGACGTTTTTGGAAAAAAAAAACAGAAAAGGGGATAAAATTCTAAAGATAAAGAAATGTCTAATTACAGAAATTTTAAAAAAATACAAAAAAAAAGCAGTACTGGAAAAAGGTCAAGTTACATATAAAGGCAGACCTATCAGAATTAGAGGAGACTTCAAGCTAGAGACTATGAAAGCTAGATTATGGGCAGGTGTTATACAGACACTAAGAGAACACAAATGCAAGCCCAGGCTACTATACCCATCAAAACTCTCAATTACTGTAGATGGAGAAACCAAGATATTCCAAATTTATACTATATCTTTCCACAGATCCAGCCCTACAAAGGATAATAGATGGAAAACTCCAATACAAGGAGCAAAACTACACCCTACAAAAAGCAAAAAAAAAAAATAATCTTTTTTCAAAAACACAAAAGAAGATAGCCACAAAAATATAATTCCACCTATAACAACAAAAATAACAGGAAGCAACAATAAGTTTTCCTTAATATCTCTTAACATAAATGGTCTCAATTAACCAATAAAAAGACATCTACTAGATAGGAAAACAGAACACAGCATTTTGCTCCATACAGGAAATGTACCTCAGTGTCAAAGACAGACACTACTGCAGAGTGAATGGCTGGAAGACAATTTTCCAAGCAAATGGTTTCAAGAAGCAAGCTGGAGTAGTCATTATAATATCAAATAAAATCAATTTTCTACGAAAAGTTATCAAAAAAGTTAAGGAAGTACACTTCATAGGGTACTTCAAAGGAAAAATCTACCTGGATGAACCCTTAATTCTGAACACCTATGCTCCAAATGCAAAGGCACCCACATTCATAAAAGAAACGTTACCAAATCTCAAAGAACATATTGTATGGCAATCAATAATAGTGAGAGACACCCCATTCTCAGCAATGGATAGACCAATGAACCAGAAACTAAACAGAGATACAGTGAAACTAACAGAGTTATGGATCAAATTGATTTGACAGCTATCTATAGAACATTTCATTCTAAAAGAAAAGAATGTACCTTTTACTTAGTACCTCATGGTACCTTCTCCAAAACTGACCATATAATTGGTTACAACACTGACCTCAACAGATACAAAAAGATTGAAATAATCCCATATATCCTATCAGATCCCTATGGACTAAGGCTGGTCTTCAATAACAAGAAAAACAGAAAGCTCACATATACATGGAAGCTTAACAACACTACTCAATGATAACTTGGTCAAGGAGGAAATAAAGAAATTAAAGACTTTTGAAAGTTTAATGAAAATGAAGGCACAACATACCCAAATTTATTGGACACAAAGGAAGCAGTGGTAAGAGGAAGACTCATAACTCTAAGTACCTCCAAAGAGAAACTGGAGAGAACATACACTAGCAGCTTAATACCATACCTGAAAACTCTAGAACAAAAAGAAGCAAATATATACAAGAGGAGTAGAAAGCATGAATTAATCAATCTTTGAGCTGAAATTGACCAAGTAGAAACAAAAAGAACTATACAAAGAGTCGACAGAACCAGGAGCTACTTCTTTAAGAAAATCAACAAGATAGATAAAACCTTCAACAGACTAACCACAGGGCACAAAGACAGTATCCAAATTAATAAAATCAAAAATGAAAAGGGAGATATAACAACAGAAACTGAGGAAATTCAAAAAAATCATCAGATTCTACTACAAAAGCCTATACTCAAGAAAACCTGAAAATCTGGAAAAATGGACAATTTTCTAGACAAATACAAGGTGCCAATGTTAAAACACAACTAGATAAACCATCTAGTCACATAACCCCTATAGATATAGGAACAGTCACTAAAAGTCTACCAGTCAAAAAAGCCCAGCACCAGATGGGATTAGTGCAGATTTTTATCAGACCTTCAAGAAGACATAATACCAATACTCTTCAAACTATTTCACAAAATATAAATAGAAAGAAAACTACCTAACTTGTTCTATGAAGCCATAGTTACACTTGTGTCAAAACCACACAAAGACCCAACAAAGAAAGAGAACTTCATACCAGTTTCCCTCAGGAATATCGATGCAAAAATACTAAATAAATTTCTCAAAAACTGAATCCAAGAACACATCTAAATGCTTATTCATGACAATCAAGTAGGATTCATCCCAGGGACGCATGGATGATTCAATACATGGAAATCCATAAACATAATACACTACATAAACAAACAGAAAGAAATAAAACATGATCATTTTATTAGATGCTGAAAAATCATTTGACAAAATTTAACATCACTTTATGTTATAAGTATTGGAAGGATCAGGAATTCAAGGCCCATACCTAAACATAGTAAAAACAATATATAGCAAACCAGTAGCCAACATCAAACTAAATGGAAAGAAAGTTGAAGCAATTCACTAAATCAAAGACTAAACAGGCTGCTCACTCTCTCCCTATCTATTCAATAGTAGAACAATACTTGAATTTCTAGCTAGGAGAAATTAGACAACAAAAGGAGGTCCAAGAGATACAAATTGGAAAGGAAGAAATCAAAATATCACTATTTGTAGATGATATAATAGTATATTTCAGTGACCCCAAAAATTTCACCAGAGTACTCCCAAATCTGATAAGCATCTTCAACCAAGTGGCTGGTTAACTCAAACAAATCAGTATCCTTCCTATACTCAAAGGATAAATTGGCTGAGAAAGAAATTAGAGAAAAGACATCCTTCACAGTTTTTGCAAACATATAAAGTATCTTGGTGTGACTCTAATCAAACAAGTAAAAGGTCTGTAAGACAAGAACTTCAAGTCTCTGAAGAAAGAATTTGAAGAAGACCTCAGAAGATGGAAAGATCTCCCATGTTCTTGGATTGCAAAGATTAATACAGTAAAAATGGCCATATTGCTGAAAGCAATCTAGAGATTCAAAGCAATTCCTATCAAAATTCCAACTCAATTCTTCATAGAGTTAGAAAGAACAATTTGCAAATTAATCTGGGACAACAAAAAACCCAGGACAGTAAAAACTATTTTCAACAATAAAAGAACTTCTGGGGGAATCACCATCCCTGACCTCAAGTTGTATTATAGAGCAATAGTGATAAAAACTGCTTGGCTTGGGTAGAGTGACATGCAGGTGGATCAATGGAATAGAATTGAAGAACTGGAAATGAACCCACAGACCTATGTTCTCATTATCTTTGACAAAGGAACTAAAACCATCCAGGAGAATAAGACAATATTTTTAACAAATGGCACTGGCTCAACTGGTGATCAACATGTTGAAGAAGGCAAATTGATCCATTCTTATCTCCCTGTACAAAGCTCAAGTCCAAGTGGACCAATGACCTCCACATAAAACCAGATACAATGTGCCTAAGAGAAGAGAAAGTGGGGAAAATCCTCGAACACATGGGTACAGGGGAAATCTTCCTGAACAGAACACCAATGTCTTATGCTCTAAGATCAACAATCAACACATGGGGCCTCATAAAATTGCAAAACTTCTGTAAGGCGAAGAAAACTGTCAATAGGACAAAATGGCAACCAACAAATTGGGGAAAGATCCTTACCAATCCTACTTCCAATAGAGGGCTAATATCCAATATATACAAAGAACCCAAAAAGTTAGACTCCAGAGAACCAAAAATAACCTTATTAAAAATGGGATACAGAACTAAATAAAGAATTCTCAACTGAGGAATACTGAATGGCTGAGAAGCTCCTAAAGAAATGTTCAACATCCTTAGTCATCATGAAAATGCAAATCAAAACAACCCTGAGATTCCTCCTATCTAAGATCTGCCTACTGAATATTCTCAATTACAGGATGGATTTTCAGTATAGGAAGGAAACTGATGGTGACACTAACATTAAGGTACAGGCAGACACTATGAGCACAAGAAAAGTTCTACCACAAAACCAGTTGTAGACAAAGAAATGAGACAATATTAGCTATACATAGGAACATGGTTCTATATATCTAGAGACTAATGCTGAGTTCAAGATTTGAGGGTTGGAATTGAAGAGATGGCTTGGCAGTTTATATATATGTTGTTTTTGCAGAGGATTCAACTCAGCTCTAGCTACCACATGGGTCAGTTTACAAATGCTTTAATTTTAGCTCCAGGAGGGATTCTACCCTTCTGACCTCTGCTGGTGCATATAACCCTCCCACAATATATACACAAAATTAAAACAAAATATTTAAAAATATTCATGTTTTATAAATGAACAAAAGAAATTCATCTGGCAGCTTAAAATAAGGAACAAAATGTCAGAGCATAATTTAGAAACAAACAAACATAAAAAAGACCAGGTTTCATAATATATTTCAATGTAGAACTTGTGGAAAACTTATTACAAAGAACAGGTTAAGGACCTAACATCATATTAAAGGAAGTTGTCCAGTCTGGATACTTTGAACTGTGTGACATTTATTTCTAATCTCCCTGTTTGCCATTCCAAAGATTTGTGTCAGAAACACACAATCAAATCTGCTCACTTGAAGAGGATTCAAGTCCCTGGGAGCAAAAGGAAATGTTGTTTCCTATGCCTTTTCTCTGCTGCATGCTCCCTTCCTGTCCACTATATATATATTAATGATACTAGGTTTAGAATCCACTTGATGGCCTTGGCTTGGGGGATACATCTTTAGCTTTCTGAACACAAAGTATGGATAGATGCAACACACTTTTCTTGCACTTTTCTAATTGCTGAGTAGGTGTTTCCTCCAAATTGATATGTTCCCTCCTAAAGGGAGGAGGGACGTTTACATGAAGCAGGAATTACATGAAATTCAGAGGATTTAAGAGGCTTCTTGAAAATTAAAGCTTCACAAGCATCCTTGCCGTGGTTACAAAGCAGTTAAGTATACAATTGCCAGGGGAAATAGCATCTTGTACTGGCTGAGCTCGCTGCAAGTTGTGGGAGGATCTATTGAGCAGAAGATCTTTTATGAGGCAGGATCCATGCTGGACGGGCTTTCTGGTGAAGTGGTTGCCTTTGAGTCTTCCATGATCCTGTAACTGAAGCCTTACTATGTTCCTCTAAGTAACTCCAATAAAACTCACTAGTTAATCATGCCTGATATTACTGTAACTGTTTTGTTTGGTTTTGTTCTGTCTTGATGCCCTTTCTGGGCCTAATAGGCTCTTGCTCATATCTCCCCAGAAAGTGTCACATAACACTAAACAACTTGGGAAAATTAAATAAAAAATAAGTAAATAAGTAAATGCACTATGTAAATGTACTATACTTAAAATAAGTAAATGTACTATGTCTAGACTACTGTAATCTGTGGTTATTTTTTTAATTTTATTTTCCTGTGGGTCGAACCTACATACATAGGAAAGAATCCATAAAATACCAAGAAGGAAGCTCCTCAATAACTAGGCACAGATAAATACCGACAAGATGAAAAATAGCAATGAAATTGCCACTTATTGAGTGCTTAATGGCCCCAGAAATATTTTATTTCATTATCTTTTATTCTAGAACCAGGAACTATGAGAGATACATTCTCCCTTGTCTCTTTCACCAGTCAGAAAAGTGAGAACACAAGTTAACAGAGTTGAAACTTGTTATGTATAATTAACTCCAAGCATGATTTCAAAATTATGTACTCACGTATTACAAAATAGTCAAGGAAGGCCAGGTTTCACTGAGTTTTCAATCTAAAGAGATTCTAAGCCTAGTTAATGCTCAAGCTTCTAAGTCATCTAGAGTGGAGAATTTAGCAGAGGTTAAGGAGCATGCATCATGCCCATTGAGTGTAGGAATGTAAATCTTAATACAAAGCCATGAAGCAGGTGTGTCAACCCAAGGGAGAGTCAGTTCTTACCTTATTAGCTTGTTAGTGGTAAGCTTTGCCTGAACTGTAGCCTGTAGCCATAGCCTTTTGTGGATAGTAAGCTGATTTTCTCCTCTATAATTCCTATCAAGAAATGCTCAGGGACCACCTGACCTAGTCGTCCTTCTTAAAGCTGGAGGGAGTGGACAGATTATCTCATAACTGCTTGAAACAAAGACAGAACACTTGTGACCAGTCTTTCCTGAGAGACTTTTTCTCCTCTGTGATTTAACTTTCTTGGTACCAAGGCACTGAGGACACTTCAGATAGGGCCCAGGCTCAGGGCCCCACACAACCAAGAAAGTGGCTGTCCTAAAAAGTACATTTTCTTTTTCTGCAGTATTTGAGGTGAGACCCCAGGGCCTTGTGCATTCCAGGCAGGTATGCTACCACTTTGTCACATTCCCAGTTCCCAAAATTTCTAAGGCATTAAAAACAAGATTTATGTATATAAGTGTGTATGTGTGAGGTCAGGTGGCCAAGGCCCCCAGAAGAGGGCAGCAGACATACTGGATGTGGGTTCTAGGAGTTATGAGTTGCACTGAGTGGATACTGTGAACAGAACTTAGATACTTTGGAAGAGTAGACCAACTGTTAAACTCTAAGGTCTCGGTTCTCAGCCTTCCTGATGCTGTGACCCTTTAATAGAATTTCTCATGTTGTTGTGATCTCAAATCATAAAATTATTTTGTTGCTACTTCTATAACTGCAATTTTGCTACTCTCCTGAATCAGTTGCTACCCACATGTTGAGAGGGACTACTATAAGCCATCTTCTAGCTACTTTGTAAAACAATTACATAATACATACTTCTACTTTAAAAGCAAAGTTTCTTAATTTTGCTAAAAGGTTTATATTTCAGTTTTTCATTTAGTTTGTGATTGATGTTTGTTCCTGTCTTCCCACCCACAAGTGGGGCCATCTGAATCTATTTATCCTTTCCTCAGAACATGAAATTAGAAATATGAGAGTGAGAGAGGGAAGAAAAGACTGAAGAGTGTGTCTTGGGGTGGGGATAGGGTGCCTGTGCTGATCCTAGTTGAATTAAGACCACAGAGGTTAACACTGTCTTGAAGCACTGAGCAGCTAGCACTCATTTGTTTTCGTGAACAGAACAAGCCTCCACTGATCATAACGATCCAAGGATCTCCTTAGATTTGCAGAGTAAATCTAAGAGAACATGATGGTATCTACAGTTAGTTAGAAAGGGAAGCATGGAAGTTTCAATGCTATACTTGCTCTGCTTTGGGGGAAGGTATATAATATGAAATTTTTTATTATTTGCCTTTTAAAGTTATAATTATGTGTACAATTTTATCAAATAATTTTTCCACATTCATTGAGCTTACCAAATTGTTTTCTCATTGATTTGACTAGTGCATATTTTGATTTTTTTTTGTTTGGTTTGGTTTGGTTTGGTTTTTCAAGACAGGGTTTCTCTGTGTTGTCCTGGCTATCCTGGTACTCACTCTGTAGACTAGGCTGGCCTCAAACTCAGAAATCCACCTGCCTCTGCCTCCCAAGTGCTTGGACTAAAGGCATGCATTGCCATTGTCCAGAGACTAGTACATATTTTAAAGCATCTATGTGTTAAAACATTTCACCCATTTTAAATTTTTAGACAAAAAGACCAATGCATAGTAATGCATTGTAAATTTTTTTTTGTACATTTTTTCAGCTTGCTATGTTCTCTTAATGGAATGTTGGCCCTTGACTATGAGACAAAAAAAAAAATCCCAATTTGAACATCCTTTGAAACCCACTCAATGGCATGAGTAGAGCACTTCAAAGAATTGAACTTGTCAAATGCACAGATCGAGACATAAGATGCCTGATTCCTGAGAGTGCCAAATTGACCCACCAAATAATAAGCATGAGTAAATGGGACTGAGACTGTGAATTACTTAATCAAATTCCTACTCATCATTCTTCCTAACAATCTCCATAGATAGAAATGGGGAGTCATTCCTCTATCATTTTCTGCCATAGAAAATGCAAGCTTTATAGTTCATGAACATAAATGATGACTTTCATTATATTCCCATGATCTGTCAAGATCTGCCTTCCAATTCAGCAGAGAAATGTAGGTTCTATTAGTCTGCACATACACGAGAGCCAAAGTCATAGACTTGAGTTTTTCACATTCAAGTGCCTCTCCAAAGTATATCAGTTGATGAAGTAAAATACCACATTCGGTGACTTGCAAATACCAAGCAGAATGTTACAGAGAAGTCAACTGAAATGCAGGCATTACTGACAGGCTCTCTGAGGCTGGAAATAGAAAGTTAATAAGAGCACAGCGGAGGGTGGTCTGCTGTGCTCTTTGTTTTATTGTTTCCAAATGGAGCTTGGTTTGTGCAGTTTCAGTAAAGTATCACGCTGCTTCCATTATAAATTCCAATTTACATGAATTTATACCACACCTCTGAGAGTTCAAGATGGGCTCCAATTTCCACAGCAGTATTAACCCAGAAGCAGGTTTTAAAGTGCTGCCTTTTTCTTATAGATTTCAACAGAGAGGAAATATAGAATAGCAGTTTCCTTGACTGAATGCCTTTTTTTTTCTGAAAAAAAAAAATGCATGCCTATATCTGAAAATATATGCCAGTATATTTAGTGCTGGATCATAAGTCACAGCTGAGTATGCGTCCTCCAGGACCCTGGACTATGATGTCACAATAATGGCTCAAAGAATAAGAAACATGCATAATAACTCAAAAGTCTATCAAGAAAAAGAGCTTGCATTCCTCTAAATTCAACAGACTAACAGCTTGTAAAATGTAAGATAAGGTTACATAATTATAAACAGTACAAATTCAGTTTGTTTATTATTACTTTTTTCAACATTTTTAGTTAATATATAAAACAGTGGGTTTATTATAACAAATCCATGCATGTTTGTAATTGTACTTTGCTCATACATGGTCCCTCATTACTTTACCTTGTCTATTCAACCATTTCCAAAATTTCCCTTTCATATTTATAATATATATATATATATATAATATCATATATATATGTGTGTGTGTGTATATGTGTACTTATACATTCAATCTATACCTAAGGAAACTATACATGTCTTCCTTCTTTCTCCATTATTGTTTGCTCCTTACCTCTTCTCTATCACAGTCCCCCTCTGTTTTTATATCACAGACAAAATTTACTTATTTTTGTTTCTTAGGCTGGATTATCTCACTCTGATGATTTCTACTTTCATGTTTTGCTGTGAATGTAATAATTTCAGGCTTCATGGCTGAAGGAAAAGCTAATTTGTACAGCACATTTTCTCTATCATCGTGTTCATAGACATAAAGGCTGACACCATATCTTGGATAGTATGAATACCAACACAATAAACACAGATGTGTAATGGTCTCCTTAGTGTATTGCCTTAAATTCCCTTTAATAGCTACCCAAGACCAGTGTAGATTAATCATACAGTAGTTCTAATGTGTTTTTCTGGGGAACTCTTACCAGTTTCCACAGTTTATGTACCAGTTTACATTGCCACTAGCAGTGTATAAGACATCTCTATGACCATTGGCTCATGAGCATTTGTTGCTTTTATCTTGATGCTAATGGTTCTGACTTGGATGAGATATCATCTTAAAATGGGTATAATTTCCTGATTTTTCCATCCAAATGATTTCATATAAGTTTTCATATATTTACCAACCATTTGTCTTTCTTCTTTTGAGAATTATTTAGTTCAGTAGCAATCTTTTATTTAAAGACACTATTTTTTGTGTATATGTTGGAATCTCAGGGTTGTTTTGATTTGCATTTCCCTGATGACTAAGGATGTTAAACATATCTTTAGGTGTTTCTCAGTCATTTGGTATTCCTTAGTTGAGAATTATTTGTTTAGCTCTGTACCCTATTTTTAATAGGGTTATTTGGTTCTTTGGAGTCTAACTTCTTGAGTTTTTTGTATATATTGGATATTAGCCCTCTATAGGATATATGGTTGGTAAAGATCATGGTATGCATTCTCTGATAAGTGGATACTAGCCCAGAAGCTCAGAATACTCAAGATACAACTCACAAACCACATGAAACCCAAAAAGAAGGAAGACCAAAGTGTGGATATTTGATCTTTCTTAGAAGGGAGAACAAAATACCCATGGAAGGAGTTACAGAGACAAAGTGTGGAGCAGACTGAAGGAATGACCATCCAGAGACTGCCCCACCTGGGGATCCATCCCATATACAGCCACCAAACCCAGAAACTATTGTGTATGCCAATCAGTGCCTGTTGACAGAAGCCTGTTATAACTGTCTCCTGAGTGGCTCTACCAGTACCTGACAAATACAAAGGTGGAGGCTCACAACCAACCATTGGACGGAGCACAAGGTCCCCAATGGAGGAGCTAGAGAAAAGGACACAAGGAGCTGAAGGTTTGCAGCCCTATAGGAGGAACAACAATGTAAGCTAACCAGTACCCTCACCCTCAGAGCTCCCAGGGACTAAACCACCAACCAAAGAGTACACATGGTGGGACTCATGGCTCCAGCTGCATATATAGCAGAGGATGGCCTAGTCAGTCATCAATGGAAGGAAAGGCCTTTGGTCCTGTAAAGGCTATGTGCCCCAGTGTAGGGGAATTCCAGGGCCAGGAAGAGGAAGTGGGTAGGATGGTGAGCAGGGGAAAAGGGTAGGGAACAGGGAGTTTTCTGAGGGGAAACCAGGAAAGGGAATAACATTTGAAATGTAAATAAAGAAAATATCTAATAAAAGAGTAAAACAAACAATTGAAAATGGGATGTATCCAAAGAGATGTCAAGAAAATGTACCAGGATGATGTACTCATAACACTTGGCCACTTGTTACATAGGCAAACAAACCAATTATCAACAATTCTGCATGTTAAGGTGAGTGGTTTATATACCTAAGACTCAATTTTAATTCTGAGTCCTATTTTCTTCCAGTAGTATATTATCATACTACGTACCTCTTAAATGATTAGTCAATTAGTATTTTCTGTTTAAAATTATTTTCTATTTCTAAAACATTGTTTAATCATGAAAGAACAGCATGACTGTAGATAGAGTAAGTGTCTATAATGTTTAAAATGTTTTGTGAAATAGATGGAAGACATTGGCTTTTCTTTTTTTATTCTCTACAACAAGACATTGAAAAGCATGAAAACCTAAGTGGTGTTTGTAAAGCACTTTGGCTCTGGTCATGAGTGTGATAAAATGTGCTTCAGTGCTGTGGTAGATGAAAAACCAAAGTAAGTGAGCTGTAGCAGGAGAATTGGGAACCCCAGGGTATCATTTCATGGTCTGGAAAACACCATTTCTAAATGTTTTGAAATGAATGGTTTCCATCTGCACCAGGGCCATCAACTTGCTGTGGGTCATTCATGTGCCCATCCCTCATAGGCTGACTGAGAAACCAGGGCCATCCTATGTGATAACAGTTCTTCCAATTGATTGAATATCCTCTTAGCCATTCTTATATGAGCTGAGGAGAGAAAAACTTAGATTATTCTAGAGGCTCATATTTTCTACCATAGTGGTAATTTAGCAAAGAGATGGACCAGTGCATCTGAAGTAATTCATATTAACAGGCAAGTGCAAGCTGGGATAAATCCCTTGTCCAATCTAATATGATCCTTCTTTCCTCCCAGTATACACCACTGCCTTCGATTCAAATGACAAGTAGTACCTTCCCGGACAATGTTGGCCACCATTGTTTAAATTGTGCTCACCAGTACTGAAACGCAGGCATGGAGACATTCAAGGACAACAGACACAATGACACTTGTACCTGCTACTTGCTCCTTATTCTTGTGTATATTGAATTCTTATCCTACTGATATACTTTGAATGTGGCTAATGAACTTATCTTTTGTGAATATATAAAATATATTGAAGCTCATTTTATGTGTATTTCTGATATTTTACATTATGTTTTAATAAATAGAATTAAAGAGAACAAGCAAGTGATTATGTGTGTGTGCTAGCTACTTTTCTACTGCCATGACAAAGCACTATGGACATGCTAACTTATAAAAGACTTTAATATGGGGTTCGTGTTCTCAGGGAGTAATATAATTATGACTTTTATGTGGAGATCATCTTAGCAAGCAGGCAGGCATGATACTTAATTAGAGCAGTATCTGAGAGCTTAATTTTAAATTTGGAGCAGATAGAGGGGGTGGTGTGGGAGGGGAGGGGAGGAGAAAGGGAGGGGAAGGGGAAGGGCAAGAACTAAAGGTAAAAGGCATGGGCTTTCAAAACTTCAAAGCCTAGTGACTCACAGCCTTCAACAAGTCATATACCTCTTCCTGATCTGTCCAAACAGACCTACTAATTGTGGATGAGGAATCCAAATATATGAGCCTATAGGGATCATTATCATTCAAACCACAACACTATCCTTACACTTAAGGCCAAGGTATTTAAACAAGTTCTACTTAAGGAAATCTTCACAATCACTCTGATCTTCATTTTCTGAGACAAACTCTTTTTCTATCAAAACTCACTGCTTGCTTAACAACAATGGCTTCATTTTTGAAACTTAAATATTTATTTGAGAAGTGAAACCAATGATTCTTCTTCTATATTTTTCGTTAGAAAAACAGTAAACTTGAGGGAACCTGTAAATGAACAAACCCAATGGCTGGCATTGTCACACCTTGGTGAATACTGAATCCCTTCCTCTATTTTCATTATTTCTCATAATTTAATGATTGTTTGTAAGTATGAGAAATCACTCATTGTCAGCTTAAAGAAGGTTTGAGAAATTCCAGGACTCAATAAAAATTGTTATTTCATGGTGATTTTATATACTAATAAATGCATGTCACCCAAATGGCATTAACGACACAAAGTAATTCTGAGGTCTAGAAAGATTTTACACAATTTAAATCTTTAATACAATGTTAAAAGACTGTGGATATTCGATTTGTTTAGACTCATTTTTCACTGATGTCCAAACATTCCTTTGGAGCAAAATGGTAATTCACTCCCATTAATCTTAGCAGATTTCAACACTCTAGCCCTGGCTACAGCCTCCATTTCCGCTCAGCAGGGTACTCTGAGCATCACTGTTTAAAGTCCCCATTTGTAATCAATGCTGCCAGACTCTTCAAGTGCTCTGAAGACTTTATTTTCTCAAAGTCATAATGTACACTGGTCTCTGTCCACATGATGCCCACTACTTACTAAATGATCTTGTCCTTCATTTGAAGCAGTGAGCTACATGACTCCAATTTCAGTTTCTCAGAATTTTAGTAGAGTTGTTTATCTGCACTGTGGTTCTGCACACTATTACTTTCAGGCATGAAGCCTGAACACAAAGAAGAGTTATGGCTATCTGCACATCTGTAATAGGTGCCAGTGTCAGACCCTACTCCACAGAACACTAGAGTTTTCCACAAGCAATGATTGAAAAGCTTAAAAACTTCTTTCCTTTGTTTAGGATCAATACAACCTTTTGTTAGGGATGAATGTATGAAGTGGTGAGAGATTTAGAATATTTCAGTAGCAAATATCCATTTGATTACTGATTCTTTCATTTCTATTTTCCAAAAGTGAAGTTAAGGATAGTGAGAAGGTACACTTGCATTGGGAGGTACTGTAGCTGCACAGCATTTGAATATGTCATTCCAAGGTTTTCTTGGGGCATGTGCTTCCTAGTCAGTGTTTTGTGAGATAGATAGGTATCTATCCTACAGTTAACTTCCTACTTGACCCAGGAATTGACATGCATTTCTGACAGATATATGTGTGTGTGTATATATATGCATACACACACACACACACACACACATATATATATATATATATATATATATATACATTAGACAAAATTATTATAAACTTACATACTTACATTAGTTTTTTTCATTACAGGAAAATTGTTATTTATTACATGGTCATCATCATGTTCAAAATTTGTTTTTCAATATTTGAGAGAAATGTTCTTAGGCATATATTTTTTTCTTTTTTTAATTAGATATTTTCTTTATTTACATGTCATATGATATGTCCTTTCCCAGTTATCCCTCCAAAAAAATTTTTAAAAAATTAAAAAAAACAACAACAACAACAAAAACAAACCCCCTGTTCCTTCCCCTCCTCTACCTGTTCCCCACCCCACCCCCTCCTGCTTACTGGCCCTGGCATTCCCCTACATGGGGGCATAGAACCTTCACAGGGCCAAGGGCCTCTCCTCCCACTGATAACCGACTTGGCCATCCTCTACTACACATATGCTGCTGGAGCCAGTAGTCCTACCATGTGTACTCTTTGGTTGGTGGTTTAGTCCTTGGGAGTTCTAAGGGTACTAGTTAGTTCATATTGTTGTTCGTCCTAAGGAGCTGCAAACCTTTCAGCTCCTTGGATCCTTTCTCTAGCTCCTTCATTGGGGACCATGTACTCAGTCCAATGGATGGCTGGGAGCCTCTACTTCTGTATTAGTCAGATACTGTTAGAGCCTCTCAGGAGTCAGCTATATCAGGCTGGATTGTCGTTCCTTCAGTCTCTGCTCCATAGTTAGTCTCTGCAACTCCTTCCATGGGTAATTTTTTTACCCCTTTTAAGAAGGAATGAAGTATCCACATTTTGGTTTTCCTTCTTCTTGAGTTTCTTGTGGTTTGTGGATTGTACTTTGTGTATTCCGACCTTCTGTGTTCTTTTGTGATTGGGTTACCTCACTCAGGATGATATTCTCCAGATCCATCCATTTACCTAAGAATTTCATTGTGGCCTGTGCAGTCGTCTCGCCAGCAATAAGACACGCGGACACTAGGATCCTTCTGCAGCAACGTTTATTGCCCTCATCCAGAGGGAAAAAAGGGCCAAGCCAATAATCAGCACTGTTTATATACACCACAGTGCGGCGTGTCTGCCCACAGCGTGGTGTGTCTGCCCATGATTGGCTGTTCGCTCATCACCCCACGTGATGCCCCGGGATGGGCCGTGACTTGGTGTCTTTTCATTCTACACACATGCATAAACAGTTCTCTATGCACATGCGCAAACAGTTGTTTGCCAGGAGTTACAGAGGAAGTAGGTGCCATCTTGTCATGGCGAATGCCTCTCCCGCTCGACCGCTCTCCACATTTCATAAATTCATTGTTTTTAATAGCTGAGTTGTACTCCATTATGTAGGTGTACCACATTTTCTGTATCCACTCCTCTGTTGAGGGACATCTGGGTTGTTTCCAGTTTCTAGTTATGATAAATAAGGCTGCTATGAACATGGTGGAGCATGTGTCCTTATTACATGTTGGATCATCTTCTGGGTATATGCCCAAGAGTGGTATAGCTGGGTCCTCTGGTAGTACTATGTCCAATTTCTGGAGGAACTGCCAAACTGAATTCCAGAGTGGTTGTACCAGCTTACAATCTCATGAGCAATGAAGAGTGTTCCTCTTTCTCCACAACCTCTCCAGCATCTGCTGTCACCTGAGGTTTTATCCTAGCCATTATTACTGGTGTGAGGTGGAATCTCAGGGTTGTTTTGATTTTCATTTCCCTGATGACTAAGGATGTTGAACATTTCTTTAGGTGCTTCTCAGCCATTCGATAGTCATCATTTGAGAATTCTTTGTTTAACTCTGTACCCCGTTTTTTTAATAGGGTTATTTGTTTCTCTGGAGTCTAACTTCTTAAGTTCTTTGTATATATTGGATATTAGCCCTCTATCGGATATAGGATTGGTAAAGATCTTTTCCCAATTTGTTGATTGCTGTTTTGTCCTATTGATAGTGTCTTTTGTCTTATAGAAGCTTTGCAACTTTATGAGGTCCTGTTTATCAATTCTTAATCTTAGAGCATAAGCTATTGATGCTCTGTTCAGGAAATTTCCCCGTGCTTTTAGGCATATATTTATTGGAAAAGTCTCTCTCTCTCATATATATGTTTATATAGCGATAGATACAGAGTATAAATATGCAAATTTATATAAATGTGTAACTCAAATATTATGTATTAATATTACCAATGGATTTACTTTGTCAAAGAAGATAAGATGTATAAAATGTTATTAATCTCTAGTTTTACATCCCTTGTACTTATAATTTTAATAATTAATGTATAGAACTATAGCTATATTTTAAACATGTAATAGTAAATTTCTCTATTGGTTGTAAGGTATGATAATTCATTCAAAATCTTATGTGTGTGCCTTGTGAGGTGTTCCCATGCTAGTTACCAGGTTAACTAACTAAATCTGTATCATTTATCACAATAGCAATGTTTTAATTTTTTCTATTTTACCTTTTTTAAACAAAAGACTAAAAAACTGTGATTAAAAGCAAATGTTTTCTAAGAATAATATTGTTGTGAAACTACACTTGTTGGTGTATTCCATCACAACTATGAAGATCCCTGTGTTTGCCTGTTCCCTGATGTTCAGAAATTCTGAATTAGGCTTCTGAGAAAAATGGCAATATATTCTAATATGCTCAGCACAGTTAAGTGATATACCAATTTTCCAACACATCTTTGAATCAGTCATATTTCCTCTCCAGTGTTTAGGTGATGAATTACACAGGTACATGCTATTGGTATAGCTGCATTATGTCAACTACTATAAATCACTGAAGCAGCCAACACAGAAAATGTCTAAATTTACCATGGCTTATGTATTTGTACATGTTTCCAAACATTATTTATAATATTTGGACACATTTTAAGTATTAATATTCTATGGATCCCACAATGAGTAATGGATATAGAGAATATGTAAAAGTGATAGTGTATAAGGAATTTATGGCTTTCATAACTTTATATTAACTAAACCTACATGGACTGACTCTCAGATACATTATTGATGGGTAAAAAGAATACAGCATTCATTGTCACCTAGGTAGCATAATCAAGGAATCTTACAGTTTTGTTGTCATTGCTATTGGCATGGTCATTCCTGTTATGAGTCAAATATGTACAGGGGAAAACATGCTAGGTGATGTCAAGTTGGATGGTAAAGGAAGATATGTATTATTTCTTGAAGGAGAATATACTCTTCTTGTTAGGTTGCTCCCCTATTATTGAAGTTTTTGGATAGACCATTCATCATCATATATTGGTATGAACAATAAGATAACAACTATTTTTAAAAATCATTTTAATAAGAATAGTAATAGTGTTTGAAGGCTAACAACTATTCTTGTACATAAAAGTAATAATTTAAGGGAGTCACATGTTCCCTATTGGCCAGAGCCCCTCAATTCAGTAGATTTTTTTCAGATTATAATAAAAATATAAATACATTGTTTTCTTCTTCCCTTTCCTCTCTCAAAATCCTCTTATATATTGACCTTGCCTTTTATCTTTCAAGTGTATGGTCTTTGTTGTTGTTGTTGTTGTTAACTATTACATATGTATATATGAGTAACACACACATACATATATGTACACACATATCACTGAATATAGAAATACAACTTAGTCTATATAATGTTACATATATGTACATTTTCAAGGCTAACCTTTTAGTATTGGATAACCAATTGATATGCTCTCTCCTTAGGATATCCCCCTCCTCAGTATTCTTTAGTTGCATAGAGTTCTTTGTGTAAGGTTGAGAGCATGAATGGCCTTTTCCCCACTAGCATGCCCATTGTTGTTCTCCTTCTTCAGTTCATGATTAAGCTACATGTTAGTGAGAGTTTACTGGCGTAGCTTCTGGTATCCTTGGTGATGAAGTCTCACAGAAAACTTCCTAACCCTCTGAACTTTATACTACACCCCATTGAAAAATGTTCTTTGAGCCTTAGGTGCAGGTGTTATGTGGTAGATTTCATACTTGAGACTGTGCTCCACAACCCCTCATTTTATTTGGTTTTCATTTTCTATCATGACTTCCATTAATTACCAATAGAAGTTTTCTTGATGATGGGTAAAGAGTACACTTATTTAGATTAGGATGATTTAGTAAAGTTATAGTTGTATGTTCTCCTTCCAGATACAGGACTTCACTGGGTTTAGGTTGTTGGTTAGTTTTCAAGAACCAGGTATGATTTTTCTCTTGATGAGAACGTCTTAAGTACAATTTGAGAATTATTGGTTATCACCAAACATGCATGCCACTGTATCCTTAAGGTTATATTCCCATGTTGGTCTTTTTGTGGTTCAAAGATGCCATGGTTATTTAGATAATATGCACCTACAAAAAAGAAATGAAACCCTTAGGTAAATTAAGGGACATAGAAATCATCATATTGGGTGAGGTTAATAGGTAAATTAAGGGACATAGAAAACATCATATTGGGTGAGGTAACACAGACCTCTCTCCCACATATGGAAGTTAAATTCCTATTGTTTTAGACACCATGTACTCCAAAAACAGGGCTGAGAGACCTCTGAATTGAAACTTTGCCCTGAGGCCTAGCTTTCATCTTACCAGAAGGTATTATGCAAGATTCAATGGAAGAAGCCATCAGTAGTTATTTCAAAAGGTATGTTGCGTGGTAGGCACCAACAACATGAAAGTTTTTATTTTTTAAGAAGTAAAGGTGGTTTTGAATGGAAGAAAGCCAGGAAATATTCAGAATGTTCTATGAAAGGTAAATATTTGAAATTGCAACCAGTGTTATAGATTGTACAAGGAAATGTATACATATTCTAAATAATTTCCATTATTATGTAAGGATTTCCTGAACATGATACAAACAAGTGTCTACTCAATTTAGATATGGAACCAATGATAGATCAAAGCAGTTACTATGCCCATGTCCACATTAGCAGACTAATGAATTTATCAGGGTTCCTTGTTGCAGCATGGGTGATTCAAAGACATCAGATTCACCAAAATGTCCACACCAGCATGGTGGTAACTCATAAAAGCTGCTTTTCCAGTCTCTCTGAAGAACACACTGCCACCTAGAGAGGTAGAAAAATATCATCTCAACAGTTTTTGTAGCAGAAGTATCTCCAGGAACTATGTGTGGTTATTCATTCTATAACCTTATAGAGAGGCTACATGAATATTGGTACTTTCAGTAACTCCCTGAGTCTATGTACCTCCTCCTCCTTCCCAGAGAGAATATAAAATTACTTTGTAATATTCATTTTTCTTAAACTCTGTAAAACACAATTATTATTGTATTAAAAAAACTTTTGGAAGTCTTTCAAAAAAGAAAATCATCACTACATTGAACATTGAATTTTTGCTATCTGCTATTTATCAGTTGGAAAACACACTATAAATGACTCACATACATAATAATGGTTTACATGAATAATGTATATGTGAAACTAGAAGCAAGAACTCCTTTCACTCAGATGTATATCATTATTAGTATGGTTAGCAATTGTCACAAATCTACATGCAAAATGATTTTTACAATGCATTTTTGTCTCATTTATACCTAGGATGCTATTTTTTAAAGCCCAAACTAAAAGAGAGTAAAAGCAAAAAATCCAGAAAAGAAAAAAAACAATACAAACCAAATCAAACCAATAAACAAAATAAAAAAAAACAATAAAGCCAGAACCTGTCCAGAGTCCCTCGAAAAGTTGCAGTGCAATCCAAGCCCTGATGTTGAATGGCCCTTCAACCTCATGTAATACACTCAATCCAGAAGCATTAGCAGCCTTCTTGCCTCCATCTACGCCCAGGAGGCGCTCATGTTCCACAGCCAGGAAGTGCTCTGACCCCAGGAATCAGGTGAGATCTCCATTTCCTCTCCAGTGACTTTCTGATGAAAGACCAACCAGGAGGCACAGAGCAGCTGGGACAGGGTCCTTCCTGCCTCCACCTACACTCAGGAGGTATAGCTCTTTCACAGACCTCTGTGCACCATTCCTGCCAGGGAGACCTGGTCTCCAGGGAGTGCTCTGATCACTGGAACCCAGTTAAGGCCGCCATTTTTGCTCTGGTGACTTTCTAAGGCAGGACTACCCATGAGGCACAGTCAATAGAAGCCATAGATCAGCTGCTGGGACAGGGTCCTTCCTGCATCCATCTGCACCCAGTAGGAAAGGCTCAGTGACAGCCCTCTGTGCACAGGTCTTACCAAGACAGGGCTGATCTCCCAGGAGTGCTGACACAGGTTTACAGAACTAAAGGAGGTAGAAGCTCCACCCAGAGACAGCAAGAACATCTAATACCAGAGATTATGAGATGGTGAAAGACAAGCAAGAATCTTACCAACAGAAACCAAGACTACTTGGCATCTTCAGAGCCCAGTACTTCCACACAGCAAGTCCTGGATACCCAAACCAACCTGAAGGGCAAGATTTGGATCTAAAATTGTATCTCTCGATGGTGATAGAGGAATTTAAGAAGGACAGGGGTAACTCCCTTAAAGAATTGCAAGAGAACATGAGTAAAAAAGTAGAAGCCCTTAAAGATGAAACACAAAAATCCCTTAAATAATTACAGGAAAGCACAACCAAACAGGTGAAGGAATTGAACAAAACCATCCAGGACCTAATAATGGAAGTAGAAACAGTTAAAAAATTCACAAAGAGAGACAATTCTGGAGATAGAAATCTTAGGAAAGCAGTCAGGAACCATAGATGCAAGCATCACCAACAAATACAAGAGATAGAAGAGAGAATCGCTGGTGCAGAAGATACCATAGAAAACATTGACACAACAGTCAAAGAAAACACAAACTGCAAAAAGTTCCTAACCCATGACATCCAGGAAATCCAGGATACAATGAGATGACCAAACCTAAGGATAATAGGTATAGAAGAGAGTGAAGACTTCTAACTTCAAGGTCCAGTAAATTTCAACAAAATTATAGAAGAACACTTCCCTAACCTAAAGAAAGAGATGCCCATGAACATACAAGAAGCCTATAGAACTCCAAATAGACTGGACGAGAAAAAAAATTCCTCCTACCACATAATAGTCAAAACATCAAATGCACAAAACAAAGAAAGAATATTAAAAGCAGTGAGGGAAAAGGTCAAGTAACATATAAAGG
>NW_022196905.1:17339664-17356864 GCF_008632895.1 Mastomys coucha
CAGCCCAGGCTACTATACCCAGCAAAACTCTCAATTACCATAGATGAAGAAACCAAGGTATTCCATGAAAAATCCAAATTCACACAGTATATTTCCACAAATACAGCTCTTCAAAGGGTAATAAATGGAAAACTCCAACACAAGGAGGGAAACTACATCCTAGAAAAAGCAAGAAAGTAATCTTTCAACAAAACTAAAAGAAGATAGGCACATGAACAGAACTCATACTCTAACAAGAAAAATAACAGGAAGCAACAATTACTTTTCCTTAATATCTATTAATGTCAATGGACTCAATTCCCCAATAAAAAAACATAGACTAACAGACTGGTTACATTGACAGGACCCAACATTTTGCTGCATATAGGAAACCAACCTCAGTGACAAAGACAGACACTACCTCATAATAAAAGGCTGGAAAAAAATTTTCCAAGCAAACAGTCCCAAGAAACAAGCTGTAGTAGCCATTCTAATATTGAACAAAATCGACTTTCCACCTAAAGTGATCAAAAAGATTAGGAGGGATACTTCATACTCATCAAGGGTAAAATCTACCAAGATGAACTCTCAATTCTGAACCTCTATGCTCCAAATGCAAGGGCATCTACATTCACAAAAGAAACTTTACTCAAAGCACACATTGCACTACACACAATAATAGTGAGAGACTTCAACACCTCACTCTCTGCAATGGACTGATCATAGAAACAGAAACTAAACAGAGACACAGTAAAACTAATAGAAGTTATGACAGTTTAACAGATATCTATAGAACATTTTATCCTAAAAGGATATACCTTCTTCTCAGAATCTCATTGTACCTTCTCCAAAATTGACCATATAATTGGTCACAAAACAGGCCTCAACAGATAAAAGAAAATTGAAATAATTCCTTGAGTCCTATCAGATCACAATTAAGGCTGGTCCTCAATAGCACCATAAACAACAGAAAGCCTATATACATATGGAAGCTTAACCACACTCTGCTCAATCATAAAATGGTCAAGGAAAAAAATGCAGAAAGAAATTAAAGACTTTTTAGAGTTTAATGAAAATAAAGCTACAACATACCCTAACTTATGGGACACAATGAAAGCAGTCATAAGAGGAAAACTCATAGCTTTAAGTGCCTCCAAAAAGAAACTGAAGTGTGCATACACCAGCAATTTGACAGCATACCTGAAAGCACTAGAACGAAAAGAAGCAAATTCACCCAAGAGGAGTCAAAGGCAGGAAATAATCAAACACAGGGTGGAAATCAACCAAATAGAAACAAAAAGAACTGTACAAAGAATCAAACAAACCAGGAGCTGGTTCTTTGAGAAAATCAACAAAATAGATAAACCCTTAGCCAGACTAACTAGAGGGGACAGAGACAGTATCCTAATTAACAAAATCAGAAATGGAAAGGGAGACATAACAATAGACACATCCAAAAAATCATGAGATCCTACTACAAATATACTCAATAAAACTGGTAATAATGGATGAAATGGACAATTTTCTAATCAGATATCAGGTACCAAAATTAAATCAAGATCAGATAAATGATCTAAACAGTCTCATATCCCCTAATGAAACAGTCATTAGTATTCTCCCAACCCAAAAAAGCCCACAATCAGATGGCTTTAGTGCACAGTTTTATCAGACCTTCAAAGAAGACCTAATTCCAATACTCCTCAAAAGATTCTACAAAATAGAAATAGAAGGTACTCTACCTGATTCTTTCTATGAAGCCACAATTACTCTTATACCTAAACCACACAAAGACTTAACAAAGAAAGAAAACTTCAGACCAATTTCCCTTATGAATATCAATGCAAAAATACTCAATAAAATTCTTGCAAACTGAAGCTCCCATGCTCATGGATTGACAGGATTAATATAGTAAAAATGGCCATCTTGCTGAAAGCAATCTACAGATTCAATACAATCCCCATCAAAATTCCAACTCAATTCTACACAGATTTGGAAAGAGCAATTTCCAAATTCATTTGGAACAACAATAAAACCTAGTATAGTGAAAACTATTCTCAATAATAAAAGAACCTCTGTTGGAATCACCATCCCTGACCTCAAGCTGTACTACAGAGCAATTGTGATTAAAACTGCATTGTACTGGTACAGTGACAGGCAGGTTGATGAATGGGATAGAATTGAAAACCTAGAAATGGACCCACATACCTATGGTCACTTGCTCTTTGACAAAGAATCTAAAACCATCCAGTTGATAAAAGACAATATTTTTAACAAATAGTTCTGGTTTTGCTGGTGATCAGCATGTAGAAGAATCCAAATTGATCAGTTCTTATCTCTTTCTACAAAACACACGTCCAAGTGGATCAAGTAACTCCACATAAAACCAGATACACTGAAACTAATAGAAATGAAAGTGGGGAAAAGCCTGGAGCACATGGGCACAGAGGAAATTTTCCTGAACAGAACTCCAGTGGTTTGTGCTGTAAGATCAAGAATTGACAAATGGGATCTCACAAAATCGCAAAGCTTCTGTAAGGCAAAGGACACTGTCAATAGGACAAAACGGCAACCAACAGATTGGGAAAAGGTCTTTATCAATCCTACATCCAATAGAGGGCTAATATCCAATATATACAAAGAACTCAAGAAGTTCGACTCCAGAGAATAAAATAACCCTATTAAAAATGGGGTACAGAGATAAACAATAAATTCTCAAAAGATTAATTCTGAATCTCAGGCTCCTGTTATCCAGTACTTGTTGCCATCCCCAATAGTGTCTACATTTTCTTATTTGATGTCAGAACAGAACACTTAGTCACTAAAATGTCTGTAAAATCAAGACATCAGTATTCATTCAAAAAAAAAACCCTGTATATTATTCCCACTCTATTTTTTTAAGGCAAAGACCCTAGTCTACCACCTTCAACTGCTGTCTTAATATTTATAGTTATATTTAAATTCCTACAAGAACAAGATAAGTATAAGGGCTTCCAAAGTAGGAACTGAGCCTGAAAATAGTCAATCAAAATGCTGAGAACTAGGAAGACTGGAGGTAGAGACACTAAGAGGAATAGGATAATGTAAAATTGTGTGAGGACTGAACTAGCTAAATAAGTTTATTTGCTTAGGATTCTGTTGTTTGTTGTGCAAATATTTAGGTACAGTGCTTGCATAATCAAGATAGTAAAGTTGAGACATTTCTGAAACATTCCAGGAAACAGTCACTTTCAAAGCCGTGGCATTATTTGAAAGAATAATGTGAAAACACTTTCTTCATTGATGTGAAATGCTTTGTTGAGGGCATCCCACAGTTCCTAAGGCTTTGCTGTCACACATAACTCAGAGGGAGATTAATGATGACTGGCTTCAATATAATTAGTCTTTCCAATTGTGAAGTAGGCTTGCCATGCAGCAGTCATCAGTTTGCAATTTGTACCTCACACATGAATCTATAAATGCAGACTCTTCACACAATAGGTTAAAGATAGTAATATTGTTATTCAACAACTTCAGCAAAAGTCTGGAAAAGAGCAAGATTCGTGACTACCCATTCCCTCAAGGCATGTGTGTATGTATGTCTTGTCTATGGGTGGATGGTGTCTTGATCAGGGCCATACTACAGTTGCTAGAATTCAGAAGTATTTCAGTGTTGGTTTTTATATATTGGGAGACATTTGAGTCTGAGGGTGATGAATTACAGGAAATTGTGCTTTGGATGGAACAAGAGAAGTATTCAGTGTGTTCCAGCAAACTTACATCTTATCTCAGGTCTTTGGATTCCCAGCATATTTTATAGTTATTCTTGAAAATTACAAGCAAGAAAAGGAAAAAACCAAGCCAACAAAAGCCAACAATGACCTGTTCTGAACAAGTGTCTCTGGAAATAGTGTGATTTGGCAACAAGAGATTTAGTGCAATAAGAGTTTCCAGAAAGAAAATAACTGACCACATGAAGAGGAAGTATTTTAAATTTTATCTATAATTATGAAACAGAAACATAATAAACATTGTCTTAGTGAATTTCGGTCTCATGCAAATCCCCAGATACACCCACCTCAATTATCCAGAGCAATTCACAAAGAGAATGGAGAAGGGAGAATGGGAAGAAGAGGAACCATTTGGAAATAAGTGTTTCTTTAAATTATGTCCAAGAAATATGTGGTAGCAAAGATGCATATGATAATTTCTGGGTCTAATAATGAGCAAGAATCCTTTGTGGTTACAAAAGCTGGTTTACTGTTTTGTATAGTTAAAAAACACAACAACAAAAAAACAAAACAAAACAAAACAAAACAAAAAGCAGACCATGGAGAGCCATGTAGTACCCTAGGAAGAGAAAGTTTGGATAGGTGCACTATTGGTCAAGGTTCTCCAGGATGTGTGTGTGTGTGTGTGTGTGTGTGTGTGTGTGTGTGAGAGAGAGAGAGAGAGAGAGAGAGAGAGAGAGAGAGAGAGAGAGAGAGAGAGAGAGACAGAGACAGAGAGAGACAGAGAGAGAGACAGAGACAGAGACAGACAGAGACAGACAGAGACAGACAGAGACAGACAGAGACAGAGAGGGGGGAGGAAGAGGAATGTGCAGCAGAGAGATTGCATTCAAACGTGTAAATAGAAGAGTTATGTGATTACTCTTCTAAGGTAGCTGTGTGTAATTCTTCCTTAATTGCACAGAATTTTGAGTGTTGTAGAGGGGAATCATTATATGGATTGGTGAGAATGAACTCTATCTATGCTGCTCTGGGGATACCAACAGTGATGCTCAATGAAGACTGACCAGGGTGACTGCTAATACCTCTTATCAATGCTCTGTAAATAAGCCCAATAAAGTTAAATATTTCCCAGTGAGAAATTTGATAAAATTAAATTGTAGTTTGCAATTAGAACATTAGAAGGAGGACTAAATGTGGGGTGCTCCCCATCCCCAAATCAACTTTCTACATGAGTTCCCAGAACCAACCTCAGGTCTTCATGCTTGTACCACAAACATGAAACAATTTTATCACTTCACTGATAAAATTGTCTCCCAGTGTCCAGAATCATCTTTTGGACCTTCTAAGTCATAACTCTATCTCTCTTGTCAGAATATAGCCATACCAAACCTTCTAAATTTATATTTTTCTCTATTTAATAGCTGATTATAAAAAGCAATCAATTTATATTTTCTATTATGAGGCATGTGGCTTCTGTACTGAATGAAATTGGTCATAGGCTGATACATTTACATATGTGATCCTCAGTTTGTGGAAGTGTTTGGGAACAATTAGGAGGTGTGACCTTCTTGGAGGTGCTATATCACTGGGGGTAGGCTCTGAGGTTCCACAAGATCTGTATCTTCTTCTGTGTGTTATATACCATGGTTTGGGATGTGAAATCTCCGTTGTTTCTGTTGCCATGCTTTCACTCCATCATGATGGTCTCTAAGTGTCTGGAATTGTAGGTCCAATTACATGATTTGATTTATAACTTGCCTTTGTTATAGTGTTATATCATAGCAAGAGAATATATAAGGTACTTTACCTTTTGTTATTTTAAATTTTTATTTTATTTTATTTTATTTTGGACCTTTAAATTCTTTTTAGTTTTTATTATTTTTTATTTTTATTGGATATTTTATTTATTTATTGGATATTTTATTTATTTATTTTCAAATATTGCCCCCCTCCCTCTTTCCCCTCCACAATCCCCCATCCCATCGTCCTCTCCCCTTCCTCTTAGTTATGTGTATATATGTGTGGTTTTATGCACATGTGTGGGTTCCCAAACAGGCCAAGTGCATTAAAGCCTCTGAACTGGTGCAACAGTAACCTGACAGAAGTTCTGGAAACTAAATTTGGATTCTCTGGTAAAGCAGACCACACACTTAACCACAGGTACATCTCTCCAGCCCAAGCTTTTCTCACTTTTTATTTGCTAAATTGTATCCAATTGTGCCAACTTTCTTATTTCATCTATGATTAGTGAACATTGATTGTCATTTGATTTGTACTATAACAAATAATGTTGCTACAGAAAATTGTCCATGTGCCTTGGTGGACATATGCCTCTTCTTTCAGCTACTTTTAGCTATTTGTTTTGTTTGTAGAGTCTTTATGTGTGCAACATTCACAAACAATGGAATATAAGTTCCCAAGGTTGCTATCTGTACTCCTATCTTGAGCACACAGAAATGTCTATTGCTGTACATCCTGACTTGTGTGCACTTTCATTGCCTATATAGTTTAGATCTTCTGGCGTCTACATAGTTTTCCCACTGGGTTTCACTTGGTAGAATCATGATATATCCAATAATAAATGTCTAGAATACTATTCTAGAATAAAGTTGGATATACTATTTTTCTCATCATGTGATATTAGTGGTGTGAAATTTCTCTAATGTTACTCTTACATATGGGAAAACAATTACATGCCAAAAGAAAATATGGTATTGAGTATAGGCTTTCTTTTAAAAAGAGTTCTTAAATATTTTGAACTGACTTCTGGCCTACCAATCACCAGAGATTATGGAAAAGAAAGACTATCAAAGTGGATCTCTTTAGAAATAGTTCTCTGAAGAAATTTTAACTTTTAACTGTCAGGATAACAGGAGTCCAGTTTAGTAGTATCAGGATAGCAAACAGGAATCAGCAGTGATGGCATGACTGAGCAGAAATAGCCAGGAAACTGATAAAACAGTAAGAGTCAGCAGGAGTAGACAGAACCCTCAGGGATGTCTGCAGTTCTCTGCCATGCCTCTCTAAGCAAAGTGAAAATCCATGAAGGTGAAGACACAAAACCACCAAAGTGTTGGAAAGTTACCTATGTAAGCCTGTCATAAATGATTGTTGAGTCCTATTTATACTCCCTCTAAACAAGACCATGACCTCCCACAATCCTACCTCAGTAAAACACCATGTGAGTCTTTCTTAGCAAAACTCCATGTGAATCTGTATCAGATTCACAGAATCTGTATCAGAAGAACAGAGAGATGAAAAGAAGAGGAAAGAAAAGGAGTTATTCTGTTCATTAGCATATATGTATCCCCTTCATTCCTTCTTAAAAGGGGGAACAAAGTACACATGGAAGGAGTTGCAGAGACTAACTATGGAGCATAGACTGAAGGATGGACAATCCAGAGACTGCTCCACCTGGGAATCCTTCCCATATTCAATCATCAAATCCAGACACTATTGTGGATGCCAGCAAGTGCTGGCTGACAGGAGCCTGATATAGCTGTCTCCTGAGAGGCTCTGACAGTACCCAACTAATACAGAAGTAGAGACTCACAGCCATCCATTAGACTGAGCACAGGGTCCCCAATGAAGGAGCTAGAGAAAGAACCCAAGGAGCTGAAGGGTTTGCAGCCCCTTAGGATGAACAACAATATGAACTAACTAGTACCCTCAGAGCTCCCAGGGATGAAACCACCAACCAAAGAGTACACATGGTGGAACTCATGGCTCTAACAGCATATTTATAGCAGAGGATGGCCAAGTCAGTCATCAATGGGAGGAGAGGTCCTTGGCCCTGTGAAGGCTCTAGGCCCGAGTGTAGGTGGATGCCAGGGCCAATAAGCAGGAGGGGGTGAGGTGGTAAGCAGGGGGAGGGGGAGAGAACAGAGGTTTGTTTTAGTTTTAGTTTTTTTCTTTACTTTTTATTTTTCTTTTCTTTTCTTTTTATTTTATTTTTTTTGAGGGGAACCTTGGAAAGGAGATGTTGTAAATAAATAGGATCTTTTATTTGATTTCCACACATATAACATCTATTTGGCATCCAGCATGTATTTTTCTATCATTTGGCATCTATGTATTATCTATGAAATACATTATCTATTCTATAGTCTGAATGTTTATCACCTACTCACTCTATTATTAATCATTTATGAATACATCATTAATCATATGCATGTGTACCATCCATCATCTATCTTTCATCTCTTTGTTGCCCATGTATCATTCATGCATCCACATGTGTCTACATCTATCCATTAGGAAAGTAATCTTATAGAAAATAGTTTACATGATCATGAAAGTAGGGAATTGCAGAGATCTCTTGTGTTTAAGATGGTGATACAGGAATTCTCAATCTAAAATTTCCATCCAAACCAACAGGGCTGAGAAGCAAAGGAAGCACTGACATAATCCTTGGTTTAAGTGTAGTAAATCAGTCTCCAATCTGAGTTAGACAAGGAAGAACAATTCCCTTCTGACAGACTTCTTGATTCTATTAAGGTCTTACTTTAACTGGCGGAGTTCCATACATGCGAGGGATAACAATGCACCCTACTCTGAATAAACTAACTATTGAATAAACTTGAATTGATTCAGATGTAGCTTAAAAGAAACATAACATTTAGCTAAATATATGGGCATTCTGGTCCACCATGTTTACACATAAAATTAAGTTCAGAATATACTAATGTGAACAATGATAACATTGATCCATGGAAATAGATGTCTGCTGCTGTCAAATTCCAGGTTAAGGGATTTGGAAGTGATCAAATCTTTGAGTTTCTCCTGTGGGGTGTTTGTGTCCCAGGACCCTGCTCTGTGGTATTCACAGAGGTATGCACATGTGGAGTTTACTGTTTTTAAAATAAGATGAAATTTATAATAATAATTTTTGAAAATATTTCTTTTATATTTTATATTTTAATATAATTATATCATTTTCGCCTTTGTTTTCCACTCTTCAAACTCTACTACAAACTTTTCTTTGCTCTTCTTTCAAATCATGGCCTATATTTTCTTTAAAATTTTTACAAATATATTCTTACATACAGAAATAAAATAAATACATGTATAATTCTATAATACAACCCTGCACCTAAGGTCAGGGATCATTGAAGAAGAGGCATCAGAAACACTGTCTGAGGCAGAGGAAGAAACACTTCACTATGTGACTGTATGTCCTAAGAATGTCAAAAGCTGCAATCATGAAGTTTCACCCTAATGACTGCCTAAACATACACTGAATATAGATAACAAAAGTGGAGGGTGAAAAATCAACCTTGAACGAAGAACTACAGATAACTAAGGAATGCTGGAAGTTGGAGAAATACTTTTCCCCAAGGAAGAGTACATTGATGGTTTATCCAATGGTTTCCTATGACAGTATCTTAAAATACTTTTATTTTACATGTCTTGCTTTCACATTAACATAATTAAAGCATCAATAGTCAAAAAAAGTCTACAAATCTACTAACTATATTAGGAAAATTTTAACTTAAACATTTAATTCATAGATATATATTGTTTCCTTTGGAAGAGAAAAATAAGACCTTTTTTTGATACAAGAGACTTATTTAAAGTACTACTCTCTTATGATTATTTAATCAAGAAAATGACAGACATATTTTGACAGGGTATATTTAAAAATTTTCAGTAATAATATTTGTGTGAGTTTTACATAAACATTAAAATATTTCAAAAGTTTACATGTGACTAAGGGTCCAAGATGCTGGGAGAGTTTCTGGCATTCCAATGTGGTCATAATCTTATTTAACACTACATTGATAAGCAATGAGAGTTGGTCATGCTCTGTTCCTTAATTGTTAGCAGAGTTAGCCTGAAATCCATGCCCCATCACAAATGCATCTGAATTAATTACACGTTTTATTTATTTATGCACACAGCCCTAAGAGCAGTTCATGAGGAGGAAAAAGAGGGTAACAACATGGTAATTTGTTCTTAACCCTCAAAGCCTCTGCAGCAAGAACAGTATACTTAAACATTCCATGACAGAAAAAATACCTCCAAAACTTCTACAAAAAATGTATGTTTAACAAATTATCTGAAAATACAATGTATCATGCTGAAATAAGTTTACTTTCATATTAACAATAAATTAGCATAATTTTATGAAAAAAAGGATGTAATGTCAAAGTCATAGAAATATTGAAGAAGTCTAAGTAACTCTCATACTAAAATCTTTCACCAGCTGAACAATGGCTTTATTTATTATTAAACATAACAGGAATAATCCATGCCATTTATCTGTTGTACAGCTTTAAGCCCTCTGAGAGCGTTGCCTGCACACACATGTGGGTTATTGAGCACATAGAACCAGTTGCACCTGTACACTGACAGATTCAGTTCTGAGACATAAATGGGTTGGTCTCTCTATCCTCTGACCATCAGTACCAGGACTCTTTTCATGAGGTAATTTAATGGGTTTCTGAATGATAGCAAGAAAACAAAGCATAGGTTACTTTAATAGTTTTCTGTGTGATAGAAAAAAAAACCAAAATGTCAGGACTTCTTCTAGTTGTTTGCGGACACATCTGATATACCAAGCCCATGAGAGTGATTTGGGCTTTGTAGAAGCAAAGACTCCTTATTAAGATTCAGCAAATAAATGACAACTTCATTGCCATCAATGCACTGTTTTATAGTTTAACTAATTAATATTATTTGGAAGGATATACTACTTTCTCCTAAGGCAATGAGAAGGCCAGCTGCTCTTATATATGAAGTAATATTAGTCCAGTATGCTCCTGCAAGGTAGCAGAACTCGCTCCTCTCTCTTTTGGTTCCCACTGTCACAAAAGGAAGAATATTCATTGTCCTCAGTCTGTAATTAGAAGAGGAGTATCAGTGCTGAGTCTGTAGCAGAACACAACATTCTGGGAAACTTTACTGTTATGAATATTTCTCAACACCATTTCCCATGATAGTTGCTTACCTTATTGCTATGACAAAATACAGGACAAGAAGCAACTTCAGGAATTGTTTACTTTAACTTGCACTTTGAAGAGATATTTCAGCTTTCCATGATTGGGAAGGCATAGCAACAGGATCCAGAAGTTGTTGGTCACATTGCCTCTGCAGTCAGGAAACAAGAATGTGGAGTGTTATTGCTCTGTGCACTGTCTTCTTTTTATTCAGTTCTGGACTATATTCAGGTGGGCCATCCCACATCCATTAACCTACATAAGCCTTTATAAGAATGTCCAGAGACTCAAATCTCGATCATATGAAATTGAAAATCATTGTTAATTTTCACATTTTCTTAACTAAATCTTTAGACTATCTGGGGGCTCAGATTGGTTTGTCAACACTGGACGGCTTCTTTTTATAAATTTAAATTCATCTGCATTAGCTGTGGGTCTCTTTAACTGATCTGTGGAAGGTGAGCTAAAGAATGTAGTTTATAGTCTCAAACCCAAGATTAGCCAAGAGTCATCTTGAGAAGCATGTGACATGACCACTGTTGATGCTGAATATGCAGTATACATGAAGTGAACATATCACAGACAGGCTGGATTAGGGAACAGAATGAAGTGGGTATCAGCCATACCTACCCTAAGACTATAGAAACTTCACTTAGTGGTAATGCTGTAAACCCAAGTATCTCTTTCAAGAATCTTGAAGCCTGCATGCACATTTATGAACAATGTGTGTGGGATTTTTATTCTGCCTTATTCTTCTATAAATAATTGTTCTAATGCTTTGTATAGCCTTCTATCCCTTAGGCTTGAGGGGGGGTTGTTTGTTTGTTTTGTACAAATATCGGCAATGACATTGGAATGAGCCATGTCTGTGCAAGAAGCCAGTGCCTCTTGTAAAACTTGTTTCTAAGAATGTACTTTTTAGGAATATGCATGATTCTATTCACAGACCATATGAAGCCCAAGAAGGAAGACCAAAGTGTGGAAGCTTCAGTGCTTCCTAGAAAGGAGAACAAAATACTCACAGGAGGAAATATGGAGACAAAGTGTGGAGCAGAGACTAAAGGAAAAGCCATCCAGAGACTGCCCTACCTGCAGATCCATCCCATATACAGTTACCAAACGCAGAAGCTACTGTGGATTCAGCGAAGTGCTTGCTGACAGGAGCCTGATATGGCTGTCTCCTGAGAGGATCTCTTAGAGCCTACAGAGGCAGAAGCTCACAGCTAACCACTAGACTGAGCACAGGGAATCTGATGGAAGAGTTGGAGAAGGGACTGAAGGCGCTAAGGGAGTTCACAGCCCCATGGAGGGAGCAACAGTGTCAACTGGCCAGACCCTCCCCACCCCCGAGCTCCTGGGGACTGGACCACCAACCAAAGAGTATACATGGAGGGATCCATGGCTCTGGCCACATATGAGGCAGAGGATGGTCTTGTGGGACATCAGTGGGAAGAGAGGCCCTTTGACCTGAGTGTGCTCAATGCCCCAGTGTAGGGGAATGCCTGGGCGGAAAGACAGGAGTGGGTGGTTGGCATCCTCATAGAGGCAGCAGGAGGGAGTGGGACAAAGGATTTCTGAAAGGGAGACCTGGAAAGGGGAAAACGTTTGAAATGTAAATAAAGAAAATATCCAATAAAAAAATGTACTTTTTACTTAGAAGTTTTTTCTTCCAAGGACATTTGTTCTTATCTTTTTCTTCTTTTTGACATCATAGATATTCTTACACAGAGGAAAACTTTATCACTTCACTCTTGTTATTTCGTATTTTTCTGACTTAAATTCTGGCCATTTCACGATACCTTTATGTCTGTTATGGGTTTGATAGTGATTATTACTACATTGTCCTTACACAGGCCTTATGTTTGCAGAATCGGAGGGACAGATGAGTGGGAAGACTTGGGTTTAGGGTCAGCAGGAAGGATTGGAGATATAAAGCAATGCAGCTTGCTAGCTCCTGCTTGTGGTTTCACAGGACTGTGGGTTACAAGGAACCACTGATCTCAGAATAGCCTATGAATTACAAGAATGAGAAAGAAATTACCCTCTTTGAATCTCATTAGTCCTGCTAAGCAAAAAAAGGGAGGGAATTCTTTTAGATTTTATATAGCTCTTTATAACTCACTAATGATTTCTGGCATTTAGCTCAGTATAGGCATTAGAGCTGTACAAGGCTAATGCATGTAACCTTGCTGGGATAACTGATGAGCATGCATTTAATATGAGTGTATCCATTTCCTTTGGTTTCATACCTGTACATAAATGCTTTGCCCTTAAGGTGTGGTTGTAATTTGACGAGACGTGGAGGCTTCTTGGATTATCCCAGTGTCCCCTAACTGCCATGACTTTTCAAGCACTTTGCCGGTGTCCTGGTAATGTAGTGGGCTTTGGTCTAGAGATAAGACACTTTAACCAAGTGTTATTTCTGCGGCTAGTGACATATTCATAGAATTTTCACTGTACCACTTGAAATTAAAAGTAAACTAACAAATGTTGACATTAATTTACTTAAATAAAATTAATGTTCTTGTAAGGTGTCATTTTCATACAAACTAGGCCCTATAATTATGAATCAGTTTTCAACTGCACCGATAATTGAAATAACTGTATATTTGTATTCTAAACACGTTCTTGCCAAGTTAATATAGTAAAATAATGTTTCACTTTCTATATTACTTTAAATATTTCCATTTATTTTTATCTATGAAAAACTCATAAAATGTGTGTTTTATTCCTCTTTATTTAGTAGGCTATTTGGTTTGCAATCTTCTAAAGAGAATATTTATAAATAAAATTCAATTTCTATAATTCTCAGGTATTCCTTCTTTTGTTCTAGTTTTGGTAAATTGTAATTTTCTACATTTCACTTACGTTTACAATTTTGTTTATATAAGTGGGATGCTAGTAATATTCCCCTTAACTCTTTTAAAAAATCTATAGTTTTTTATTATAGTTTTTTTGTTACTAGCATTGGTAATATTTATGTTTATAATTTCCAGGGTTCTTTTTTGCCAGATATTTCATTAATCATAATATCCCATACCAAATATTAGATAGGATACA
The DNA here is from genome assembly GCF_008632895.1 of Mastomys coucha. Classification (NCBI taxonomy): domain Eukaryota; kingdom Metazoa; phylum Chordata; class Mammalia; order Rodentia; family Muridae; genus Mastomys; species Mastomys coucha. The sequence continues at coordinate 17,353,352 of NW_022196905.1, forward strand.
GAAATATAAATATTTTCTGTAGTTGAATCACTCTACATTTATTGGCATTCATTATTCTGCAAATGAAAATATTCCCTTATACTTATTTGCAGAAATAATATAGACTAGGTTTATATGACTTTTTTTAAAATATCTTCTTTTCTTATTGAAGCTTGCAATCAGGCATTTCCGTAAGGATCCTCAGATCTTTAAAATATGAAAAAAAATTTACTCCCTAATATCTTGTTGTTCTCCCCATTAATTGGTCATCATTATTTCAAAGCACTGTTAGTAGACAGACCTAGGAAATACACTTAAAATTCATGTATTCATAATCACACTTTGAATTCAACCTAACTCTGTTCTGTTCTACCCCATATTTTTCTTGCATATTTGTTTTTATTTTCTCCCTCTGTAAAAGCTTCAATTACAAAAGACATCAACAATACTATTCCGTAGGCCTATCTTACAGAATACACAAAGACATTTCATGCTTTGTTTAGATAATTTCATGCTTGTAAACTTTATTCACCACTACAAAAACTTCAAGGATTTTCTCTTACAGTCTCACCACCCTCACCTGTCTTTTGCTTCCTATTCAGAATATTCTCACCTATTCTTAGAGTTTATTTACCAAATCATCTTTCATTTCCCTATCTCAGGAAAGAGAAATTGCCAGCTCTTATGTGATTGTACTATGTAATTTTGTGAGTGGAATCATCTTTCTTTTTTATTTAAGATTTTTTAATTAGATATTTTCTTTATTTACATGTCATACGATATCTCCTTTCCCAGTTTCCACTCTTAAAAATAAAATAAAATAAAATAAAATAAAAATTAAAAACAAACAAAAAAAAAAACCCAAACCCTTGTTCACTCCTCACTGCCCCTGCTGAAAACCCCACCCTCTCCTGCTTACTGGCACTAGCATTCCCCTACACTAGGACATAGAACCTTCACAAGGCCAAGGACCTCTCCTCCCGTTCATGACCAACATGGCCATCTTCTACTATACATATGCTGCTAGAGCCATTGGTCCCACCATGTGTACTATTTGGTTGGTAGTTTAGTCCCTGGGACCTCTGAGGGTACTAGTTAGTTCATATTGTTGTTCATCCTAAGGGGCTGCAAACCCTTCAGCTCGTTGGGTCCATTCTCTAGCTTCTTCATTGGGGACACTGTGCTCAGTCCAATGGGTGGCTGTGAGCCTCTATTTCTGTATTAGGCGGGTACTCTCAGAGCCTCTCAGGAGACAGCTATATCAGGCTCCTGTCAGCCAGCACTTGTTGGTATCCACAATAGTGTCTGGATTTGATGATTGAATATGGGAATGATTGCCAGGTGGAACAGTCTCTGGATTGTTCATCCTTCAGTCTATGCTCCATAGTTAGTCTCTACAACTCCTTCCATGGGTACTTTGTTCCCCCTTTTAAGACAGAATAAAGTATACACATTTTGGTCTTCCTTCTTCTTAGGTTTCTTGTGGTTTGTGGATTGTACTTTGTGTATTCGGATCTTCTGGGCTAATATCTATTTATCAGAGAGTGCATATCATGTCTGTTCCTTTGTGATTGGGTTACCTCACTCAGGATGATATTCTCCTGATCCAACCATTTCCCTAAGAATTTCATAAATTCATTGTTTTTAATAGCTGAGTAGCACTCTATTGTGTAGATGTACCACATTTTCTGTATTCATTCATCTGTTGAGGGACATCTAGGTTGTTTCCAGGTTCTGGCTATTATAAATAAGGCTGCTTTGAACATAGTGGAACATGAGTCCAGGGAAATAACATCTTCTAGCCACAATAGGATAAAGTCTGACATATGAGGATACAGAGTTTATGGTTGCATGCACAATACCTGCAAGGTTCAAGCGAGATGGGGTCCCAGTGTTGACATGAGCCAGTAAGCACTGCTTAACAAGACGCTATCTCCAATTGATACCCACTTTAAATACTATGTTTTTTTTTTATCAGTTTTTATTTATATGAATACACTGTAGCTGTTTTCAGACATACCAGAAGAGGGCACCAGATCTGATATCCACTTTAAAGGGAAAATTTAGTTTTCTCTAATGGAGTCACAACTCGTATATTAAGCACACTTCAGGGAAAGACTCATGCCCAGAACTAAATGGCCAAAACAAAGCAAACTTGGTATTTTTAGAGCTTTTTGGCTTTTATTGCTTTGCTTGGGCACTTTTTTCTTACTGGCTTTTTGCTTGAATATTATTGTTTCTAATTTTGTACATTTAAGTTTTATTTGGATGTGTGTTTCTGTTGTTTTCCTTTGTTTCTGTTGGGGTTGGTTTCTTTAAAAAAATTGGTTTGCTTACTTATATCTTTCTGTTTGTTTTCAAAAAGAAATAGGAAGAAAGGATGTAAGATGAGTGTAGTGTAAAAATCTAAAAAGGGTTTGGATAGGAAATATCACAATCATATTACATTGTATGAAAATTATATGTTAATAAAACCAAAAGACAATGAACAAAATTTCATATGCTTTTTGAAGATACAGGATGAAGCTTCATAAAGACTTGAAATTTTGAAGGGAACCTATATAATATGTGATAGTATAAATAATATATATATATAACACATTTATAACCATATAAACTTCTATCTTAAGAAGCTGGGAAAAAAGTTGAAAGTCAAAGTAAGCCTGAGGAAAACACACTTTAAGACTGAAGTGTGTTTTCACACTGTTTCATAAAAACAACAACATGGCAAAGAAAACTAATAATTAGAATATTTTAACAAGTGTGATAAAGTCCTATAATAGGAGAAAAAGATACCTAAAGTAACTGATATTATTAATGAAAAATGAAATATATATCTTAACTATTAAAATTATGAGAATAGATGCTTACAAAGAAAAGTTAACCAGTGCATTAGATAACCTCAACATCAACACAGGCATGTTCAGGCAAAAAGAAAGAAAGAAAGAAAGAAAGAAAGAAAGAAAGAAAGAAAGAAAGAAAGAGAAAGAAAGAGAGAGACAGAGAGAGAGAGAGAGAGAAAGAAAGAAAGAAAGAAAGAAAGAAAGAGAGAGAGAAAGAATGAAGGAAAGAAGGAAAGAAGGAAAGAAAGGAAGAGAGAGAAAAGAAAGAGATGTGAATGAAAAAGAAATATGAAATTGTTAGTAAAGTAAATTATTAACCAATGTTATTCCATAATAAAACTCGAGTTCTTTCATTAATGAGCCATAGGGGCTGCAAAGATTGCCTGGATATTAAGAGTGCTTGCTATTTGTTTTAGTTACTTTTATGTTGCTCTGATAAAACACCATTACCAAGGCAACTTATGAGAGAGTCTATTCTGTGGCTTCTGATTTCAGAAGATAAAGTACATATGGCTCTTTAAAGAGAAAAGACTGGCAGCACAAAAAGCTGAAGGCTTATATGTTGACCTGAAAGTAGCAGGCAGAGGGAAGAAATGTGATTTCCATGGTCTTTGAAACTTTAAAACTTGCTCCCAGTGAGACAGTTCCTTCAACAAGGCCACACCTCTCCCTCTCTCTCTCTCTCTCTCTC
>NW_022196905.1:17356874-17363769 GCF_008632895.1 Mastomys coucha
CTCTGTCTCTCTCTCTCTCTGTCTCTCTCTCTCTCTCTGTCTCTCTTTCTCTCCCTCTCTCTCTCCTCCCTCTTTCCCTCCTTCCTTCTGCTGCTCCCTCTCTCTCCTCCCTCTCTCTGCTTTCCCTCCCTCTTGCATAGTCTCTCCCTCTCCATCCCTCCCTCCTTCTCATTCCAGCCTCTTAGAATGTTTAACCTTAACTCTTAGCATGTTTTCTTATATAGGTTTAACACATATATTCAAAGAACCTCTTCCTAGATATTTTAATCTTTCTACATAACAGATATTTCAAAAATAATAGTTGCTTTCTACTACTTCATTTTACCTCATTATGTGTTTATTAGTAAAACATGACTTTTTACTTTGTAATTAAAAATTTAAAGATATTTATAAAATTTTACTACCCCCCCCAGCAATATAATTGTATTCTTTACTAATGGAAACATTCAAACTTTAAGTCTAATTGTTAATTTATATAGTACTGTTTTTCTCACAACTGAAGTCACAGCTAAATTTTCTAAAACAATGTTTAGTTATACTGTCTCTCACTGGTTTTTAAAAGTTAAGCTTCTAGCATCACACTTAGAAGTACTTTGCAAGCTTCTCAGTGAGAAATATTAACATATTCATCACATTATAGAATTACCCCTCAAGTCCCATTGTATTCAGATTTTTAACCATGAGTAAGCACTCAAGGCTTAAAGGCCTTTTCAAGCGTGTAGAGAAGATGCTACAATTTTTACCCTGGGTAAATAGTATGATTAATTAACTTAGTGGTTCACTTATGTGTGTAGCGCTGCTGCTGCTGCGCCTTAAAGATGGTGCCTGCCATTCTTCTGCTAAGGAGTAAACAAGTCCTTATTTGGCAAGAGGGTTGCACCTGCCAGTGGTCTGATCTTTCGTCATGAGGCTATAGCCAATGATAGCGCAAGAGGTGGTATGGGCTCATGGGCAGTCCTACGAAGGGTATTTAAGCAGCACTCACAGACCATTCAGGGGCACACCCTTGATTCTCATGTAACTAACAGCTCCTGAGTAAACTGTTGCTGGAAGGAACTGGTGTGCTAGTCTTTCTTCCCTGCTGGTCAGGGTGATCGGCAGGGGCGAGGCAGGTTTATTTTTCATGAATAAATGTCTCTTCTTGACATTACTTTTTACATGCTGCTCAATTTTTTTATGAAGTATTTTCAATAGGAATACTCCCTGTTATTTCAAACCTTGACTAATGGGAGTTGCTTTTGTGATATCATTATTGAAAGGAATATCAATGCTCGTCTTGCTTGCTGGCAAGTTGAATTCCTCTATGTACTTGTCTCTGGCACTTTTAGTGCATTATTAAAATTATATATATTATATATGTATAATATATGTTTTAAGAACTTGAAGAATTCTCATGCAAAATACCTAGGCTTCTTAAAATTTTTATGGAAATTTTTGATTAAGGCTTTCATTTATTTTAAGAAGATGGTGTTTTATAGGCAGAATCAGTAATAGCATCTCAGGACTTCCCAGAGAGTTTCTACTTCATCTTGATATGCAAAGTTATATACTAGGAAGCTTTTAAATGAATCTTACCTTTTCTGTTTGTTTGTTTGTTTATTTGTTTTTTGAGACAGGGTTTCTCCGTATATTTCTCTGTATAGCCCAGCTATCCTGGAACTCAATCTGTAGACCAGGCTGGCCTCGAACTCAGAAATCCACCTGCCTCTGCCTCTCAAGTACTGGGATTAAAGGCATAGGTCACCACTGCCCAGTATGAGTCTGTTACTTTAAAAACATGCTTGTTTGATTAATTACATCCTGTTCATTATGTGAGGTCCTGTGGGTTTATTTTTCTCTATTTTTTCCTGATGAATCCAGTGGTAAATGTCTGGAACAATACACAGCTCATTAGGACTTTTCTGTTGATTTTCTCTAAATCATTAATGTCTGGTTGCAGTTATCACATGCCTCTTCCTTTTTTTAAGAAAATACTTTTTATTTAAGATGTTTTTCAAATATATTTTGATCATATTCTTTCCCTTCTAGATCCTTCTATTTTCTCTCTCATTTCTTGTGCTTTTGAGCAGAAGAACATTATCCTCTTATCTTATTATTTGTATCCCTAAGGCACCTTGCTAATTGCAGCAAATTTCCTTCTAAAGTTGCTTCATATAAGGTTCATTATATAATTGAAATAATTATGTCTCCCTTTCCAATCTTTCTCATATCTCCCTCCCTCTTCAATTAGTGTCACTGTACATACATATAAATAACTAAATATACAAATACAACAGGTTGTTGACAAATACAAATACAACAGGTTGTTGCAAATGTGTCTAGGGCTGAATAATTCGTTTTGGGAAACCAATCAAGAAGCTTATACAAAGGGAAGACTAATTCTCCCTCCCTTAGTAGTTATTACCTATTTCTAGTTTTTCATCCAGGAGTAAGAAGCTGTGTGATGTCTTCTGTCTGCACTGGCATATCTACTGTTGTTGAAATTACTCAGGCCATGTTGAACAACCTAGTTGACATTTATGGCTGCATAATCCTTGTCATAGCTGGATGGCAGTTGTTTGTTTGTAGCTCCTGTACTAAGTAGTATATTTATACATCATTTTAAGAAAATCCGAAAATCTTAATTTTGTATTTTTTTAAAAAAGAATCGATTGGGGATAACTTATGAAAATTTCAAGTGTCCGTGACTTTAAAAAGTGTTATTATGAGTCACTGATTTTCTGCAAAAGATACTGGGGTTTTTTTTTTTCTGTCTTTACTGTATTCAATGATGTTTTCTCTATGGAAACCGACTATAAAAGCTTTACTGTTACACTGCAACTTTGAAGTATTCTTTAAAAGAGAAATTATATTCAGTTAATTTTGGGCTAGATACTCACACACATGCTCTCTTTTACAAATGTTCATTATGAACACTTTGTATTTTAGTTATTTTTGGATGTTTTATTGTATATTAATGAACATCATATTTTATTTGTTTATTCTCCATGTGGCCTCAGTAATGACTGTTTCATAAGATGGCTGCTCTGTAACCTGGAATGTAGACACCTAAATGTCTTTTGGACTCTCTAAGGTTCTGAATTCTCATTTAAAGATTTGAGAATTAGTTCAGATATCATAAATTTATTTGTACTAACTTCTGTAATTTTATGCATTCTACCCTAACTTTTCTCAATACATTTGTGTTTGATGTGTCTTATGAATAGTATCAAATTAGTTATTGGAACCAGTTACAATTTTATATGTAGTTTGAGCAAATTAACATCTATGAAAATAGATGTACTTAGCCTCAATTATGTCATGCTAGCACCCTAAATATTCACATGTATGCTGTAACTTCTTATGTGTGTGCTTTCATCAATTTACAGTTACTTTTGTTTATATTAAATTTCAAAGGAAAGTTCAATAATGCTTTCCTAATATCAATAGATTCATGATGATTGGTCTTTTTATACTCAGTTAAACTTTGGTTTAATAATATTTAAATAATAGTTTTTGTCACATAAATAATAATATGGATGAGCAAGGATTTACAAGAATTTCTCTGCCACTCTGTATCTCCAATTTCAAATAGTCCTTAGTCAAATTATACAAATTTTATCTCATTTTTGATTGATTTAAGACTTTCTTTTAGAAATATTTTGATTTGTGATTAAGGTTAACCAATACAGTCACTCAGCTCTCCTCAGAGAATTTATGGAGACTAAAATGTGCTTCTACTAGATGATAGTAGGTCTGCTAATAGATCCTTTACAAAACATAGTAAGCTTTTACCACTTAAGGCTTAAACATGAAGATGCTATGATGCTTTAGTTGACATGTGAGAAAAAAATTTAATATCACAAATGGTGTGATGACATGGTCTCTGTCATACAGCCTACCTGCTTCTTAGGAAAGGAAATGTGCAGTTATATCATACCATAGCAATTCTACTTCTTCACATTTGCCATACGTGCAGTTATATCATACCACAGCAATTCTACTTCTTCACATTTGCCATATAAGATCAAAAACCAATGTTGGGAGACAATACCATCTTGCCTAATTTTTGACATTTTATTTCCAAATAAAATTATAATATGTTAATTACCAACTTCCTTGTGGTGTAGCTTGATTTGGATGGTAAGTGGAGTCACCTCTGCTTCTCTAGCACAAGTGATCCTGGTTCATTAGCACCTCAGCTAGTCTGTATCTGTGTTCAGCTGTTAGCTTCTTTGCACATGTGTGGGATACAAAAGGCAGCACTAAAACTTCCAGTCCTTCCTGGAGAAAACATTGCCCCAGAAATGGATGAATTGTCTTGTTTGCAAATATTTAGTTCTGGGGATATATTATTGAACTTATCTGTGATATGGCTGACACTCAACAGTGACATAATAGTCAACAAGAACAATCTTGCAACATGACTGTCCAGCAATCTATAGTGTCATAGAGAAGTACTCATCTCCAGGAAATATAAAGGGTCATGATATCTGGACATGGCATGGACACATGAATAGAATGTTAGGGATTGAAATTTCAAAAATTACATCATCCTTTTTATCCTATAGAAATTCTGTACAGATAATGTGAGTAATCTGAAAATACCATAGTCACAAAGGAAATCTTTTTACTGAAGATAATTTACAGTCTGAGTTAGTGGTAAAATGGTTTTGGCTATTACAAATTACTTTTTATCTAAATGTATTCACAGGATAGAAACAATATTGTTTAGATACATAGTAATTTATTTTAAACAAGCTTTATGGTGGGTTTTCAACTTCACTTCTTTTGCTGGTGAGTTAACCAGAACTTGTAGGTCTCATCAGAACCATAGTCCAGACATCCATGTATACACAGTCGCTCTCAACGTCCCACAAACTGAGTCTTCATTGTGTGGTGGGGGGGCTGAGTAATTCACACCTGAGTAATTTCCAGCCCTGTAAGGTCATGAAATACAGAGCACAATCATCGAGGATAACTATGTCCACTCTGATTCTAGAGGTCATAGTCCCTTTTACATAAAAAGTGCCAGTCAGTATGCATATGAAGAGATAAGGAATGTTGAGCTGGCTGAAGTGCAGCGACTGGAAGAGCAAGAGAGAAGGCACCAAGAAGAAAAGGAACGCCATAAGAAACAGCAGTGGGAGATCTTCCATAAGAAGAATGAGACAGCACAGAAGATCTCAGCTTGGGCATTCACTCAGCGGTACCTGGCAGACCTCCTCTCATTTGTCTTTGACAGTCTCAGGAATAGTGGCTACTTTTATGATCCAATTGAAAGAGATATTGAGGTAGGATTCCTTCCATGGCTAATGAATGAAGTTGAAAAATCCATGGAACACAGCATGGTGGGAAGAACTGTGCTTGACATGTTGATCCATGACGTGGTTGAAAGAAGGCTCAATGATTACGAGAGTAACTCTTTAAGTTCATGGCCAGTCTTGCTTACATAGTAAGATTTCCTTACTCTCATAATCATTGAGCCTCAGAGGACGAATGATGTACTTAATGGTCCTAACACAGTGACAGACCCCTCGGGGTCCAAGTTGTTCTAAAGTCCAGCTGCACCCTTTCTATCAAGAAGATTTTAGCAGCAGCCTTAGAAAACATTGGCTCATTATTAATGGATGGAGGGGGAACTGAAAATGTGAAGGGTTATTTTCCCCTTCTTGTTTAATTTATTTACCTATTGTAGATTATTCATTAAAAACTTTTTTCTAAAAAAAAAAAAAAAAAAAAAAAAAGAAAAAAAAAAAGAATCAGAAAAAAAATTCAATGCTACTTTTAGTAGTGAACTAAGTATAGAACCTATAATTTAGATGAATCAATGCAACTTATTTACATAAATATGAGGAAAATTCTGTTTCTTGAACACTCTTATGAACTAAAGTTCCCTAATGCACATACATGCACATGACTAAACTCAGTCCAGGAAGGGAGAACAGTGGATACGGACAGTGCAGGCAGAGGTGGCAGAGATGATTCCAAGTGAGGTGTACAAGGTCATCACCATGCTACCATGACTATCTCTTTTTATTTTTGTTTGTTTTTTTGTGGTTTTTGTTTTGGATATTCTTGTATCCCAGAATTACTGCCATGAATCAAATGAACTTTGGGTTCTACCATTCAGAAAACATTAAGTTTTAGCAATATATTCACAAGAGGGTTTCTTAAGTGCTATGATAATTTCTAATGATATTGACTTAATCATGAGAGGTCACAGTCCAGTAAAATGTGAATTCCTTTAATAAAATACAAGTGACACAAGGCATACATCTTAGAGAAGAGTAACACCTCACCAATGGTTCAACAATTTGTACTTCATAGCCATTGTCAGGAAAAAAATATTTAAAAGAGAGGAACTATTAATTTAATAGCATGTGCTAAAACTACTTCAAATTTAAAATAATAATAACAATAAAATTTAAAAAAGAACTTGTTTTCTCTCATCAGTATTTCCTTTGCATTAAAACTTGAAAGGTCTAAAGAAATATTCTAGAAAAAATTTAAATTGTTCTTTGCTGATAAGCAATATTTTTAAAAGTGTAAATTTTGTTATAAAATTAAATTGGTGATACATAAAAAAATCTAAACATAAAATAAAGATAATCTGAATAGTTCTACCATTCCTAGAAAATTAAAAATATTTTTCTATTTGGTTTGTACACATTGTATTTTCAGGCTTATTGGTGCATGCCTTTTATTCTAGCACTGAGGAGGCAGAGGGCAGTGCATCTCTGTAAGTTCATGGCCAGTCTTGCTTACATAGAGACTTCCAGAACACCCAGGGCTACATAGAGAAATTCTTTCTCAATTTTTTTTTTTAATAGAAGAAAGGGAAAGAGAAAGTGATGAAGAAAAAGCAGAGAGAGAGACAGAGAGACAGAGAGAGACAGAGAGAGAGAGAGAGAGA
>NW_022196905.1:17363779-17364021 GCF_008632895.1 Mastomys coucha
AGAGAGAGAGAGAGAGAGAGAGAGAAAGAGAGAGTTTCTCTGTATAGCTCTGGCTGTCCTGGACCACACTCTGTCGAGCAGGCTGGCCTCGAACTCAGAAATCTGTCTGCCTCTGCCTCCCAAGTTCTGGGATTAAAGACATGCACCACCATTGCCCCATTGCCTGGCTCTTAACAATTTTAATAGTCCTAAAATGAGCTGTTTTGTGAGAAAGTATATATCCTATGCCCCCCTCTTTTTTT
>NW_022196905.1:17364031-17383636 GCF_008632895.1 Mastomys coucha
TTTTTTGTAGACTCAGAGAACAACAATGCTTTCTAGATCTGAACAACTGAGACCTTTTAAGTTGAGGCCCAAAACAGACTTGACTTGATAGCCTGTGTATCTTTAAGAAGCTAGTATTCTTTTACACACACAAGATTAGAAAGAAATAATGGCTAACTAGGTAAAATAAAAGAGACAATAAATAAATGTCAGTAGAAAAGGTAACTATCAACTTAGTAAAGCAACTTATACAAGTTTATTTATAGAAAGAGGATAGAGGTAATTTTCTAGTAAACTGAAGCAAACAAAATGAACAACAGCAGAAACTCCACATCACTTAATATTTTCTTTCCTGGCAGAAGAAATTTTATCTTAAATGGAAACCTTGAGAGGCCCAAATTAAACATCTTGTCTTCTTTTTTCCTTCCTGTGGGAAAATCTTCAACTAGCATTGTTCAGAAGCTTGAGAAGAGTTCCAATCATCTTCCTAGAAAACAGGAGGTTGTCCCTTAATATCACCACAGTCAATTGCACACATCCTCAGTACTAAAGATATTACTTCCAGCTGGTGCTTCTGCAATGTGAGCTATGATTGACTTTGTTATAATGTTCCACTGGCTTGAGGACTTTCAAATCTAATTTGTTGCGTTTGATGTACAAGGTATACTGAAAATATAGGAAGTGAGTAATCTAGACTACAGTCATCCAATGAAATCTTTGTCAGAGTCCTGCTTGCTTAATCAGAATCTGCATCTTCAAGGCTTACACTTCCTTCGCTGATAAGTGGCCACTGGCCTCACAGAAACTCTGAACAGTACAGGGAGTTATCATTCAAAATCTGTAGGAATGTATCAAAACATGTTAGTTTATGCTCTTTCTATGATAGATATTTTAAATTAAATGTATGACTTGACTGGGCATGTTTTTCCTCTATTTAAATGTGAAATATGATGTAGTACTGAAAGTTAGGGCTTTATTTTAAGGTTAGTTTTACTTGGTAATGTGTAGTCACCAAGGTGTTCTACAATATACATCAGGAGGAAACAAGAAGAAAAATTAAAGGAACTTCTTAATTAGTTGGTTCATTGATTTTTGAAGCAAAATCTCTCATATATTTAAATTGGCCTCAAACTCATGAAGCTCCTACTTGACCTTTCAAAATGCTAGAATTTCAGGTATGTCTCTCAATGATTGGCCAGAATCTTTTTATTTCCAATGTGGATTTGGTTTCATTTCTTCTTGGTTAGCACACAGACTTTTGACACAAAGGTTTCTCCTAATGTTTCTCCCTTTAGCTGATCTATGTCCTTGGTATAGCTTTCATCAAGGGATCATAGCTTCTCAGCAAAAAGTGATGAACTGGTATGAGTTGACAACTTTCTCCGTTTACTGTTGCAAATAATAGGTTCATTTATCACCACAAAACCTGCAGAATTTCAGTTGTGTTTTGTGTTCTCATCATTGTATTTCCAAGAAAGATTCACTCTGGTTGAAGTACAGCAGGCAAACCCATGTTTTCTTAACTCATACATGGAAGTCAATTTTGTCATAACTGTGTTTAGAGGCTTAAAAAGATAGTATCACATCTACCCTGAGTGGTAGTTTCACAAAAAATATCAATAGTAAATAAAGTTAGAAAAATGAGTTTTCAGAGGAGACTGTAATACAATGTCATACGTCAAAACCAATAAGTGTATATAAATTCTCTTTGGTAGTGTCCCTGATGGTGTCTAGCTCTTACTTCATATATACCTAACAGACTTATGTCAGTATCTTCTTAATATGATGTGACAGTTCTATATTCTGAATTCTTAACTGTCCAACCTGTTTTCGACATGCATACTTTAATGTGTAAATGCCTCAACATTCCTTAACATTCTGAATATATATAACATGCATTTATATAGAACATGGATAGGTTCTTGCTATTAACTATGATTTTGGTCATGAAACTAATATTCATAGGGTAATTTCTTAAAAGACATATAGCCCATGCAATCTCAATTGTATTTTTTCTATATTTTCTACCTTATTCAAATATCAAAAAAGAGAAAAATTACTGTGTATCTTGGAGGGGTTATTCAGTGAATGTTCTTGCTTACTTTGTATATCTTTACTAAATTTCAACTTGACATATATATATTTAATCAACAAAGAATAACACAGAAGAAACATCTATATGTATAAACACATGTATTACTAAAATATTTCAGGTATTTTCTCCTCCACTCCAATTTGCTTCTTTCATAAAGAATGTATGGAGTATTTTCTCCTTTACAAATCTTTCTGCTCTTATCCTGAGAAAATGTGTTTTCTTCTGTTGAGGACAGATTTAATTATATATTCTGTCTATAAAAGTTACATAAAACATCATGGTGTTCTTCACCTCATTATCTTTTATTATGGATTTTGTTCTATTTTGTAGCTTCATACAACTTATAATACAGTGCACATTGTTTTAAGAATTAAACATTTATACCAAAGTATATCATACAATCTTTGTAAATTGACAATATTTCAGAGAATGGCTCCATACCCATGAAGATGTCAATGATAAATTAAGCCCAAAGTTAGGAGTGGGTGGTATGTTAGGGCTGATAGAGGTAGATCTGGGAGGACTTATAAAGTGAATAATGACAAAATGTATTGTGTGGAATTTTTACAATAATGGAAAAGAAATTATGAGAAATGAAATGTAGAAGTTTCAAAATAGTGAAAACAGTCTCAAAATATGGATGGAATACTGTTCTGTGAAACTATCTGAAGAATGAAATTTAAATAATGCTCTTTAAGTTAACAAACCAAAAAAACAAGAGTATCTATTATTTAGTGATCTGAACTTAAAACTTTTCTTTACACAGAAAAAAATAGAATACTAAATATATGCTTGGTTGTACACAAAGAAATGAACAGCTTCAAAGCTGGCAGGCATGAATATTCAAATGCTCCTGCACCCTAGTTTTAATTTACTTACAGGATAATGTTTAGTAAAAACAGTAGCATGTTTTAAATATTTTATAACATGTTTGTTATCATTTATACAAACACAATATTCAGAAAGAGGAAACTGGAAATATGCTATCATAAAACTCTTTTATGTAAAGTTGTATATGTTTTGGGAGATAGATAGTGAGAAATTAAAACTTTATAAGCCATAAGGTAGTGCTTTAAAAAGCTAGAAAAAAAGAGCAGAAGCTAATAAGGCATACTAGAGAAAAAATTAAATCACAAAACTGCCCTAAACTAAAACAGGCAGAGAAAGAACCAAATAAATAATGACAAACAAAAGGCTAGAATGTGGTGGATTTAAATATAACCTCACTAAAAAAGGTTCCTTGAAAAGATAAACCTGCATTTAACCTGGCAAAGAAGAGTCAGGAGAGGGAAAGTAAAAGTCCATATCCCAAGCACAGAAGGAGGAAGAATCAGAAATTCTCAAAGGTATGGCAGAGAATAGCAAGTAAGGAGATAAAGGGATGACATGCAGAAAAGAAATAAGTCCAAACAAACCCAAGCCAACTGCATTTCGGAGACTCCCCAGGAAGGGGAAGGGAAACAAAATTTGTTTAAAGTGAAGGCCGGATGGCCATGCTTTCAGCCCCACAGTGCTCACAGCCTTAAATCTAGTTGCTGATTTTCAACAGAGTGATTTCTTAGAATTCTGAAGCTCTAGTGATCTTGTTGGTGTGCAAAGCTGTGTCTGTCCATGCCTGTTGGTTACATCAGCAGGTACCCCACAACTTTGGCTTTCAGACATCCTTGGTCTTCCCCTGCAGCACACATTACCTCCAGATGTTTTCTTCAGAATGGTTTCTTAGGGCCTCCTTACGAGAATCTGATCTTGACTCATGTTCCTTGGCATAAGCAGCTTTCTGATCATTAGCAGAACACTTGGTGGGTCCCTCATTCCAGCATTTTTCACACCTATAAAAGCAGTACAATCTGCATGCTTCTGTAGCATAAAATATTTCTAAAACACTAGAAGTAGGTGTCACTATTTTGACACTTTCAAGATTATGACTTTTAAGAATATGTTTACAATACTACTCAGACAGAGTCTTTTTGAAAGCCATCATCTGCCTTCAATATTTTTGGATAACAATATTATACTAGTCTGCATACTAGTATAATATCATATATATTGATGACATCTTTCCAAATTAAAAGAATCAACATTTCATTTGTTTCTATACCTCTTTTTTTTTTTTTTTTTTTTTTTTTTTTTTTTTTTTTTTTTTTTTTTTTTTTTTTTTTTTGGTTTTTCGAGACAGGGTTTCTCTGTGTAGCTCTGGCTGTCCTGGAACTCAGACCAGGCTGGCCTCGAACTCAGAAATCCGCCTGCCTCTGCCTCCCAAGTGCTGGGATTAAAGGTGTGCGCCACCACCGCCCGGCTTTATACCTCTTTTTTTAAACCCTGTATACAAAGGGAAAGTTTATATAATGTTTACAACTCAATGACTAAAGCAGCAATATAAGACAATTGATTTTTATAACTAAGTTGCTGGAGTAAGTTGTTTAAACTAACCTCAACATATTCAGATGCTCATTGATGGTTTTTCTATTTGATTTGTCATTAAAACCACTAATATTACAGCAATAAAGAATTAACAATAAGAAAGTCCTTAGCTGAAAGCCCGCCTAGGCTGTGTTGTGAGTCCATTACAGTTCTATTTCTCTTTTAGTTATATATTTCAAATATTTACTCAAACAAAAAGAAATTCCCCAAACTCAAAATATATACTGTGACACTGTGATGATCCTACATCATCAGTCAAAATATTAGCAGTGCTCAGTGATGCAAAGTAACAAAGGAAATTTATGTTCAATTGTTGACAGTATAATAATCATTGGGTTGTTGCTGATGAAAGGTAGTTTCTCCACATAGCTTTGTAGAACGTGTCCTCAAAAGAGAGGGTAGGCCTGGTAGAATTATATATGCTTCTGCAGAGCTCATATCAATTAAACTTTGAGAATATATGATCAGTAATTGATAGTTTAGTTTGTAATCATGTTGATGGTCCTAGTCAACCATTTAAAAACTCCTTATCTGTTAATTTTATCTTTAAATTAGATCTATGTTTGAAACTATTGCACCTTCAATTTCATGAAAAACATTTTGAGGAATCTAAACCAGAAATAAGTTTTTGTCTCACAATCAGATACAACAAGATGCTTAGTATCTTTCATTGTGTATGCATTAGGGATTGAACAATTCACACTTTTAAAATATCTTTTATTTTATGTGTCTTTTAAATCAGCAAATTTTAAGACACTACATAGATTTATATTAATATTCATTTTCTAGCCTTTTCGAGACACATTTAACATAAAGTCACATCACATCAGGGTGCTTTAAGATGAATGTAATTTACTATTCAAAACTCCTTTGCAAATCATATCTTTTCTACTTTATGGTTTTTGACTACTTCATAGATGAATACAATGGATTAAAATCACATTCATCCCCCCTTACCATGTTTTTGCTCTCCATCGTCCACATACACTCTCTTCTTCTCAGCTAGTCCTCATCCTTCTCTACTTTTGTCTTTTTTGTGTGTGTGTAGGTCTTGTTCCCATAGCCACAGCTGCTGTGAGTTTGTAGCTACAATGGTCATATTACATCCAGAAGACATATAATAGCATTACTGCCATACCCCTGCTCTACAATATTTCCTCTCCCTCTTTCCCTATGTTTTGTGGGCCTTGAAGTGGGGACATAGATGCTCTCCTTAGGACTGAATACTCAAGAGCCACCTGGTCTCAGCACTTTCAGATCCCCCTTTTCAAACCTTCTAGAAAGAAGCCCTATACTATATACACACATAAATACACAGATTACAGTTTAACTACAAGTCCCTTTAGCAAAATACCAGTAGTGGATTATCCTTTAGGCTGCAAGCACCCTGGCCACAAATTTGACTATGATTATGATACTATAATATGTTATTACATTCATGGAGGAGGGTTGAATTTTATTTAGAATGCAATTGGTTTCCCACAAAATGGTCATGCCACTGTTGGACTTTATATAGCTTGTAACTATTTCAGTGTGAATTGTCCACAGCTTAGTAAGCCTGGTGACAGTTTTTCCTCCTCTTTTTTCTAGCCATTAGGAAGAAACTTCTAGATAGGTTCTGCTATGATTTTCTATATATCATATCCAGATAGATTGGTATCTTCAACAATAACACCTTAAAATTTAGTTTGTCATATGCATTTATAATATTATTTATAACATCTTCATTGAACTTTGATAAGTCATATATATGTAGAAGTTCATCTGTTTATTGAAGATTTTCCAATTTTATAAACTATAGGTCTTGAATGTTTATCTGTATGAGTTCTGAATTTCATTGGTATTTGTTGTATTATCTTTTTCATCTCCAATCATATTAATTTGCTCATCTCACTCTTTGTCTTGATTAGTTTGTCTACAAAATTGTTAGTCCTTTTATTTTATTTATTTCAAAGAACAATATCTATTTCATTGATTATTTTTATTATTTTCTTCACTTCTTTTTTCACTGATTTCTACCCAGTTATTATTTCTTCTGATTACTAGTTTTGTGTTTGATTTGTTCTTGTTTTTTCTAAGGCCCTTGGGTACAACATTAATTGATTCATTTAGGATCTCAGATTTTATACTATGAGTCATTCCTTCCTGGAACTAACTTAATTGTATCCAATAGGTTTTAGTATGTTAATTTTTATGTTGATTTAAGTCCAAGACCTTTTTACTTTCTTCAATTGTTTGTCCATTGTTTTCCACTAGAGTTTCTATTCTTGTACATGAATGAACTTCCTGTTCCTCCATTTCAAAAATTCTTCTGTGATTTTTTTTTGTTTTGTTATTTTTTTGGTTTTTTTTGTTTTTTTTTTTTTTTTTTTTTTTTTTTTTTTTTTTTGAGACATGGTTTCTCTGTATAGGTCTGGCTCTCCTGGAACTACTCACTCTGTAGACCAGGCTGGCCTCGAACTCAGAAATCTGCCTGCCTTTGCCTCCCAAGTCCTGGGACTAAAGATGTGTGCCACCACCTCCCGGCTCTTCTGTGATATTCTTAAAAAAGATTTTCTATGTATAGTATTTTCCTTTTGTTTTTGTTTTGTATGTTTTGCTTTCCCTTGTTGTCCCAAAACTCACAAATATTTCATTCATTTTTCAATTACTTTACTGTTTCATGAATTTACACAATGAATTTTAATCATTTTCACACATGTGCCTGTTGTCTTAGTCACTGTTCTATTGTTGTGAAGAGGCATCAGGTCCAAGGAAACTTCTCTAACTCAAAGTATTTATTTGGGGCTTGCTTACAGTTTCAGAGACTTTGTCTAAAACTGTCATAGCAACGTGCAGATAGATAGGGTGCTTGAGACATAGCTAAATGTTCTACATCTGCATTCACAGACATAGGAAGGTGAGAGATTCTACTTTGAAACCCTGTAAGCCCATTACCAACAAGTCCATACCTCTTAATTATCAAATAGCTCTACTCCCTGATGACTAAGCATTCAAATACATGAGCTTGTGGGAGCCATTTTTATTCAAACCACCATATTTCTTGAGCTGATCCCCATAGGCTCATAGCAATATATTAAAGGCAAAGATCCACTCTGTCAAATATTTAAAGTCACCATAACCTATTATAGTCTCCAAACTTTTTAAAAGTACAAAGTCTCCTGTGAGATTTGTAACAATCTCTTAATGGTAACCCCTGGTAAGTCAAAATAAAAAAGCAAAATGCATACTTCCAACTGACAATGGTACTAAATATGCATTCCTATTTCAAAAGACAGTGAAGAGAATACAGAGAGGTGATTAACATTGGATCAAACCAATACCTAAAACCAACAGGGCCACCTACAAACTCTGTATCTCTATGTCTGGTGTCAGAGCACCCTTCAGATCTGCATCTCCTTTCAGCTTTGTTTACGGCAACACACTGCTATCTGTCTTAGACTGGTTCCATACACTGTTGGGAGAAATCCCATCTCCAAATCAGGCATCTCCAATTTCTTAAGGTCTCCAATACAATTCAAACTTCACTTTCACAGCTTCATGCAATGGCCTCTTTGAGCCTCAATGTAGGGATACTACTGACAATTACTTGGCCTCACTGGCTTTCCTTAGCTTCAGAGGCAGATTCCACATCCCCTTTCTTGTATCTTTAACTCTAAAGCCAGAACCATGTGGCCAGTGATGACAAGTTACTTGGCTTGCTGGAATGGAAGTTATTCCTTTGTTCAAACACATTTTCAAAAGCTTTCTGGTTTTGATGGCTTCCTTCACTGCTTAACCTTTTCTTTAATTCCTTTTCATAACTTGGAAGCTTAGCTTACCCTGAGGTCACTACTCCCTTTATTTAAGTTAACATCTGCCTTTTCTTTAAAGTTTTACATCCTTGAACATTGAACTGAGCTACAATACACTTCCTAGTGCTTGTTTTTTTCTGCTCAAAATGTATATTTTGTGTTTTCTTTACTTGTTTAATTTGCTCCCCTTCAGTACAAATCTCCATAAAAGTTACCACTAATACTCTCATGACACAGTTAATACTAGGCTGTTTTAAAAACTACCCTGCCAACACCATTAATTCAAAATTATTCAATTTAACATCAGGCAGATTTTTTTGTTTTGGACAAGGATAGAAAGCAGTCATATATCACCAGAAATATTTCTAAGCTACTTAATAGCATTCTTCTCTGAAATCTCTTGATCTTGGCCATTATAATCTCTACTGCTCTCACCATCACAGTCTTCTCCCAGTACAGCCCATTAAGCCCTACTTGAAGCATTCAACTGCTTTCCTAATCCAAAGTACCAAGGTAATTCCACAGATAAGGTCAGGCCTGTTACAGCAATACTCATTGGTAGCAACTTCTGTCTCAGTGTTCTATTGCTGTGAAAAGGCACCATGACCAGTCCAATTCTTACAAAATAAAACATTTAATTAGGGTTTATTTAGAGTTTCAGAGGTTTAGTCCACTGTCATCATGGTACTTCACAGACATGGGGCTGAAAAAGTAGCAGAGAGTTCTACATCTAGATTCTCGGACAGAAGGAAGAGAGATACACTGGGCATGGCTTGGGCCTTTGAAACCTCAAAATCAACCTAAATAAGACTACACCTTCAAATCCTTCCCAAACAGTGCTACTACTTGATGACTAAACATTTAAATTTTTAGCCTATGGGTTTCATTCTTATTGAAATCACACCACCCATCTTCCTCTTTTTCCCTCCTCCTTCTATTGAAACCCATCTTCTCAACAAGGTTTCTTTGACTTTTGTATCTGTTCCTATGAATTCATGTATTTTGTGAGTATATCATTGCCTTTCTCTGAGTGATACAATTTTTCTTCCTTGTTTTAGCCCTTGATTTATTTTTGTCTTCTACATACTCCATACCATTCATGAAGATTCACACAGCTTTGTACTTACTCTTGGAGGCTTTCATTTCCATTATCATCTCAGTTTGTTGTTTCTTCAGTGATTCTATGTCATTATTTAATTCTATTTTTACATCTTGAATTAATTACCTTTCTTCATTCACTTTTTGTCCTCTTGGGATTCTAATGAATGTTTATTTGTAGATTCCATGAATTTATTTGGGAATTTATTCATATATTCCATGAATATTTTTAGAGTATTTGAGATCATATTTTAAATTATTTTTCTGGAATTTCATTACATCATTTTCAGTGGGTGCTATTTCTACAATTTTAGTAAGAAATGTTACTCACAAATAAGGGACCCTCCCAAATAATCACAACAGCTGGGAACCTCGAGAAGCCCAGCAAATTCAGGACCCATCCCCACCCCTGCATTCTGGGAGAGCCCCACCCTCTTTCTAGCTTGTGCATTCTGCCTGAGTAGATCATTACCTTGTGTGCTCCTCTGAATAGCCCAGAGTCTTAAGGGCTCCCAGGAGGTCTGCTACAGCCAGGATCACAAGCCTCTCAAGAGAGCTGAAGCAACCCAGTGATATTAGCCAAAAATGTACAGAATACCCAAGACACATTCCATGGAACTCAAAAAGGATAACAAGCAGAAGGGCCCAAGTAAGGATGCTTCAAACTCATTTGTGAGGGAGAAAATTCAAATCTGATGATAAAATTTAACCTTGTTAAAATTATATATATATATATATATATATATATATATATATATCCTAAACAATTCATATCTGTTATTATGATCTATATTGAATTTTAGAGATAGGCTACCATGCTTTTAGATAACTATTCTCACTTTAAGAGCTATAGAGATGTCTCAGTGGTTAAAAGCATATACTACCCTTTTAGAGAAATGAGTTTGATTCCCAATATCCACCTTGGGAAACTCACAACCTCTATTTAATTCATCTGTAAGGGATATTCTGGTCTACATGGGTACCTGCATATATCCAAAAAAAAAAGAATAGAAATACATGATCAAACATAAAATAAGCTTTCAAAGTCTTTATTTATTATTCCAATATAGTTATTTTATAGTTACTAAATGCTCCATAACAGGGGTGTATCATTTTTTCTCAACTCCAAATTATTGAAAGGTTAATGAATTACATGTAACTATTGACGTACACAAAAAGAATACCTAAATGGCTTTGTTTATTCCAATTTATTTTTTATTTTATTTTGTTCTTTAGAATTGTTTCAAGCATCTAGAATTTAAACCTAGAAAATATATATTCTGAGAAGTCTATTTAATAAATGACACTATATTTGCCTTATATGAATTCGTATATACTTATGGAAGCTGCAAGTACATGGAAACACTCTGATGTGTTTTCCTTAAAGTCATTAACAGTTAAATATGCAGGAATTACATAAACACATGCACATACT
The DNA here is from genome assembly GCF_008632895.1 of Mastomys coucha. Classification (NCBI taxonomy): domain Eukaryota; kingdom Metazoa; phylum Chordata; class Mammalia; order Rodentia; family Muridae; genus Mastomys; species Mastomys coucha. The sequence continues at coordinate 17,374,854 of NW_022196905.1, forward strand.
TATAAATACATTGACAGAAATATACAGTCATTCATATATGTATGTATATTCACAGACATATATATGTAAATATTTTTGTAAGATAATAGTTGGATTAAATGCTTTAGTAATTACTTGCTTAATAGATTATATAATTCTTACATTTATAATCATGTATCTGCTTACATATCTTTGCCCCTGATATTAATTGCATGATAAAGATGTTAACCTTCTCTCTTTAATATTTATTTGAGATATTATTTATTTATATGAGATATTTTCATGTATCAAAAATATCAAATTTTTTTCTATGCTATTTTTGGCTGGGATGTTTTAAAAATTGCATCCTGAAATTAAATTTTAATAATTAATGATTTTGTTTTGGGGTGTTTTCTATATTTTGTTATTTCCATTTGTTATTACCATTGTGGGACACTGTCCTCTAAGTATAACAGCTATTACCATCTCAGTAAGGAACCAGTTGTTACTGCTTATAACTCACCAGTTATATTGGGTTTGTTGTCATTTCTTCTCAATTCAAAGGTCATCATATCCTCTCTTTATATCTCAGCACTTTATTTTATTCATTGCCACCTGTACATAATTCTACCTAGTTGTACATAACCTCCTGTTTTGAGAAAGTGTTAGAGCAAATGGGCTATGAAAATTCCCCAAAGAGTGTACTCCATTAATATGATGCAATGATTGGGGAAATTTTAATCAGTGTTCTGGTAATATTTCTCAGTGGTATGTTTGCACTGAAATTACCCACATTCCTATAAATAACCTTTAACCCATACTCTGTAAGTAAGCCATTTGAACTTTTACTTGGCAAACTGTATTTGGTGGGATTTTAATTTTGTTTGTCTTGGAACTCCATAAAGTTTGAAAAGACATCTGCTGTCACCTCCCCAGTGAAAGTTCATGCAAGCACAATTTAGTTATTTGTTTATGAATTGTATATTTTTTCTTTGAAAATCCAGGGTATCTTTGGTTCTGTGGATTATAGCATGGTTATCCCATACTTTATGACTAATATCCACTTACAAGTGAGTGTATACCATGTTTGTCTTTCTAGGTCAGGGTTACCTCACTTGTGATATTTTCTGGTTTCATCCATTTGCATGCAAGTTTCATGATGTCTTCATTTTTAATAACTATATAATATCCCATTGTGTAAATTTACTACATTTTTTTAATCCATTCATTGTTTGAGGGAAAACTAGGTTGTTTCCAGTTTCTGGCTATAAAAGCTGCTATGAACATAGTTGAGCAAGAGTTCTTGTGGTATGTTGGAACATCTTTTGGGTATATAACCAGAAGTGGTATAGCTGGATCTTGAGGTGGAACTATTCCCAGTTATCTGAGAAATCACTAAATTGATTTCCAAAGTACTTGTACAAATGTGCACTCTTACCAGTAATGAAGAAGCAGAGACCAACATCCAAACATTGGGCAGAGCTAATCTTGTAGAAGACAGGGAAGGAAGGAAAAAGGAGACAGAGGAGTTAAGGATACCACAAGAACACCTACAGAATCAGCTAACCTCTGTCCATGGGTGCTTACAAAGAGTGAATCAACAACTAGAGAGCATGTATAGAATGGATCTAAGCCTCCTAGACATATGTAGCAAGTGTTCAGCTTGGTCTTCATGAGAGAGCCCTAATAACTGGAGCTGGTGCTGTCTCTGACTCTGTTGCCTATATTTGGACACCTTTCCCATAACTAGGCTATCTTGTATAAGCACAATAGGAGAAGATGGGTCTGGTCCGACTGCAATTTGATAGGCCCACATGGGTTGATATCCCTCGGAGGCCCCCCTTATCTGATGAGAAATAGAGTAGGCACGGGGTCGGGGAAGAGGAGAGAGCGGGACTGGGATGAAAGGGAGGGGAAGCTGTGATTGGAATGTAAAGTAAATTTAAAAATTAATAATAATACAATCTCAGAGCAAATCTATCCTATGTATTGCATGCTTATCTATCCAACTTATAGTATAACTGTATGAGTTGTCATATATTGAATATGCAGAAACAAGAAACCTGGTCAACTAGAGCTAGTAAGTCATATAGCCAGCATTTACTAACTCAGCTTAATTCCCAAACACTTTCTAAATATTTATCTTACATCTGAAGATACGTTTAGTTCTCACCACTCACTCATCATAGAAACTGCTGTTTGCCATAGATGGAGACTATTACGGAAAATCATTATTGGAAAAAAAAGGCAGAGAAAAAGAGATTGTGTCAATTCATAGATCTCCAACACAATTCCTGAACTTGAGGTTCAGGGAATTGCAGCCAAAGAGAGGAAAAAAAGTAAGAGCAAGAAAAGCAGGAAGTTTGCTGTGAGAGTGTCAGTCATAGAACTGTCAGAGAATATATACCTGTGGATATAATATTTGATATCAACTTGTGTGAAAATTATAACCTAGAAATGAAATTTCTATAATATGCTAAACAAGCATTTCTAGATTTTATCAACTCATTAAAGCAGTTAAATCAAACCACACCTCTACAGCCATGTACAAGGCTGCAGTTGACTTATAGCCTTGCTGATATGTTTACTGCTTATTTGATTGGTTGATTTTTATCTGGTGTGGTATATAGTTATTGCTGAATAATGTATCTTAATATCTTCATTCATAAATATTAAATATAACATTTTATTTTTACACTTATGCTAATGGTTGGAGTGTTGATTTGTAGCTGTGCAGTAAATATAACACCTATTACATACTATTGTTTTTCAATTATATGCATTGCATATATGTTTATTTACTTTATGCTTTCACAATGCTACAAATGTCAAAATACTAAAACGATTCATGTAAGATAAAACATAACAATCCAAATCAACTGGATAAAAAGTTCATTCTGCCTTACAGTACCACAGGGGTATACACAGTGTCAAGAAATGTGTTTCCGCTTGTAATCATAAAAGACAGTTTGATCATTTTGTCAAGTCAGGAATATAAAAGGCAGCTTTGACACTACAGGTAAACAGAGTCAGGCAGTGAGGTGTAGCATCAGAGAATGGTCAGTACTGAGAGCAGCAGATGGGGATCAGAACTACAAGGGCTGATAGGTTTTGGTCCTGATAGCAATAGACAAAATGAAAGTTAGGAAATAAAATACATGCACAAAGGGGGGAGGGTTGAAGCAAAAGTAGGCTCCAGTATTTTATTTTTTTCTCATAATCCTTTTTAGAACCCTTAAGAAAAAGTTTTTCTAAGAAAATTACCTCATAGCTACAAATTATACATTTTCTAAAAACAATAACCATAAAACACATTCTTCAAAAACAGATTAAAATCATTGCACAAGAGGAAATTACAATAGTATTATCGAATATGTATTCTCCTTTTGAAATGTATCTGTAACTAGACATTTCTCATATATCTTTCTCTCATCAAGCTCATTGTAACCTGAAAGCAACAATTCTTTTGTCATGGATTAATAAAGTTGAAGCAGGCTAAGTTTAAAGTAGTAAGTTTCTCACTATGATTCATTGATGACAATCTCTACTTACTGAGGAACAAGTCACCTGTCTTATGTCTTATTTTTGAGTCTTTGTTGACTAGTTTGGTTAATAATCTATATTCTGTTCTTATGCTCATAATTGAATTGTTTACTCTTTATTAATAACCATCCTATTTAATGGTGGACACTTAATACATGCTAACAAATCCCTATATCACAAGATCAAGAAACCCAGGCTCAACCTATAGTGAATGCTTTCTATAATGCTTAACTTGTCGCAAGACTATTATTCTTGCTGCTACAATTACAGAATTCTAATGCAAGATTCATTTTTCTCTTTCTTTAACTCATGTAGCTTTTGTCATTCTATGAGGAAGGAGCACATTCAATCCTGATTCTAATTTTAAGCTTTCTATCAACTACCTTAGCTTCCTAAAAGATACTTGTCAATCTAAGTTCCTAAAATTATTAAATCATATCAGGAATTCCACAACATCATTAACTCATCTAAACAGCATTATTAAGAACTTTCACCTTCTGTCAGCAAGCACTTGTTGGCATCCACAATAGTATCTGAGTTTGGTGACTGTATATGGGATAGATCCCCAGATGGGGCAGTCTCTAGATGGTCATTGCTTCAGCCTCTGCTCCACACTTTGTCCCTGTAATTCCTTACATGTTTTGTTGTTGTTGTTGTTGTTGTTGTTGTTGTTGTTACCACTTATAAAAAGGACCAAAGAATCCACATTTTGGTCTTTCTTCTTCTTGAGCTTCATGTGGTTTGTGAATTGTATCTTGGGTATTTCTAGGTTCTGGGCTAATATGCACTTATCAGTGAGTGCATACAATGGGCATTCTTCTGTGAATGTGTTACCTCACTCAGGATGATATTTTCTAGTTCCACCCATTTGCCTTAGAATTTCATGAATTCATTGTTTTTCAAAGCTGAGTAGAACTCCACTGTGTAAATGTACCACATTTTCTGTATCCATTCCTCTGTTGAGGGACCTCTGGATTCTTTCCAGCTTCTGGCTATTATAAATAAAACTGGTATGAAAATACTAGATAATATGTCCTTATTGCATGTTGGAACATCTTCTGGGTATATGCCCAGGAGTGGTATAGCTGGGTCCTCAGGTAGTATTATGTCCAGTTCTGAGGTTCTGAGGAACCAACAGATTGCCAGAGTGGTTGTACCAACTTGCGATCCCACCAGCAATGGAGGGGTGTTCCTCTTTCTCCACATCCTCACCAGCATCTGCTGTCACCTGAGTTTTTGATTTTAGCCATTCTGACTAATGTGAGGTGGAATCTCAGGGTTGTTTTGATTTGTATTTCCCTGATGACTAAGGATGTTGAACATTTCTTTAGGTGTTTCTTATCCATCCAGTATTCCTCAGTTGAGAATTCTTTGTTTAGCTCTGTTACCCATTTTTTAATAGGGTTATTTGGTTCTCTGGAGTCTAACTTCTTGAGTTTTTTGTACATATTGGGTATTAGCCCTCTATTGGATGGATCTTTTCCCAATCTATTGGATGCTGTTTTGTCCAATTGACAGTGTTTTATTTTTTTATTTTTTTATTAGATGTTTTCTTTATTTACATTATCTTTTTTCCAAGGTTCCCCTCTAAAAAAGAAAAAAAAAACCTAAAAACTAAAACAAACCCCTGCTCCCTCCCCCTCACCCTGCTCACCATCCCACCACCTCCTGCTTACTGGTCCTGGCATTATCCTACACTGGGGTATAGAACCTTCACAGGGCCAGGGTTTTCTCCTCCCATTGATGACTAACTTGGCCATCCTCTGCTGTACACATGCTGCTGGAGCCATGAGTCTCCCCATGTGTACTCTTTGGTTAGAGTTTTAGTCCCTGGGAGCTCTGAGGGTACCAGTTAGTTCATATTGTTGTTCATCCTAAGGGGTTGCAAACCCTTCAGCTCCTTGGGGTCCTTTCTCTAGCTCATTCATTGAGGACCCTGTACTCAGCCCAATGGATGGCTGTGAGCCTCTTCTTCTGTATTAGTTGGGTACTGTCAGAGCCTCTCAGGAGATAGCTGTATCAGGCTCCTGCAATCCAGCACTTGCTGGCATCCACAATAGTGTCTAGATTTGATGATTGAATATGGGAATGATTCCCAGAAGGAGCAGTCTCTGAATTGACCAGAAGAATGGATAGAGAAAATGTGGTACATCTACACAATGGAGTACTCAGCTATTAAAAACAATGAATTTATATAATTCTTGGGGAAATGGATGGACCTGGAGAATAACATCCTGAGTGAGGTAACCCAATCACAAAAGAACACACATGGTATGCATTCTCTGATAAGTGGATATTAGCCTAGAAGATCGGAATACACAAAGTACAAACCACAAACCATAAGAAACACAAGAAGAAGGAAGACCAAAGTCACATTCCTTCTTAAAAGGGGGAACAAAATACCCATAGAAGGAGTTATAGAGACTAACTATGGAGCAGAGACTAAAGGCAGGACAATTCAGAGACAGTGTTCTTTGCCTTACCGAAGCTTTGCAATTTTATGAGGTCCCATTTGTCAATTCTTGAGCTTAGAGCATAAGCTATTGGTGTTCTGTTTAGGAAAATTTCCCCTGTTTCCATGTGCTTGAGGCTCTTCTCCACTTTCTTTTCTATTAGTTTCAGTGTACCTGGTTTTACTTGGACTTGAGCTTTGTACAAGGAGATAACAAGTGCTTGCTGACAGGAGCTTGGTATAGCTGTCTCCGGAGAGGCTCTACCCATACCTGACAAATACAGAAGTGGATGTTCATAGCCTTCCATTGGACTGAGCACAGGGTTCCCACTGAAGGATCTAGAGAAAGGACCCAAGGAACTGAAGGGGTTTGCAGCTCCTTAGGATGAGCAAAAATATGAACTAACTAGTACCCCCAGAGCTCCCAGCATCTAAACCACCAACCAAAGAGTACAGATGGTAGGACTCATGGCTCTACCTGCATATGTAGCCAATGATCGATCGCTTAGTCAGTCATCAATGGGAGGAGAGGCCCTTAGTCCTGTGAAGGCTCTATTCCCCAGTGTAGGAGAATGCCAGGGCTAGGAAGCGGGAAAGGGTGGGTTGGTGAGCAAGAGGAGGGGGGAAGGATTAAGGGGTATTTCAGAGGGGAAACCAGGAAAGGAGAGAACATTTGAAATGTTAATAAAGAAAATATCTAATAATAATAATAATAATAATAATAATAATAATGATGATGATAATGATAATAATAATAATAATAATAATAATAATAAAGAATGGATCAATTTGCATCCTTTTACATGCTAACTGCCAATTGAGCCAGAACCATTTGTTGAAAATGCTGTCTTTTTCCCAACTGAACAGCTTTAGTTTCTTTTTCATAGTGTATAGGTTCATTTCTGTGTCTTCAGTTCAATTCTATTGATCTGCCTGCCTGTCACTATACCAATACCATATAGCTGTTATCACAATTGCTCTGTAGTACATCTTGAAGTCAGGGATGGTGATCCCACCAGAAGTTCTTTTATTGTTGAGAATAGTTTGATATCCTAGGTGTTTTGTTATTCCAGATGAATTTGCAAATTGTTCTTTCTAACACTGTGAAGAATTAAGTTGGAATTTTGATGGGTATTTCATTGAATCTTTAGATTGCTTTTGGGAAGATGGCCATTTTTACTATATTAATCCTTCAAATCCATAAGCTTTGGAGATCTTTCAATGTTTTCAGATCTTCTTCTATTTCTTTCTTCAGAGGTTTGAAGTTCTTGTAAGAAGCCTGTTATAGCTGTCTCCTGAGAGGCTCTACCAGTACCTGACAAATACAGAGTTGGATGTTCTCAGCCAACCACTAGACTAAACACAGGGTTCCCAGTGGAGGAACTAGAGAAAGGACTCAAGGAGCTAAAGGGGTTTGCAGCTCCATAGAACAACAATATGAACTAACTAGCACCCCCAGAACTCTCAGGGACTAAACCACTAACCAAAGTGTACACATGTTGGGACTCACAGCTTCAGCTGCATATGGAGCAGATGATGGCCTTGTTGGTCATCAATGGCAAGACAAGCCCTTGGTCCTGTGAAGGCTCTATGCTCCAGTGTAGGGGAATGCCAGGGCAAGGAAGCAGGGGTGGGCTAGTAGGTGAGCAGGGGGATGGGGGAAGGGATTGGGGGCTTTTGGAGGGGAAACCAGGAAAGGGGATAACATTTGAAATGAAACTAAAGAAAATATCTAATAAAAAAAAAGAACGTTCACCTTTATGCTGATCTCCAGGAAACTTGCCCAACAAAATGGGCTTTCGCCTAGGAAGTAATCACACCAGGCCTTGGGCAATGACAGTCTCCTAGAGTCCACTTACACCAAGCCAAATTTATAAGAAATATGGCAATGAAAAATATTAGAAAGCACATCTGTATCAAGAAGCAATGCTGGGATGAAGTCTCTTTGTGCTGTGCCTTTCCAGAATGCACCTATCCTAGCCAAGCAAGACAGAGGGCCATGTCCAGGGAGCTCACTTGCCCACTGTAGTGTTTCCAGCATGGGGCCTGCCAGAGGAAGCTGTAGGGTCAACAGGAATTAGAACAAGGATATAGCCTTTGATGCCTGCCTCCAGGGATGTGCTTCCTCATACAGGTCTGAAGCTCCAAATGGTCCAAAACCATCCACAACAGAATCACTGAATGAGAGATAAAATATTGAACTCTGGGCATATCTCATTCAAACAACAATATATATTTTACTTAAAAAACAATTTTTGATTAATGATTAGTGGTTGAGGCATTATTCTTCATACAGCACTTCTTAGATCCTTTTCTTCAGAAAGAGAATTGGTAAGTACTGACAATGTCTTATGGTACACATCAGCTCCAATAAAGCATGATTACTTTCTAACAATATATACTTCTTACACAAAATTTAAGTTCATGTTTAAAAGCACCTTAAAACACAATTTGTATTTTTCTAAAATCTTCTAGACTGGAAGATCACCCAATTATCTTTGTGCTATGTAAGACCATTGTCACAATTATTAAACTGTCTTATGTAGACATTACCATCTCTGATGTTCATAAAGGGAATAGAAGAGAGTCTTGGGATATTCTGGTTTTTTTTCCTTCCCAGATACCTGTCATGAAAAATCTTTGATGAGTGAACTGGTAAGAGCAATGCCTTATATTAAGCCTCTTGCTTGTCTTGGAGAAGCATGAATTCTAAAGCCAATTATTTTGGACCATCGTTAATTACTGTATTAGAGTTCTTTTTATTTTTTTTGATATTTTCTTTATTTACATGTAAATTTCTCCATTCTCAGTTTCCCCTCCAAAAAACAAA
>NW_022196905.1:17384437-17393924 GCF_008632895.1 Mastomys coucha
TAAGAATTTCATAAATGTATTGTTTTTAATAGCTGAGTAGTACTCCATTGTATAGATGTACCACAATTCTTTAGGATAACAATTACAGAATGAATCTAGCTTTCTCTCTCTCTGTCTCTGTCTCTCTGTTTCTGTCTCTCTGTCTCTCTCTTTCTGTCTCTGTGTCTCTGTCTCTGTTTCTCTCTCTTCTATGAGGAGAATTACCAAGCAAACTAATTTACAGTACTTGAAGTAGACTGCCAGAATGATTAGGATAGCTGGCTCTGTTCTCAAATGGGTAATTCAAGAAAGCCCAGCCAACATACAGGTGCTGGGTTGAGTTATCTAACTTGTGTTACTAGGCAGCTACCAAAGTTCATTGTTAGCTATTTGCATGTTAATGAAGTGAGGTTGTTGAATGCAGATATCTGTGTTCCCATACAGTGGACTTTTTGTGTTCCATCTAGGAGAAATTAATACAGCCAAACATTAATGTAGTGTTGTCTTGGTTATAATTATCATTCTATAACATTTATGTAATATAAATACTAAGCATTACTGTTTGTTTTGTGAGCTTGTATATAGTAATCTCATATTTGATGAAACATGAGATGGGAATAAGAAAATGCAGGAGGGAGGACTTATTAGAATGACTTATAGGCTGAAATCCAGATAATCTAATAATGGCTGGCTCTGAATGGAAACACCATGAATATAATGATTGCTTAGTCCATGAGACTGTATATCTCAGCTGATATTCAGTAGACACTAGAACCCCAAAGAATTAGGTTCTAAGGCCAAATGAATGTATGACCTCATTAGCAAGATGAAGGCAGAGAAAGAGCAAAATCTTCCTTCTTTCGTGCCTTTATGTAGGCATTTAGCAGGAAGTGAGGTCTTGATTAAAAGTATATCTTCCTGCCTCATGATTTAGATTAGTGGTGGAAATTCCACTTCAAATTAAAAAGATGGAAAAAAATCCCTCAGTAATATGACCTCCACTTTTGTATTTCAGTTAAATTCAAATGTATTCAAGTTGACAAGAAGAAGGCTATGACAGTGCCTGACTAATACAGAAGTAGAGGCTCACAGTCATCCATTGGACTGAGCACAGGGTTCCCAATGTAGAAGCTAGAGAAAAGACCCAAAGAGCTGAAGGGTTTACAGCCCCTTAGGACAAGCAAAAATATGAACTAACTAGTACCCTCAGAGATCCCAGAGACTAAATCACCAAACAAAGAGTACACATGGTGGGACTCATAACTCTAGCTGCATATGTAGCAGAGGATGGCCTAGCTGGTCATCAGTGGGAGGAGAGGCCCTTGGTCCTATGAAGGTTCTATGCCTCAGTGTAGGGGAATGCCAGGGGGAGGAAGTGGGAGAGGGTGGGTTGGTGAGCAGGGGGAAGAGGGAGGTAATAGGGGTTTTTTCCCTCTAGAGGGAAGACCAGGAAAGGAGATATCATTTGAAATGTAAATAAAGAAAATATCTAATAATAAATAGCTATTTATTATATACCTCTAAATAAGCTCTACCATTTTTTGTAAATATTGGATAAATACTTTGGAATGTACAACAGGTTACTAGATTTATTGACCAAGTAAACCTAAAGATACCATCTATCTTCATAGGTAAGGCCTATATCTGGGACTTCTTTGTGTAATCAGTCTATCTTAATTACTTTTCTATTGCCTAGATAAAAGACCATAAGAAAGGAACCTTTGTAAAGAATGCATTTAATGTGAGGCTTATGGTCTCAGGGGATTGTGTCCATTACTGTGACAATAGGGATGACAGCAGCAGGTAAGAAAAATGAGAGCTGAAACAGTTTAATCTCACATCTTGAACCACGCCTACTAGGCAGAGAGAACTAATTGGGACTGTTGTGTGCTTCTGAAACTACAAACCAATCTGCAGTGGCACACCTCTTCTAATAACGACAAAACTACTAGTCCTTCACAAACACTGCTAACAACTGGGAAGTAAGTGTTCAAATATATGAGCTTATGGGGGCCATTGTCTTTCAGTACACCATATTTGTCTAACTTAAGTTTTCAACAAAGTATTTAAAAAGTGTCCTTTTAAAAATAAAAATTTCTTGGGTATTCTGAAATTCTGGGCTAATAATGACTTATCAGTGAATGCATACCATGTGTGTTCTTTTGTGATTGGATTACCTCACTAAGGATGGTATTTACTAGTTCCATCCATTTGCCTAAGAATTTCATGAATTCATTGTTTTTAATAGCTGAGTTGTACTCCATTGTGTAAATGTACCACATTTTCTGTACCAGTCCCTCTACTGAGGGACCTCTGGGTCCTTGTCAGATTCTGGCTATTATAAATAAGGCTGCTATGAACATATTGGAGCATGTGTCCTTATTACATGTTGGTGCATCTTCTGGGTATATGTCCAGGAATGGTATTCCTGGGTCCTTAGGTAGTACTATGTTCAATTTTCTGAGGAATGCCCAAGATGCAATTCACAGACTACATGAAGCTCAGGAAGAAGGAATACTAAAGTGTGGATACTTCAGGCCTTCTTAGAATGGGGAAAAAATACCTACGAGAGGAGAAACAGAGACAAAGTGTGCAGCAGAGATTGAAGGAAAGGCCATTCAAAGACTGCCCCACCTGGGGATCCATCCCATATACAGTCACCAAACCCAGACACTATTTTGGATCCCAAAAAGTGCTTGCTGACAGGAGCCTAATATAGCTGTCTCCTGAGAGGTTCTGCCAGGGCCTGATGAATACAGAGGTGGATACTCTTAGCCAACTATTGGACTGAGCACAGGGTCTCCAATGGAGGAGCTAGAGAAAGGACCCAAGGAGCTGAAGGGGTTTGTAACCCCATAGAAAGAACAACGATATGAACCAACCATTATGCCCAGAGCTCCCAGGGACTAAACCACCAACCAAAGATTACACATGGAGGGACCCATGGCTCCAGCCTCATTTGTAGCAGAGGATGGCCTGTTGGTCATCCATGCGAGGATAAGCCCTTGGTCATGTAAAGTCTCTAAGCCCCAGTGTAGAAGAACGCCAGGGCCAGGAGGCAGGAGTGGGTGGTTTGATGAGCAGGGGTTTGGGGGAAAGAATATGGGTTTTTCTCAGGGGAAACCAGAAAAAGGGATAACATTTGAAATGTAAAGAAATAAAATATCTAATAGAAAAATAATAAGTTTTCTTTTCTGCTGGAGCAGACTGCTAGAGCTTGCCTGATCTTGTGAAGACACCATGTCCTGACCAGCCTAGAGGATCTGGTATACTCAGAGCAATTGGTAAGAACCACCACCCCCAAAGTTCCAGAGCTGCCTCTGGGAGCTCACAACAGAATCTCACCAGTCTTCTCAACAAAGACTATGAAAGCCAGAAGAGCCTGGGCAGAGGTCATGTAGACCCTAAGAGAACACAAATGCCAGCCAAGGCTACTATACCCAGCAAAACTCTCAATGAGCATAAATGGAGAAAACAAGATATTCCAGGAGAAAACTAAATTCAAACAGTATCTATATACCAACCCAGCCCTATAGAAGATCATAGAAGGAAAACTCCAATACAAGGAAGGTAACTGCAACAAAGAAAGGACAAGATATTAAGCATCTCACAACAAAGCAAAAAGCAGAGAGCAACAAGCCCATAAAGACACCTACAAAAACTAACATACCAGGAACGAACTGTTGTCTCTCTTTAATATCTCTCAATATGAATGGACTCAACTCTCCTATTAAAAGATATAAGCTAACAGACTGGATATGCAAACAAGATCCAGCAATTTGCTGAATACAAGAAATACACCTCAATAACAAAGACAGCCACTATCTCAGAGTAAAAGGATGGAAAAATGTTTTTCAAGCAAATGGTTCTAAGAAACAAGCTGCATTTGCCATCCTAATATCCAATAAAATAGACTTTCAAGCAAAACTTATCAAGTGGGATGAGGAAGGACACTTCATATTCATCAAGGGGAAAATCCATCAAGAGACAGTCTCAATTCTTAGCATCTATGCCCCAAATGCAAGAGCAACCAAATTCATAAAAGAAACTTTACTAAAGCTCAAAACACACGTTGAACCTGTTAGAAACTTCAACAGCCCACTCTCAACAATGTACAGGTCACCAAAACAGAAACTAAACAGAGACACAGTAAAACTAAGAGATGTTATGAACCAAATGGATTTAACAGATATCGACAAAACATTTCACCCCAAAACAAAAGAATACCCCTTCTTTTCAGCACCTCATGGTATCTTGTCCAAAATTGACCATATGATTGATCACAAAACAACTCCCAACCAATATAAGAAGATTGAAATAATTCCATGCATCCTATCAGATCACCATGGCCTAAGCCTGGTCTTCCATAAGAGAAAGCCCACATACACATGGAAACTGAACAACTCTCTACTAAATGATAACATGGTCAGGGAAGAAATAAAGAAAAAAAATTAAAGACTTCCTCGAAGTTAATGAAAATATTGACACAACATACCCAAACTTGTGAGACTCAATAAAAGCAGTGCTAAGCAGAAAATTTATAGCACTAAGTGCCCTGGTAAAGAAACTAGAGAGATCTTACATCAACAACTTAACAGCACACCTGAGAGCTCTAAAACAAAAAGAAGCAAACTCATCTAATTGGAGTAGACAGTAGGAAATGGTCAAACTCAGGGTTGAAATAAACCAAATAGAAACAAAGAGAACAATATAAAGAATCAGCAAAACCAAAATCTGGGTCTTTCAGAGAATCAACAAGATAGATAAACCCCTATCCAAAATATTAAAGGTCCTAGAGGCAGTATCCAATTTAACAAAATCAGAAATGAAAAGGGAGACATAACAACAGAAAAAGAGGAAATTCAAAAAATCATCAGATCCTACTATAAAATCCTATACTCAAGCAAAACTGGAAAATCTAGATTAAATGGATGGTTTTCTATATAGATACCACATCCCAAAGTCAAAACAAGAGCAGGCAAACTATAGGCCCATGTCTTACAAGGAAATAGAAAAAGTAATTAAAAACCTCCCAACCAATAAAAAAGCCCAGGGCCAGACAGATTTAGTGCAGAATTCTACCAGATATTCAAAGAAGACCTGATACCAACATTCCTCAAACTATTCCATAAAGTAAAAAGAGAAGGAACACTAACTAACTCATTCTATGAAGCCACAATTACTGATACCTAATCCACACAATGACCCAGACAAAACACAGAACTTCAGACCAAACTTCCTTATGAATATTGATGCAAAAATACTCAATAAAATTCTTGCAAACTGAATCTAAGAACACAACAAAACCATCATTCACCATGATCAAGTAGGTTATCAAGTAGGCTTCACCTTGGTTCAATATAAGAAAATCCATTTACTGAATACACTATATATATATATACCTCAAAGGAAAAAAAAAATCACATGATTATCTCCTTAGATGCAGAAAAAGCTTTGTCAAGATACAACATCCCTTCATGTTAAAAGTATTGAAGAGCTGGGCAGTGGTTGCACATGCCTTTCATCCCAGCACTTGGGAAGCAGAGGCAGGTGGATTTCTCAGTTCAAGGCCAGCCTGCTCTACAGAGTGAATTCCTGGACAGCCAGGGCTACACAGAGAAACCCTTTCTCAGAAAAACCAAAAAAAAAAAAAAAAAAAAAAAAGTTTTGGAGAGCAGGAACTCAAGGTCCACACCTAAACATAATAAAAGCGATATACAGCAAACCAACAGCCAATATCAAATTAAATGGAGAGATACTGGAAGCAATTCCACTAAAATTGGGAGAAGACAAGGATGCCGACACCCCTCATTTCTATTCAATATAGTACGTGAAGTGATACCAAGAACAATAAGGCAACAAAAAGAGATTGAGGAGATACAAACTGGCAAAGAAGAAATGAAGGTATCACTATTTGCAGATGATATGATAGTATACATAAGCGACCCCAAAAATTCTACCAGAGAACTTCTCCAGCTGATAAACAACTTCGCAAAGTTGCTAAATATAAAATTAATTCAAATAAGTCAGTAGCCTTCCTTTATACAAATGACGAACAGGCTGGGAAAGAAATTAGAATATAACTCCATAACAATAGCCACAAATAATATAAAATAACTTGGGTTAACTCTAACTAAACAAGTGAAAGACCTGTATGACAGTAAATTCAAGTCTCTAAAGAAAGAAATCAAAGAAGACCTCAGAAAATGCAGAGATCTCCCATGCTCATGGATTGGAAGAATTAATATAGTAATAATGGTCATCCTACCAAAGGCAATCTACAAATTCAATGCTGTCCTCATCAAAATCCCAACTTAATTGAAAGAGCAATTATCAAATTCATCTGGAAAGAAAAAAAAAACAGAATAGTCAAAACAATTCTTAACAATAAAAGAGCAGCTGGGGGAATCATCATCCCTAACCTCATGCTTTAATACAGAGCAATAGTGATAAAAACTGCATGGTATTGGTACAGAGACAGACATGTTGATCAGTGGAATAGAATTGAAGACTCAGAAATAAAACCACACACTTATGGATACTTGATCTTTGACAAAGAAGCCAAAAATGTACAATGGAAAAAAGAAAGCATCTTCTTTTTTTTTTTTTTTAAGATTTATTTATTTATGTTATGTATGCTAGTACATTGTTGCTATCTTCAGACACACCAGAAGAGGGCATCAGATCCCATTACAGATAGTTGTGAGCCACCATGTGGTTTCTGGGAATTGATCTCAGTACCTTTGGAAGAGCAGTCAGTGCTCTTAACCTCTGAGCCATCTCTCCAGCCCCAAGAAAGTATCTTCAATAAATGATGCTGACAAACTTGCTGTCTGTATGTAGAAAAATACAAATAGATCTTTATATGTCACCTTGCACAAAGCTCAAATCAGAGTTGATCAAGGACCTCAACATATAACCAGATACACTGAATCTAATAGATGAGAAAGTGGGAAAGAGCCTTGAACTCATTGGCCCAGAGGAAATTTTCTAAACAGAACTCTAATGGCTCCTGGTCTAATATCAAGAATTGTTAAATGGGACCTCATGAAACTGGAAAACTTCTGTAAGACGAAGAACATAGTCAATAAGACAAACGGGCAACCTACAGATTGGGAAATAATCTTCACTAACCCCACATCCAATAGTGGGATAATATCCAAAATATGTAAAGAACTCAAGAACCTGACCATAAAAAAACCAAACAACCCAATCAAAAAGATGGGGTATAGAGCTAAACCTAGCACTCACAATAGAGGAATCTGAGAATGGCTCAAAAGAAATGTTTAAAGTCCTTAGTGAGAAATGAAAATCAAAATGACCCTGAGATTTCACCTTACACCAATCAGAATGGCTAAGATCACAACTCCAGGTGACAACACGTTGGTGAGGATGTGGAGAAAGAGGAACACTCCTCCATTGTTGGTGAGATTGCAAACTGGAAATCTGTCTGGCAGTTCGTCAGAAGTTTGGAAATAGATCTACCAGAAGACCCAGCAATACCACTCTTGGGAATATACCCAAAACATGCCCCACCATGCCACAGGGGCATGTGTTCCAGTATTTTCATAGCACCCTGATTTGTGATAGCCAGAAGCTAGAAACAACCCAGATGTCCCACGACAGAAGAATGGATATAGAAAATATGGTGCATTTACACAATGGAATACTACTCAGCTATTAAGAATGAAGACATCCTGAGATTTTCAGGCAAATGGATGGAAGTAGAAAATACCATCCTGAGTGAGGTAACTCAGACCCAAAAGAACATGCATGGTATGTACTCACTAATAAGTGGATATCAGCCAAAAAATAAAAATGCACAGAATACCAAAGATACCACAGAATGCAAAAAATTCAAGAAGGTGAAGGGGCCAATTGAGGACGCCTCAGTCCCACTAGGGAGAGAGAAGAAAGCTATCTTGAGTGGGAAGGGAGGGACCTACGAAGTAAGGTGGAAGAGGGTGTGGGCAAGAGGGGAACCTGATATGGTATTGGGTGAAGAAAAAGGACATAAGCCCCGAGGGCCAGCAGAAAGAATGGAAAAAATGCAACCTCGGAAGGTAGAAGGTTGGAGGAACCCTCCAGAATGCACCAGAGACCTGGGAGGTGAGCAAGTCTCAGGACTCAGAGAGGGACCTTAGATGAAATGTCCGACAGTAGGGAGAGGGAACTTACAGAGCACACCTCCAGCTGGAAGACAGGACATCGAATGAGCAAGGTGTTTGCCATTCCAGAGTCAAAACTTTCACCCATAATTATTCCTATCTGAAAGAACTACAGGGATGGAAATTGAGAGGAACCTGAGGAAAAGAAGGTCTAGCAACAGACCCAAACTGGGTCCAGTTCAAGGGGTGATCCCAAAGCCCAATACTATTACTGAGGCTATGGAGCATGATCACACTCAGGAAGTCCCAACATGAAGCTGAAAGACTCAGGTGCAGATATTTGCACCCAACCAATGGACAGAAGTTACTGACCCCTGTGGCCAAATTAGGGAAAGGCTGAAAGAAGCTGAGGAGGAGGGCAATCTAGTAGGAGGACCACCAGTCTCAATTAATTTGGATCCCCAAGATCTCTCAAACACTGGACCACTGTCTTAGTCAGGGTTTCTATTCCTGCCCAAACATCATGACCAAGAAGCAAGTTATGGAGAGAAGGGTTTATTCAGCTTACACTTCCACATTGCTGTTGATCACCAGAGGAAGTCAGGACTGGAAATCAAGCAGGTTAGGAAGCAGGAGCTGATGCAGAGGCCATGGAGAGATGTTCCTTGTTGGCTTGCTTCTCCTGGCTTGCTCAGTTTGCTCTCTTATAGAACCCAAGACCTCCAGCCCAGGGATGGCACCACCCACAGGGGCAATTGAGAAAATATCCCACAGCTGGATCTCATGGAGGCACTTCCCCAACTGAAACTCCCTTCTCTGTGATAACTCCAGCCTGTGTCAAGTTGACACACAAAACCAGCCAGTATAACTACCAAACAGGCAGAATATACCAGTTGATATGAGTCCCCCAACAATATACAGCAGAGAACTTCTGGGTCTGTGTTCAATCAGAGATGATGCACCTAACCCTCAAGGGACTGGAGGCCCCAGGGAGTTTAGAGGTCAGGGGCATCCTTGTGGAGTCACAAGATGTGGGGAGGAGGTTCTGGAACAGTCGGAAATTGGACGAGGGGAGGGGCAGAATAAAATCTGGAGTGTAAAAAAAATAAATGTACTGACAGAGACAGCTTGACTCTGAGGAGTTCTGACACAACCAGGATCACAGGAAAGACAGGCTCCAGTCCAATTTAGCAAAGGCAGGTAGCACTAGAGTTAACCAGATGGCGGGGGGTGGGGCAAGAGTAAGAAAATAAACAACACAAACCAAGGTCACTTGCCATCATCAGAACCCAATTCTCCCACCATAGCAAGTCCCGAACACACCATCACACCGGAAACGCAAGATTCAGATATAAAATCACTTATCATGATGATGATACAGAACCTTAAGAAAGACATAA
>NW_022196905.1:17395280-17416540 GCF_008632895.1 Mastomys coucha
TTGCTTGACATTTGTAACTCTTGTATCAAGTTTGAAGAAGAGGATTTTATAAGTTATTCTTTCTCTGAAATAAATGCTTTTCCAAATTATCACAAATAATGAACCAAATTCTTACCCTCACCTAATGTCTGTGCTACCCTCCAAGGAGAACCATTGTTCATTGCAACAGTTGGTGAATGACTTTATGGATAGACCATCTTAATAACTACACCATTTCTTAATGAATGTAACCTGTTCTCTGTGGGCTAAGAATGAAGTCACTCACTCAAGTCAAATAGCTTTGACCATAGCAGGAAGTCTGTATTCAAAAATCGAGCCTACAATTCATTTCTTGCTGCAGCAGAACTATCAACTCTCAGCTTAGCTATGATGGAGATAAAATCCTTTGGTGATGTGAGGGTCATTGAAATACAGCCTTATTATAATGAAACCCAATGTCTATAATTGTTCTTATTTTGGGCTTGTACCACAGTAAGAGCCACGATTTTAAACTCTACGAAATATAAAACAAACAAAAAAATAAATAAATGTACTAAAAAAATAAAAATTTAATTTTTATTTTATAGCATTACATGAGACTTATTTAAATCTAATCCACTATGACTTCCTCCTTTCTAATCTCTCTCTCTCTCTCTGGTCTCCAATACACATCATCTCTCCCATCTTCATATGCTCCCAGTTAAAGACTGAAGGAAGGACAATCCAGCCTGATATAGCTGTCTCCTGAGAGGCTCTGACAGTACCTGGCTAATACAGAAGTAGAGGCTCACAGCCATTCATTGGACTGAGTACAGGTTCCTCAATGAAGGAGCTAGAGAAAGGACTCAAGGAGCTGAAGGGTTTGCAGCCCCTTAGGACAAGCAACAATATGAACTAACTAGTATTCTCAGAGCTCCCAGGGACTCAACCACCAACCAAGGACTATACATAGTGGGACTGATTTTTCTGGCAGCACGTGTATAGTAGTGGACTGCAAAGTCGATCATCAATGGGAGGAGAGATCCTTGGCCCTGTGAAGGTTCAATGCCCCTGTGTAGGGGAATGCCAGGGCCAGTAAACAGGAGAGGGTGGGGTGGCGAGCAGGAGGGAGGCAGGGTACAGGGGTTTGTTCTTGTTGTTGGGTTTTTTTTGTTTGTTTGTTTTGTTGGTTGGTTTTTATTTTTATTTTTTGAGGGGAAACTGGGAAAGAAGATATCGTATGACATGTAAATAAAGAAAATATCTAATAAAATAAAAAAAATATAAAAATTTAAATACAATAAAAACAATAGTATCTACTGAGTGCATATAGTCTAGATTTGCATGGATATCCTCTCAGAGTTTGCATTCCTAAACAAAATTGAATGTCCCTCTCTTAGAAGTCATGAATTGCCAATAGCTTTTCAGACAGGGGTGAAATTTCCTGAGTTTACTCCCTACCCATACTGGGAATTTTGCTGATTTAATTTTGTGCAAGTCTTTTGAAGGCAGTCCTGGTTAGTATGTGTTCATGTGAGCAACTGTGCTATTGCACATTACAAATACCCATTTTTTTGAAGATAATCACTACCTTTGGTTCTTACAATCTTTCCATACCCTTTTCTTTGATGATCTCAGGCTTGAAGGTACAGGTTGTGTTCTAATTAGAGCTCAGCACTTCACAGTTTTTTATTCTCTGCATTTTTATAGATTGGTGATCTCTACATTAGACTGCAAAGAGAAGATTCTCTGATGAAGGTCAAGAGATGCACCAATATATGGATGGAGATATAGGATCAGATTATTACTATACATTCCTAGCATAATAACATAAATGAGTCCCCCTATAGGTCCTCTGATTTAGCAAATTAGGAGTCTTCAGCCCAGACAATGGTAGTAGTATGAGTTGCACATTTCAGACCAGGTTTTAAATTCAATTAGAAGGTGGTTGGTTACTCCCATAACATTTCTGCCATTATTGTATCAACAGGATGTCCTGCCAGAATAGACATGCTTGTGCCTCTAAGTATTCTCATCAAAGTAAGACTACTGAAGAGAAATGCCTTAATTTCTTTTGCTCTACTGTCATAATACTCAAGGATATTATTCCCATGTCAGGACATGGAATTTGTTATAATTATATCTTTACTCCTGGACTATAGTCATTCATATTGGGCTAAAAAAACTACCATGTATTCCATTTGTGGTGAGAGTTGTGGGTTTTTTCCTCTAATTCCTAATTTCTATGCAACAACTTACTTAAATCTTTCCTTTTTATCCACAGAACTTTGTTCCCATCCAAGAAATATTTTTGACACAAAATTCAGGAAAATATTTGTCAGTATTTTAAAAGCTATAGTGTTTGTTTGTTTGTTTGGGTTTTTGCTGTTTTTACCATAAAGACTTTGTACCAAACCTACTGAGAATAGATTTCTTTGAACTTCATGAGTTCAAGGTTAAAGTACACTTTTAGTAATCAATAGACACAACTTTTATTGAAAAGACCATTCTTTCCTACTGATTGTTCTCGAGGGGGCTTTTAGGAGTAGGTAAAGCCACCAACATGGAGCTTTCTGAAGCCTTCTGACAGCTGGCATGCTCAATCCTCAAGGGCAACAGAACTACAGAGTGGGGCCTGTGGATAGCTATTAATGCAGCAACAGCAATTGCAGAAAAACAAAAAACTACATAGCTGAGCTAAATACCCAGTCTGGAAGAAACAGTGAAGCATCAGGCAGCCTGTCAAGGTCTCCCTGGCAACCAGGATTAGACAGAAACTTTCCTGCAATTCTCTCTTACACTTGTAAAGACAGACAGCTGAAGACCTCTCATAAATTTACAGTTACTTTTAGAAGGCTTGGGTTTTTCCTTTCCAAGCCAGGTTTTATAGTTCTTCCATAATTGGTCTCATTTTCTCCTCTATTTTTATATGTCATATATTCAGCCAGTTAGAGCCTAGCTGGGTCCAGCTATTGTACTATATACATCCAGACTTCAGAGCACAGAAGGCAATAGAACTGCTGAAGGAACAAAGGCCAAAAGAGGATAAAGATTTAAAACATCAATCCTGGTCTTAGGTTCTGTCTCCATGAAGAGAAGCCTGAAATGAGGACTCCAGGGATGGTCTCCTAACCACCTTAAAAGACTGGCTTTAAGATTCAGTGGGGGCAGACTCACTTGAGATTCTCAAGACCAAAGGCTTCTGCCATGTACTAGAAGATTATCTAGACCAGTCTCCAGAACTTGTCCGGAAGCAGGAGTAGAAAGGAAATCTCACTCTTGAGCCAGTCTCCAATTCTGAGCTTCAGCTGCAGACATGTATTCATTCTACAGCTCCTTCCAGCCTTCAAACACTGTTATTCCCATGGGAAACATGCTCACAGACACTGCTTTTGGTTGACACTTACAGAATTGTAATGCTTCTCAGCTGTAACCGCTCTTGTGTCTCACCTCACTCCTGTGAAGAATTCAAAACTGTTTCATTCAAACCCAGTGTGACAACTTGTTTTCAATTGTTTTATCACGTATAAGGTTGTTAATTTAAAATTATCAATAAAAATTTATTTATTTATAAGTAAAATTTATCACCTCCTGATTGTACTATTTGCTATGTCTGTACACTCCATTCTTGGAGAAGGGTAGGACAAGCACTAGACAGACAGGAGGTGTTCAACTGATGGCTTCAGGGTGCCTTTCACCAGAGTATATCTGCGTTCCAAATATCCTACTATTTCTTTTTTATTTGACAAGACTTAAGCCAAACCCAAATTTTCTGAGTTACTATAGCATAATAATTAGTTCTGGTCATTCTGGTTAGTGATTCTCTTTGTTTTACTATTCTAAATTTATTAACTATTCTAGAACATTCAAATCTTTTAATTTTGTTGTTGTTATTGAACAAACACATATGGATATTAATTGAGAATGAGCTGAACATGTTGCTAGAGAATTATGGGTTCTTCATTTGGGTGTTGTGTCTCATTAATAAAATAATTTAAAAAATTTAATCACTATACAGTATCACAATAGTCTTATAGAGTCTGAACTAAACCATTTGATCAAGAAAGGTATGGATATTGACCCTGGACTGGAGCAATGATCTTGAGAAGAGCCCTGGCCTTTTAGTTAAGGCAGCGTGGTTAGCAATGGAGATAGTAAGGCAACCAGAGGGCAGCAAGAAGCTACATCATAAACAGGTTAACAGATATAATAAGAAAGTTCCAAAAACAGAGGTTTTGGCTGGCATCTAAATATAAAAAGACAGAAGAAGGAAAACTGTGCCTTTCTAAGTTAGTACTTGGAAAAAAAGTGTAGACTTAAGGATAATATAGTGGAACTCCAAAAGAAACTGTATAGGATGTTTCTGAGAAAGGAAAGTGCAATATGTCATTAAGGGTTTAGTTAGTCTTCTAATCTCAAAGAATGGAAGTCTTCCCAAGGTGATTGATGGGTTCAGCTAAGTTACTCTTCAGGGACAAACAATGGTTTATATTGTTCTAATGATTCCAGCAGACTAGAGTTTCATGTCTCCACTCAGGAACAGGGTTAGATATCATTTTTTGACTATGAGAAAACAGCTTTATTTTAATAGTTCTCAACAGAGCACCAATATTCTCAATGGCTTCCAAAATTACTATCACATTCCCCACTCAAGAGTTGACACCCTAAAATATTTTAGACTTTACCTTGAAATTTGATAATAAATATAATCTGTTTTTCACATGGCAACATAATGGTCTAATCCAAATCTGTGGCCCAGAAGGAATCAGTATATGGCCTGGATTTCTAGTAACACCCTCATAAAAAGTCACTAGGTGCAAGTGGTTTTTAAGGAGAGGATTAATATAAAACAGGAAAGACAAGAATTTTATCATTCATTTTAGGTACCTGCTCATAAGCCAACTAGCCAATTTCTATAACCTATCTTTCTCAAAGCTTCTAGTAATAATCTCTTGGATAAAATTGATGCATTTCTTTGATAAAATAAATATATAAGTGCAGTGTGTGTGTGTGTGTGTGTGTGTGTGTGTGTGTGTGTGTGTGTGTGTGTGTATGTTAAAGAAAAAACCTGCATGAGTCACTTCATCCTACCATATGGGTCCTGGAGATTCAAATCAGGTGCTCAGCACCTGCCTTTACCTGCAGGGGTGTTCCACTAATCCCACAAAATTTATCTATTTTTTTCAGTACTATGTTTCAGTCTATAAACAAGCCATTTATAACTCTTGTCTTCACTTAAACCTAAATCTTATACCAGGACCCTCAACATGGGATTGGAGGAGAGGAATGTATATAATTGGATCTCTTTGTCTCTCCTCTGTAGACACATTAAATAAATCTCCTTTGTCTACTTTTCAAGAGTAATTTGATTTATTAATTGGCTTATCAAGGATGACTGGCTGAATTTGGCTTGTTGGGCATAAGTTGAAACACTGAGTCCTGTAATAATAGGACTATTTTGCTGTTTTCATCCTTGGAAGCTTCCATATATTTTATCCAATTACTTCTTTTATGTAATCTTCATTGCTCCGTTTTAAGTTGCATTATCACTTCAATTTATCTCTAATTCATTCCACAAAGTGTATTGAAATAAAATGTATTCCCTTTCACCTTTGAGTCCTGTCTTACAGACAAATGCACTTACTGAGTCCAACATGTATGCATACTATTTCATTTTGTGGTGTTTATAATCATGTAACATATTGATAGCATTGTATTCCTATGCAATGCTTAGATCAATTGTTGTCATTTCTATTAATCTAATTTCAGGGACATCTTAAACAGTGTATTCTGGAAGTAGATACCATTTTTGTCATGAATGAAACACTCCGTGGAGCACTTAAGTTCCTAGGATCTTACAAATAACCCAGAGCTTCCCTTTTGTCCTCTTCAGTTTAGGGCAGTATCTCTGAATTGTGACTAGCCTTGAAAACAGACAGAGTATTCTTAGGAGGAAGAGCAGATTTGTTTGCTTTGTCCTATAACACAAATAATTTTTTTGTTGATTTATTTATCTTAGTTTCTCCAGAGACTAAGATTTTATCATGGGAGAATCCTGGATTTTGTCAAAGTATCTAATTAGAATATGTGTTTTTTAATTTTATTCTTTTTAATGTTTAAATATTATCTACTGGCTTACAAATGTTGAACCATTCTTGCATTTGAGCATGGGGAATGATCTTTGTTATGTGTCCTTGAATTCATTTTGCAACTATTTAATTGAAAAAGATTTAACTACATTTAAAGGGGGTATTGTTGTATTATATCTTTTTTTTTCTATTGGGTTTATGTGTGGTGGTAGGACATAGGTAATAGTGGATGAAAAATAAAATAGATATTCCTTCCATTTGTATTTTGAATAGTACATATTAATTCTTCTTAGAAGATCTGGTAGAATTCTCTGCTGAATACATCTCATCCTGGACATTTTTTTTACTACTTTTACTTCTCTCAAGGTTGTGGATCTGAATATTTTTAATTCATTTAATTTATCTTGATTTAACTTTGTTAGGTGTTCTATATTTATTAATTAAATCTTATTAGATTTATTGATCCTTTTAGATCTTCCAGTATGATGGAATGCAGACTTTTGAGGTTGTGACCTTATGCTAAATTTCTTCAATTTCTCTTGTAATTGGTCCTCTTTCATTTCTAATTGTATTAATTTTGATCTTTTCTCTCTGTCTTTGGATTAATGTGGTAGAAGGTTTGTAATTATTGCTTATTTTTTTCAAAAAGAAAATTATTCACTCATTGATTCTTTATAATTTGTTTTTTTTATTTCATTGATTTCAGCTCCACATTGCATTACTTCTACCTATCAAATCTTTGAAGTATTTTTCTTTATTTTGTAGAGCTTTCAAAAGTGTTATGTTCTTAATATGAGATCTTGCAAATTATTTTTTATATTGGCAGTTGATGCTATGAACTTTATAAAAGCCAAAACTGAAATAAACCTTCAAATGAAAGATGTCATAACTAAAACAAATACTTCAGAGTTAAGCCTCAGTAATAGCTTGAGATGGGAGAGAACATTTCATGTCATGAAGATGATGAAGAAGAAGTTAATAGCTCAATCAAAGAAAATGTTAAATCTAAAAACTGTATTTGGGACACTCTAATAAGACAAAAATCTATGAATTATGGATATAGAATAAGAATAAGAATACTATGAAGAAACAGAGAAGAGGAGGAGGAGAAGAGGAGGAAGAAGAGGAGAAAGAGAGGCCAAAGACACAGAAAATATTTTTTAACAAAATAATAAAAGAAAATTTCCACAATATAAAGAAGGAGATGCCCATTCAGGTATAAAATACATAAATAATGTTCAATTGAAAGAAGAAAGGAAAGTCTTCACAAGATACAATAACTGAAACACAAAATATGCAATACAAAGAAAATTTGGAAGGGAACCAAGACAAAGTTATAGATGAGTACAGGCCAAGTAGATAACACCTGATTTTACAATAGAGACTCTGAAAATCAGAAGTTTCTAGAGGAATGTTCTACATGGTCTAAGAGACAACTGATGCCAACTACTATACCCAGAAAAACTATCAACCACATCATGAAATAAAAGACATTCCATGACTAAAAACATTTTTGAGCAATATCTCTTCACATTACAGCTCTACAGAAGGCACTAAAGGAAAACTCTTAGCTGAAATTATGGTTAAGTATACCCAAGAAGACACAAGGAATAAGTGATCCCAAAATATTAAATAAACAGAGGAAAAAAACAGAACAGCAATTAATCAAGACCACTTACTTATAACTCTAAATATTAATGTCATCAACTCCCCCAAATAAAAAGAAATGGTAACATTGAATTAGAGTATGGAATCCATCTTACTGTTGTATGTAAGAAATTTGGCTCACCATCAAAGACAAAACTGATGCTAGAGTAAAGAGATACAAAAAGAAAATCAAAGCTAATGGACCAAAGAAGCAGGGAATCATCACTATTTTAATATCTGATGAAGTAATTTCAAACTAAATCTAATAAGAAGTAGGAAAAGGCACTGTATACTCATATAAGAAACAACCCACCAAGAGGATATTAAAATGTGAAACATTTATGCACCAAACTCAAGGACTCCCAAGTTCACAAAGAAACATTTCTATAGTTAAAATCTCTTACTGACCATAAAACAGTGATAGTGAGATATGCAATTTCAAAGTATGTCATGATAATTCTCAAATTTTCCCTGGCCATTGTTCAGACTTTTCACCTACAAATTTATTATTTTATAAATTTATAATTTTGAGTCTTCTGTCTTTGTTTTCATCAATCTGTCTAAAATTTTGTCATTTTTTCAAAGAATCAATATTTTGGTTTCATTGTCTCTGTTTGTTTTTATTTCTAGGTCTTTAATTTCCACCAAGATCTTTGTGATTTCTCTCCATCGACTTTTGAGAACTGGTATATTCTTAGTTTTCCAATAATTTAAAGTTCATTTCTAGGTTGTATAATTGGAAACTCTTTGTTTTTGTAAAATTACTTTATTTTATGTGTATATATGAGTATTTTCTTGCTTGTATGTATGTGCACTAGGGATGTGTGATGCCTGTAGTGATCAGGGGAAGGGAACTGATTTTGTAGAACTGGATTTATAGATGGTTGTGGTCACTCTGTGAATTCTGGAATCTGAACTCAGGTCCTTTGCAAGAGCATCTATTGAGCTTATCTACTGAGGCATCTTTCTTAAATCCCCTCTGATGTTTAATATAGATTCTTTAATGAAATCTTCTCCAGAATGTCTTTATTGTAGATTTGAATTTGTTGTTTCCATTTTCATCTTGTTCTAAGAAAGTTTTTATTTCCTTCATTTCTTCAATGGCCTACTTATTCTTCAGTTGTATGTTGTTTAATCTGCATTAGTTTTACATAGTTTATGTACTTTATCTTGCTGTTGATTCCTAGCTATAACGTGATCAAATAGGATATAAGATGTTAGTTCACTTATGCTTTTGCTGAGAGTTTCATCATATCATTTTATTTCGTTTATTTTGGACAAGTTTTCACAAGCTGCTGAGGAGAGTAAGTATTTGTTGGTGTTTGGTGTTTGAGCAGATTTTTTTGTAGATGTCTGTTAAGTCCATTTGGTGGATGTTGTAATATAATTACTGAATTCATTAATTTTCACACTGTTCATCCATCAACTGTGGGAGTGAAATAGTGCCTCTACTCACTATTGTAATAACTTTTATTGTCCTGAGGTATCTGCCATCTCTTACTGCTTCCATCTACTAACCTAGGCCTAGCCACCATACAATCTTATCTAGGCTTACAATGTTTTTAGACTCTAAGAATTACTGCTGAATAAGGTCACTTCTTCCTAGGTCTTTCTGATCTCTGGCTGACTGGTTCAACTCAACTGTTCTGGCTCAAACTTCTCTCCAGGCTGACTGATTCAATCTAGCTTCTTTCAATTTCTTACTGAATTTCTCTACTTGGCCTCATACTAATGTTACCAATATGTTCCAGACTTCTAGCTCCTTCTCATTTTCTGGCTTATCCTGTGTTTACCTCAGTTTAGCTTGTTCTCTCCCTGCGACCTCTCTGTTCCAGTATCTGTTCCAGTAAAATCGTCTCTTCCCTCTATCCCTCTGGCAGCTCTCGTAAGTAGCTTCCCTTTTTGCTCTCTTCTAGTGAAAGTTGAGCCTATCCTAGTCTGTCAAATTGTTCTCTGATTACTCATTTTCCCTGCCACACAAGTAGACATCACTTTCAAACATGGGTGTTTCCTTTCACCAATTCATTTTACCTTCATTGTTTGGATTAAAGGTGTGTATTAAGGGCACATCTGTATTCCAGGTGGAGAGATACAAGTGATTAAAGGCTGAGGCTACAAAGTGGTAAGGACATTTATTGGCCTAGTATATTAATTAAATACAAAGCTAGGCAGCAGTCACTAGGAACCCCTTCTATGAAATCTCTACCAGCATAGATTTTGTAGACTTCCTGGTAGGGGACTTTTTATTCCAGTTTTTCTGAGTTAAAACTTATGGGGAAACCAGGAAAGGAGATATCATTTGAAATGCAAATAAAGAAAATATCTAATAATAAAATAAAATAAAATAAAATAAAATAAAATAAAATAAAATAAAATGTTAGAAAAAACTTATCTGTGGTAGCAGCTGTATTGGTAGCAGTCACAGTAGCAAGTCCAGTCCTTAGTAGAAGAGATTACATAGATTATTCTTCAGGATACTGGGGGATTAGCAGATTAATGATAAAATATTCCAGTTACCTTTATTTCTAAAACTTTAATCAGCCCATTCACTTCTTCCACCATGATTATTAGTCTACCATCTTACCTGTCATTTTCTGTATCTGTTCTTAAACCACTAGTCAAAGTACCTCCTTTCCTCTTTACTGATTTTTGTTGCAAGTTATCTCATGACAAAAAAAAAGGAAGAAACTGAGAATTAGAGTTCATTGTGAATTTTTGAGGTTCTATAAGTAATTTTAATAAAAATATAAATGAAAAAGTATATTTAATAAAAATTTAATAGTTAATATTTCATTATATATATCATTATATATAGGTGTGTGTGTATCTTTGTTGTGCTCTGATTTTATTTTGACTTATTTTAGAACCTTATATTTTCCCATAAGTCATTTACCTGAATCTTATTTATCTCAGTTTTGTTTTGCTACAGTTTATATTGCTTTGTGGATAAATTTTAGATTATTTTTGTTGTCTCTAATAAGCTACAATTAATCTTACCTATACATTTTACTTCACATTTTATTTACTTGTCTCTTAACATTTGATTTTGTTTTATATTTCTTATCTCATTAAAGAGTCTGGATATATTTCAAACAAAAAAATTAGCCATGTAAGGAATGAGAGTTGTATGATTCAGTCAGTAGAGATGTTGAAATTACAGATAATGATGCTACAAAGTAGTATATTAAATAATCTGTCACAAACACTCTGCATGTTTAACATAGTCAGGAAGCAGATACCTATAGCAAGTCCCTTGTCATGAAACCAACTGAGAATGCTCTGTCTCTGGAAATTCGTAGAGCTATGTATACAAAACTTCCATTTCTTTTACAGTTTATTTTTGCCATTATTTTCAAGCTGAATGCTTGCTATCTCTATGTGTTTAATATATCCTCTTGTTAATTTTTTTGTTTTATTAAAATTAGGTTTTCTTATACAATATATTCTGATTATAGTTTTCCTGCCTTCTATTCCTCCTAGTTCCTCTCTACCTACCCTCCCCTCTGGATGTACTCTCTTTATGTCTATCATTAGAATAGAAGGGGGTTTTGAAAATATAACAACCAAACATTACAAATTATAATATGATAATAACAAGAATCAAAAACTATCATAGCTTTTGTTAGACCTGTAGTATTTAGTGTTACCCTAGATCTATGGTTACTTAGTCTCTGGTTCTTGTTACCCAGGCAATGTGAACATGGGTTTCCTCTTTTCAAATAAACTGTGCCTCAAGTCAAATCAGACATTGGTTGGCTACTTACATGAATTAATGTGCCACTATTTCCCTAGCATATTTTATAGGCAGGATAGATCATAGATTTGTGGCTGGGTTGGTGTCCAGATTTATCTTTCAGTAGCCTGTGGAAAACCTTCCTGCACCAAGGGCACTAACTAGAACATAGGGGTAAGGGTTCCATGCAGGCACTAGCTCAGCTACTCCATGTTCAATGAGTTGCTGTCAGTTTGCAGAGACTAAACTTTTTTTCTTAGCAACACCCTGGGTTGTTTGGGAATTTCCATGGACCCCCTTTGCAAACAACTCAACTGAATACAACACAATCTCATAACTGGAAGCCTGGAAACAAGACATGTCCAATTGAGACCCCATATCTCCTATTACTAGGAATCCTCTCTCGGTCTACATGCTGTAGCTTGGTTATAACTTAATTGATAATGTCCACATGACAATAAATATGCACAATATTTATCTTTCTGGGCTGGGTTATATCACCCATGATTATTTTCATGTTCTGTTCATTTGCCTACAAATGTCATGATCTCATTGTTTTTAGTAGCTTAGTAATACTCCATTGTTTAAATATATCACATTTCCACTTTTCATTCTTATTTTGAGGAACATCTAGGTTGTTTTCATTTTCTGGGTTTTATGAACTAAGCCTCAGCAAACATGGCTAAGCAAGTATCCATGTGAGATGGTAGCATTTCCTTTGGATATATGCCTAAGAGTAATATAGCTGGATCTTGAGGAAGATGAGCTACCAACTTTCTAAGGAACCACCACACTGATTTCTACAGTGGAAATATAATTTTATACTCCCATTGGCAAAGGCAAAATGTTTTAGTTTAATGAAATCTTGTTTATTAACTCTTGATGTAAGTGCCTGAACTATTAATGCTCTGTTCTGAAAGCTATCTCCCATGCTAATGAATTTAATGTTATTCCCAACTATATTTTCTATCAGGTTGTGTGTCTGGTATTTTATTGAGGTCTTTGGATCCACTAGGACACGAGTTTTGTACAGGATGATAAGTATGATTTTATTTGCATCCTTCTATATGCAGAAGTTGATCTTGACCAGCATTATTTGTTGAACATGATTTCTTTCTTTCTTTAATTTTTTATTGTGTATTTCTGGCTCCCTTATCAAAACTCAATTGTCCATATATGTGTGGTGGGTTTTTTTTTCACTATGATAATTCTACCAATCTATGAACATGGGGGATCTTTCCATCTTCTGATACCTTGTTTGATTTCTTCCTTCAAAGACTTGAAGTTTTTATCATATATAACTTTCACTTGCTTCATTACAGTTACCCAAAGTTACTCTATATTATTTGAGGTGTTATATTCATGAATGCTTTTATCTATAATTTATATATAGGAAGACAAAATTATGTTTTTGAGTCAATCTTCTACCCAAACAGTTTGCAGAAAATGTTTGCAGCAATAGAAATTCCCAGATGGAACTTTTAGGGTCACTCATGCATACTATCATATCATATATAAATAGTGATAAATTGATTTCTTCATTTCCAATTTGTGTGTCCTTGATATCTTTCCATTGTTCTATTGCTCTACCTGAAATGTCAAGTACTATATTGATGTGGTGAAAGTGGACTACCTGGTTATGTCCCAGAATTTTCTGGAATTGCTATGAATTTGTATACTCTTTCTTCTATTCTGTTTTTTCTGCTAAAATTCCTAATGTTTTATTTTAAGAATCTCTTCAGTTTCTGTTTCCTTTATTGATTCTATTTAAATTTCCAGGTCTTGAATAATTTCATTCATTTTATTCAATGGTAAGATTGTTTGCTTGCTTGCTTGTTCATTTTTTACTTTCTTTTTTTTTTATTAGATGTTTTCTTTATTTACATGTCATACAATATCTTCTTTTCCTGGTTCCCCTCCAAAAAAAAAAAAAAAAAAAGAAAGAAAAAAAGAAAAGAAAAACAAAAACAAAAAGAAAAACAAAACCCTGCTCTGTCCCCCTACCCCCTGTTCACTACCCTACCCTCTCCTGCTTACCAGCCTTGGCATTCCCCTACACCGGGGCATAGAACCTTCACAGGGATAAGGGCCTCTCCTCCCATTGATGACTGACTTGCCCATCCTCTGCTATACATATGCTGCTGCAGTCCTTATTGCCACCATGTGTACTCTTTGGTTGGTGGTTTAGTCCCTGGGAGCTCTGAGGGTACTAGTTAGTTCATATTGTTGTTCATCCTAAGGGACTGCAAGCCCTTCAGAAACTTGGGTCCTTTCTCTAGCTTCTTCATTGGGGGTCCTGTACTTAGTCCAATGAATGGCTGTTAGCTTCTACTTCTGAATTAGTTAGGTACTGTCAGAGCCTTTCAGGAGACAGCTATATCAGGCTTCTGTCAACTAGCACTTGCTGGCATCCACAATAGAATCTGTATTTGATGATTGAATATGAGAATGAACCCAGGTGGAGCAGTCTCTGGATTGTCCTTCCTTCAGTCTCTGCTCCATAGTTAGACTCTATAACTCCTTCCAAGGGTATTTTGTTCCCCCTTTTAAGAAGAAATGAAATATCTATACTTTGATCTTCCTTCTTTTTGAGTTTCTTGTGGTTTGTGGATTATACTTTGTGTATTTTGATCTTCTGGGCCAATATTCACTTATCAGACAATGCATACCATGTGTGTTCTTTTGTGATTGAGTTACCTCACTCAGGATGATATTTTCCATTTCCTCAAGAATTTTATAAATTCATTGTTTTTAATAGCTGAGTAGTACTCCATTGTATAGATGTACCACATTTTCTGTATCCATTCCTCTCTTGAGGGACATCTGGTTTGTTTCCAGTTTCTGGATATTATAAATAAGACTGCTATGAACATAGTGGAGCATGTGTCCTTATTACATGTTGGAGCATCTCCTGGGTATATACTCAGGAGTAGTATAGATGGGTTCTCCGGTAGTACTATGTCCAATTTCCAGAGGAACCACCAAACTGATTTTAAGAGTGGTTGTACCAGTTTGTAATCCCACCAGATATAAAGCAGTGTGTTCCTCTTTCTCCACAACCTCTCCAACATCTGCTGTCACCTGAGTTTTTTATCCTAGCCATTCTGACTAGTGTGAGGTGGAATCTTAGGGTTGCTTTGATTTACATTTTCCTGTTGAATAAGGATGTTGAACATTTATTTAGGTGCTTCTCATCCATTCGGTATTCCTCAGTTGATAATTATTTGTTTAGCTCTGTACTCCATTTTTTAATAGAGTTATTTGGTTCTCTGGAGTCTAACTTCTTGACTTGAGTTCTTTGTATATATTAGATATTAGCCCTCTATCAGATATAGGATTGGTAAAGATCTTTTCCCAATTTGTTGGTTGCTGTTTTGTCCTATTGATAGTTTCTTTTACCTTACAGAATATTTGCAATTTTATGAGGTCCCATTTGTCAATTCCTTGTCTTAGAACATAAGCAATTGGTGTTCTGTTCAGGAAAATTTCCCCTGTGATTATGTGATCTTCCCCACTTTCTCTTCTATTAGTTTCAGTGTATCTGGTTTTATGTGGAGGTCCTTGACCCATTTGGACTTGAGCTTTGTACAAGGAGATAGGAATGGATGGATTTGCTTTCTACATGCTAACTTCCAGTTGAGCCAGCACCATTTGTTGAAAATGCTTTTTTTCCACTGGATTGTTTTAGTTCCTTTGTCAAAGATCAAGTGATCATAGGTTTTGGGTTCATTTCTGGGTCTTCAATTCTATTCCATTGATCTACCTTCCTGTCACTTTACCAATACCATACAGTTTTTATCACAATTGCTCTGTAGTACAACTTAAAGTGCTGGATGGTGATTCCACCAGAGATTCCTTTATTGTTGAGAATAGTTTTGGCTATCCTGAGTTTTTTGTTATTCCAGATGAATTTGCAAATTACTCTTTCTAAGTCTGTGAAGAATTGAGTCGGAATTTAACGGGGATTGCATTGAATCTGTAGATTGCTTTTGGCAAGATGGCCATTTTTACTACATTATTTCTTCCAATCCATGAGCATGGGAGATCTTTCCATCTTCTGAGATCTTCTTCAATTTCCTTCTTCCGAGACTTGACAGTTTTGTCAAAGAGATCTTTTACTTGCTCAATTAGAGTCACACCCAGGTATTTTATATTATTTGTGACTATTGTGAAGGGTGTTGTTTCCCTAATTTCTTTCTCAGCCTGTTTATCCTTGGTGTAGAGGAAGGCCACTGATTTGCTTGAGTTAATTTAATATCCAGTTACTTTCTTGAAGTCGTTTATTAGGTTTAGGAGCTCTCTGGTGGAATTTTTGGGGTCATTTAATTATACTATCATATCATCAGCAAATAGTGATAATTTGACTTCTTCCTTTCCAATTCATATCCCTTTGATCTTCTTCTGTTGTCTAATTGCTCTGGTGAGGACTTCAAGTACATTTTTGAATAGGTAGGGAGAGAGTGGGCAGCCTTGTCTAGTCCCTGATTTTAGTGGGATTGCTTCAAGTTTCTCCCCATTTAGTTTAATGTTGGGTACTGGTTTGCTGTAATTGTTTATACTATGTTTAAGTATGGGCCTTGAATTCCTGATCTTTCCAAGACTTTTATCATGAAGGGATGTTGGATTTTGTCAAATGCTTCCTCAGCATCTAATGAGATGATTATATGTTTTCTTTAAGAGACTTATTATTTTTCCAATCATTTATTTGTGTTTTCCTGAATTTCTTTATTAACTTTATTCATTTCCTATAAGGACTTGTAACAACTGCATCTGGTTGGTTTTGGGGCCCTTTCCTTGAACTTCAGCTATGTTGGGAAGTCAAGGCCTGCTGTGTTAAGATAGCTGGACTCTGGTGGAGACACTTTGCAGTGGTTGTTACTGACTATGTTTTTATGCTAGTGTCTAAGCATCTGGGTATTTTGATGCTTACATGTATAGGTACTGATTTCTGGTTTGGGTGGTTGTTTTGTTCCTTGTTTTTGTTTCTTCTCTAGATTTTTAGAAAGTGCAATGGCTATGCATTGCCTGATTTACTGGCTTCCTTACCTGGTTTGTTCACAGAATGAATGGTGGTGTTGGAGGTACTGGCATATGCTGAGGGAGGTAAGTTTGAGGGAAAAGTCTTTGTGACTCCTTGGGCATGGGGTCAAAGAAGAATGGAGATGATAGCACTTTTCCTTCTACAGTGCTTGGAATATGACTGGAGGATTTTGATCTCAGGAGCAATAGGAGAGGTATTATCTAACTTCAGACTACTTGTTGCCATGAAATGAATGTGTCCTCGGTTAGCATGGGGTGCGTAGTGGGGTGGGGGCTAAGATAAACAACTGAGTGAGAAGTAAGAAGGTTAAGAGGGGAGGGATCCACTGAATATGTGGACAGTGGGGTTGGCCTGTGTTGGGGAAAGGAGATGAGTGTTCTTTGTAGTGCTGGGACAAGACCAGAGAATTGGATTTGGAGGAGAGTAGGGAGCAATGAGGATCTTCAGTTAGTTTACCCATCTCTGTGTTCTGCTTCTCTGGTGTATTCCCAATGAATACCTACTTGAATTGGATTCTGGGCTAATGGGGTCAGTTGGGGCAAGGAAGGTTGTGGGGAACATCTTTGTGATATGTTGGGAATGGGGCCAAACCAGAAATGAAGACCACAGTACGTTCCATGCTAGAAAACTGCAGATGACACTCTTTTGATAATTTTCAAATGAACAAGTATGCCATTTTTATAGCTTTTGAATCTTTATATGAATTGCATATTTATTGTATTTGATGTTAAAAGCTATTGCAATTTTTGTTCCAACTCTTTTAAATGCATATAGGAATTTAATTTCTATATTATAATTTTCATAGACTCATAATGCTTCACATACAATATAATGGCCTTGCTGCAATATTTTTCCTCTTAACCATCAGTAAGAGTGTAGATGTCATTATAACCATTACACATATAAAATAAAATTTATAAAATAAAATTTATAACACATGCCCACTAATTTGTACTTTCAATTTGACATCTATGTAGAATAGTTAAGAGATATAAAAGCAGATAATGTGTGTTGTTCATTTCTTCTGGTAGATTAAATTATTTGACTGCTATCATTTTTTAATCTGAGGAACTCCCTCCATTTCTTACAGTGACCATAATTAACTATCACATTTGTGCCTCTAACTTTTTATTTTCAAAGCAGGTATTTAGTGAATATGAAGATGTTCTGGCTATGTGATTCATTTGCTTACTTCATTTTTAAAGACATTCCCTTTAAGCTTTCTTCCACATATTGCAGTCAGTATGAACTCTTGATATTATTTCATGGCCAGTCCTTAGTATGGAACTCTGTTCTGGGTCTCTATGATCAGAACGAAAAGTTCTGGCATCTTTTCAAATTATGGGTTTTGTTGTTTGTCATTTACATGTTATCTATGATTTTTCTCTACTTTGAAATGTTGTACTAATATGCATAATTTATTCTATTTTAATTTCTCTTTCTGTGTCTTCTTCTACTGGTCCATCTCTCTGTCATTTCTTCTGTTCTCTGTCTGGATTACAAGTTGTTCAGATACTTGAGACTAATATTTGCCTAAGAGAAACTGTATTTCAGTATACTTTTTTCTCTTGACCCCATTGTTGTGTTCTTAATAATTTCATAGGTAGTTTCCAAAATGTAGCAAAATGTATGGGTGAATAGTTTACACATTCTGATTTTCAGTTCCAGAATTTCAGTGTGGTTTCTATAGTTTGTATTTATCTACTGATAACCTTTATTCTTCACTGATTTATATCTTTTGTTTTATATCACTGGGTATGCATGTAATACATGTTTTAAAATAATTCTTTGCTAGTTTCAATATTGTGATTTCCACATCTTTTTTATTGATCTATTTCTTGTTACTAAATGTAATTGCCTCAAGGTTTTGGAATAGTAAGCTAAATACTCTATAATTTTTGTCACATATTCTTAAAATCTGCTTCTTTTGTTTTATACCTGCCCCTTTGGAGAGCTATTTTAAAGCCTTTGGCTAGGCAGTTCCCATCAAATTGAGATGGGATGCTCTGGTGAACATCCTATGCTCCTGATACCTCATTTTGCACAAGATATTTAAGATTTCTCCCATTTTTGCCGGTACTGGTATTTTACTCAAAACATCTTAACTATGAGAAACCTAGAATGTGCCTCTCGGGAGCAAGTCACCCTGATTTCTTGCTTATCTTCCCTTTCCTAGAGGTTGAGTGAATTGGTATCTGAAAACAACTGTTTCTTCTCTCATCTGCCTCCTGCCCCAAGTCCATCATTGCTGAAGGCAGCCTGCCTGGTGTGGGAGCAAGTGGTATCATTATACACAGAACAGCTACTTCTAATAGGATTCTGTGTCAGTCCATTTTATACTGTGCTCTGAAGTCAAGTTATAAGGGATTTGTCTCATTCTCCTAGTTTTTGGAAGACAAAATTAATATTATTTTATTTGACTTAAATATTTAATCGATATCATGTTACAGTGTTTTTTTTTTAATTTTTCTCTTTGGATGATTTTTAAATATAACTTGAATGTCTTTAATAGTTATAGGACTATTAAAGATTTAAGAAAAATACAGGAGTGACTTTAAGTAGATTCCTATAAAAGACTCTATATTTGACTTTAAGCCTTCATTAATATCTTTTGCTTCAAAATGTTTTCCATTATAAAATAAATATTCTATCCTCAGATAAGTTATCATTTTTGTTTTGCCAGAACAAAGAGACACAGACAGGCAAGCACTAAGAATTTAACACCCACATATTCTTTCTAAATAAATATTGGAAGATCTGAACAGTTTGAGAAATGAATTAACCTTCTAAGTCATTGTTTTCACAAAAGGAAAATAAAGATGAAATACTGGGAATAAAATCATACCTAAGAAAGCACACTTTGTGTAGCTCAAAGCATAAGTGACAAGCCACCTACTGTGGCCAAGGACAATTAGGTGAAATCCCTAAGCATGAAAGCCCTGCCTGCTGGGTCCCTGACAAGTCCACCAGTCTTAAGGTCTGCCCAGTTCCCTCTGTGCACCATCTTCTGGTCCACACCTCTAGCTACAATCCAAGATGGCTGCAACCATCTGCAACCACTAGGTGAAACCTCTACTCTTAATTCCTTACCTGCTCTCTCCTTCAGGCAAATCCAGCAGCAGTGTGCTCTGTACTGCCTCTACTGCACTCCAGTTCTCACGCCACAGTGCCAAATACATCCCTAGAGTCCTGCAGCTTCACACAAGGCTTGCAATCATCAGCAAACACCAGGTCTACATTCATCCTTTGGTACCTGACATAACTAGCAATCTGAAGCCATCAGGGACTACCAGCTCTGCCTACATGCCAGGAAACTTACTGCCACCAAGGACAACCAACTCTACCTGCAATCCTAGAGGCCTGTATCAGTACCTGCAGCATCAGAGGCCTGCTCCTACCAGAAATTACTAGGAGCTCCAACACTAGGAACAACTAGATGAATAAAGGCCAGCATAAAACATAATCAACAAAAGCCAGGGCAGTATGACACCATCAGAAACCAATTGCAAAAAAAAAAAAATGACCTTAAATTTAATCTTATGAAATAATAGAGGTCTTTAAAGAAGAAATGAATAAATCTGTTAAACAAATACAGGAAAATAGAGTCAAAGAAATAGAGTCCCTTAAAGAAGAAACAAAGAAATACAAAGAAATACAAGAAAATACAATAAAAGGTGAAAGAAATGAATAAAACTGTTCAAGACCTGAAATGGAAATAGAAATAATTAAAAAAAAACTATAAATTGAATCAAAACAGGAAATGGAAAACCTAGGAAACAGAAGAGGATCTACAGATACAAGAATCACCAATAGAATACAAGAGATGGAAGAGAGAATTGTAGATGATAGAAGAAATTGATACATAGGTCAAAGAAAAGCAAATGCTAAAGTTGAAAGGTTTTTAACATGGAATATAAAGGAAATTTGGGATAATATAAAAAGACCATATCTAAGAATAATAGGAATGGAAGAAGAAGATTCCCAACTCAAAGGCTCAGAACATATCTTAAACAAAATTGTCTAAGAAAATTTCCCTAACCTCAAGCGAAAAATGGATGTTAAACATACAAAAAACTCACAGAGCACCAAACAGAGTTGAAAAAAATGCGTTTTCTAACACATAATAATCAGATCACTAAA
This sequence comes from Mastomys coucha, assembly GCF_008632895.1. NCBI lineage: Eukaryota > Metazoa > Chordata > Mammalia > Rodentia > Muridae > Mastomys > Mastomys coucha. The sequence goes on from NW_022196905.1 coordinate 17,415,889, forward strand.
TACACTAAATATACAAAACAAGCGAAAGAATATTAGAAGTTGCAACTGATAAGGACACCAGACAAATCAACAGAGGTTTTAAAAGCCAGACAGGCCTGCAAAAATGTCTTACATTCTATAAAATGTCACAAATGCCAGCCCAGACTACTATAACCAGCAAAACTTTTATCACCATAGACAGAAAAATAAAGTTATTCCATGATAACACCAAATATAAAGAATATATTTCCACTAATACAGCCCTACAGAAGATACTAAAAGGAAAACTCCAACAGAAAGAGGGCAACCAGACCCAAGAAAACACAAGAAAGAGATAACTGCACACCAGCAAAACCAAAAGAAGAGAAACACATAAAGTGACACACAGTAATACCACAAACATCAAAATAACAGAAACTAACAATCATTGGTCAATTAAATCTCTCAACATGAATGGTCTCAAATGCCCAATAAAAGGACACAGGCTAACAGAATGGAGGCACAAACAGGAATTTTCATTCCACTGTTAAAAAAAATATACCACTTCAACAAAGATTGTGGACTCCTTCCCCCAACCTTGTTGCTTGGGAGTGACTTGGTTCTGTAAGCAGGCCCGACAGGCTGCAAGCTGGAGTTGAGCACCTGCTGTGTGGAGGAGTCCTGACTGCTGCTC
>NW_022196905.1:17416945-17418268 GCF_008632895.1 Mastomys coucha
TGAATTTATAACACTAGAGCTCTCAATTCTAGCTAGATTTGATGGCGAGGATTTTTCGCCAAGATGTCAACAGGAGTTCGGCGGGGGCTATTCCGCCGAGGAGACTGGCATGCCAGGTGTCCAGCTGGTTTAGCTGGGGTTCAGGGGGGTCAGCCGGTTCAGGCTGGGTGCTCGGACTTTGTTCCGAGGGACTTGGACTGCGGTAGAGGCAGTCTTTCCCCTGGTTTTTCAGCTCGGTGCTCAGAGCTGCTAGAGGTATATGTTTATGTGTTTTCATGTTACATGTGAATTTTGTATCGTGGTGTGAATGAGAAGTCTTGTCTTGTGTCTCTGTGTTACAGCATGCTCTGGGCCGGCGGGCCCAGGGGAGTGCGCAAGAATCCGGCATCGGATCTGCCAGTCAGCCGGTCTGCCAAGCAGGGCCTGGCGGGGATGCTGCGAGGCAGCACGGAGCCGGTGTGCCTGGCCTGCCGCTCCCTGAGCTCCCCGCCGTGCGGCCACGACAGCATGGGCGCCCAGGCGTGCCGCTCTGGCTGCTGGCCGTGCCCCTGCTTGCCTTTTGCTCGCTGTCTGCAGCTACACATTGGTGCTTCTGGTCTTGCCTCTGCTTCCAGGACAGTCTCCGCCACTGCGGGCTGGTTCGTACAGAGAAGTACAGGTTGCAGAAGTCAGCCCTCAGACTACATTTCCCAAACTGCCTTGCGGTGGTCGCTTTTTTGAGCATGCGCAGTTCTCTAGAAAACAATTTACTTTCTACTAGCCCTTTCGTTACTACGAGTCTTTTCAAGTGAGATATTAATTTTCTAGTTGGCGGTATTCTGCCGATCAGGCCAGTGTAAGTGTGTGCTACTAGCCACCAGTCTGGGGCCGTGGAAGGTCCCAGTTTTGGAACCCCCTGGGGGCCGGGGAGCCCTGCGCTCTCCCTGTGCCCCACACGCCTGCGGCTTTGGTCCGCCACCTCCCAGTGTCTCCTGCGCATACATCTGCCAGCATCTGGGTTCCCCAACATAGAGATCAAGGAGCTAGGGTGTTTATCAAGGTAATTGTAGAACAAGAAGTGCAGATTAACAACTTAGTGGGCGCTAGACAGCTTAGATGGTCAGAACTAGTATTTTGTAGCTCCTGAGCTGGCTTTTAGACAGATGTCCAAGTGGGACATTTATATATACAGAGGCCATAAGCCTTATTATGATCACACTTTTTCCATAGCAGCCACTGTATTCCCTGTGCCCCGTACAGATAAATCTAGTAGATCAATAATACTCCTGTGTGGGTTGATCAGTGGTCTTTATCTCTAGAGAAATTAGAATCAGCTTCTTTGCT
>NW_022196905.1:17419659-17423593 GCF_008632895.1 Mastomys coucha
GATCCTTAAACTGTGCTCAAAATGTGTTATTTTTTCTCCAGTCCCACATTTGGGGTCTACCCCAGAAGTCTGATATGTAATAACTTCTGACATATGGTTATAACATGTTATACAGAATATAGATATTATTTATTATATCTAAATTAATTATTTACATGTCTACATTGGTACCTGCTCAAGATTTATTTTCACCTCCCTACATACAAGAGAAGCCTCTAATGATGTTTTTGTTCTTGGTTTGTTTAATTTTCAATGCTCTTAGCGTGCCCTAATCTATTTTTTACAGACAATGGGCCTTCTTTCACCAGTAAAAATTTTCTTTTCTTTTTTTTTTCTCATCTTTCTGAGATTTTAATTGTTGTTTTCATGACTAACTTTGTCTTTTTAGAACAAGGGGTGAAATCTACCCCCCAGAGGCTTTTTTAGGTTTGCCTCCGGCCTTGGTCTCCTGAGTGCTGGGACTACAGACATCCAGCTTTGGTTAACTTTGATGACAAAGCTCCTGCTGGGAGAGGTGGGCCCGCTGTGGCCGACCACTCAGGCTGCCTTTTTGCTGGCTGTTGTTATGCTCTTGCCTGTGCCCAGTTGCTCAGTCTTCATTTTTTCATTCCTTTCTTTTGTTCTGTAGCTGGAGGGGTTTTTCTTGCCCATTTTGTGTGAGTTTTTCTTTTTTGCCTTTTCTACATGTTTGAACGTGTTCTTTCGTTTGCTTCAGAAATCTGCTTTTCCCGACAAAGCAGAAGGTGGGCCAGGCAACTCCCGAGAATGACCAACTTCTCATGAAAAACCTGCTTATCCCGATTCAAGCAGTAAAAGCTCCCCTGGGGCAAAGCTTTCGTGACTGGTTCAATGCTTGCTAGAACAGGCATTTTCCGAGAATGCCTGGCTCACACTTAGTCTCCAGACTTTCAAAGGTTAATTCAGTCTCCAGAGGCTTCAAAGAACTGACTTACATCATCCTGAGACCATCTCCTGGCAACCAACTCAGACCCCAGAGTGCTGGCAAACAAAAGACTGATCACAGCCCCCCTGCCCCAAGCATCAAGAAGTCAGAGTTTTCTGCTTTCAGAAGAATCATAACAGCTCCCGGACTTTGCAGGTTTCATAGACATATCTTGGAATTTCTGTGTGGAAGGATGGTGCAAGGGGAATCTAGTCCACTGATTATGAAGTCTACCCAGACAGAGGCACATACCTAGTGGCTATATCTCTGCCAGAGACACGCTTTGGCCTTGTATGCTTGGCCCATTGAGTCAGGAAGGGCGGAGTCAGTGTGAATTTCAGATCCCTAGTTAACGCACCGTAATGATTCCCATACAGTATATGTGCCGAGCTAAAATTGCCTTGATCCTGCCTCTTGCTTTGATATTTTTAAGGTGTGAACTGTGGACTCCTTCCCCCCAAAAGAAAGAAAGAGAGAAAGAGAAAGAAACAATAAAAAGCCTACATAATCACAGAAATTGAACACCCCTCCTACTCAATGATCACTGAGACAAGGAAGAAATTGCAAAAGAAGATATACATTTTTTAGAATTCAAGAAATGAAAGAAAAATATATCCAAACTTATGGGACACAATGAAAGCTGTGCTAACAAGAAATCTCTTAGTACTAAATGCCTTCATAAAGATATTGAAGAGTTATCATACTAACAATTTAAAAGTATATCTGAAAATTCTAGGGAAATAAAGAAACTAATACACCCAAGAAGAGTAAAAGGAAGGAAATAATCAAACTCAGAGCTAAAATCAACAAAGTAGGAATAAAGAGAACTATACAAGGGATCAACAAAAGCAAGAGCTGGTTCTTTGAGAAAAAGATATACAAACCCTAAGGCAAACTAATCAAAAGACAAAAAGATAGTATAATTAGGAATGAAAAATGAGACATAATAACAGAAACTGAGGAATTCAAAGAATCATCAGGTTTTATTTGAAAAGCATGTACTTCTAAAAATTAAAAAATCTAAATTAAATGGACAATTTTCTAGACAGATACAAATTATCAAAGTAGAAAACAAGGTAAGGTAAACATTCTAAATAGTCTTATAACTCTCCCTCCAAAGTAGAAGTCATTAAAAATCTCCCAATTAAGAAAAGCCCAGGGCAAGACGGTTTTAGATCAGAAGTCTCCCAGACTCTCAAAGAAGAATTAGTATCAATAGTCCTCAAATTATTCCACAAAATAGAAATGGAAGAAACACTGTCAAACTCATTCTGAGGTCACAGTCACCCTGATACATAAACCACACAAAGACTCAACAAAGAAAGAAAATAAATATCATATCAAACTCCCTTATGAATATTGATGAAAAATACTCAATAAAATGCTAGCAAACTGAATATAAGAGCACATCAAAGACATCATCCACCATGATCAAGTAAGCTTCATTCCAGGGATAAAAGGAAGGTTAAATAATAAAAATGCATTAATATAATCCACCACATAAACAACTTGAAAGAAGAAAGAGCTCATTATCATCTCATTAGATGCTGAAAACATATTTTATAAAATCTAACACTTATTCAGATTAAATGTGTTGGAGAGATCAGGGATACAATCACATACCTAAACAATAAATGAAATATACAGCTAGCCAATAGCCACGATCAAATTAAATTGAGAGAAACTTAATGTGATTCCCATAAAATCAGAGACAATACAATGCTGCCCACTCTCTCTTTTCTGTTTAATACAGTACTTGAAGTCCTGGCCAGCACAATGAAACAACTAAAGGATTAATATAGTAAAAATGGCCATCTTGCCAAAAGCATCTACAGATTCAATGAAATCCATATCAAAATTCTAACACAATTCTTCACAGTTAGAAAGAGCAATTTGCAAATACATCAGAAATAACCGAAAACCCAGAATATCGAAAACTATTCTCAACAATAAAAGAACTTCTGGGGGAATCACCATGCCTGACTTCAATCTGTATAATGGAGCAATTGTGATAAAAACCTGCATGGAAATAACCCAGATGTCCCTCAACGGAGTAATGGATACAGAAAATGTGGTACATTTACACAATGGAGCTATTAAAAACAATGAATTCATGAAATGCTTAGGCAAATGTTTCTATCAAACTAGAAAATATTATCCTGTGTGAGGTAACCAAGTCACAAAAATACACACATAGTATGCACTCACTGATACCTGGATATTAGTCCCAAAGCTCCAAATAACCAGGATACAATTCATAGACCATATGAAACTGAATAAGAAAGAAGACCAAAGTGTGGGTGCTAAGGTCCTTCTTAGAAGGAGAACAAAATACTCATAGGAGCAAATATGGAGATAAAGAGTAGAGCAGAGACTGAAGGAAAGGCCATCCAAAGACTGTCACACCTGGGGATCTATCCCATATAAAGTTATAAAACCCAGACACTATTATGGATGCCAAGAAGTGTGTGCTGAAAGGAGCCTGATATGACTATCTCCTGAGAGGCCTTGCCAGAGCCTGCCAAATACAGAGATGGATGTTTGCAGCCAACCATTGGACTGATCATGGGGTCCCCAATAGAGGAGTTAGGAAAAGGACTGAAGGAGTTGAAAGGATTTGCAACCCCATGGGAAGAACAACAATATCTACCAACCAGACTCCTCCAACCGGAACACCCAGGGACTAAGCCACCAATAAAGGAGATGGCTCCAGCTACATATGTAGCAGAGGATGGCCTTGTCATGGACCAATGAAAGTAGAGGTCCTTGGTCCTATGAAATCTTGATAGATGTCCCAGTGTAGGGGAATTGAGGGCAGGGACGTAGGAGTGGTTGTGTGGGTTGAGGAACACTCTCATAGAAGTAGGGAGAGGGAGGATGTGATAGGGTGTTTCTGGAAAGAAGGGAAACCAGAAAAGGGGATAATATTTGAAGTGTAAATAAAGAAAATTTCCAGTAAAAAAAAGAAAGTAAACAAAAGGAGAAGAAGAA
>NW_022196905.1:17423727-17427359 GCF_008632895.1 Mastomys coucha
GAAGAAGAAGAAGAAGAAGAAGAAGAAGAAGAAGAAGAAGAAGAAGAAGAAGAAGAAGAAGCTGTTAAAGGGGAACTCCTAACTTACCCAAAAAGTAGAATTTCAGAGTAGGCGTTCTTTTCTATTAAAAAAAAAATCGCTTGACTAAAGCAAAAAGAAAAAGAAAAAAGAAAAAAAATTGTTAAACTTTACGAAATACAGAGTTAAACAAACAAACAAACAAAAATGGTCTCATAACCTCAGTTAACATTTTCTAGATATGTTCTCACAGACACAGCCTGCAGGAAGTTTTCAAAAAACAAGCAAACAACAAACAAAAACCCTTCCTGCCAAGTGAACAGTAAAATAAGTACCGATGTACAGTAAGTTAGGGTGAATTATACTAAATCATATACAGTAAATCAGAAAGCAAGGAAAACAGAAAGGGATGAACAGTAAGAAGTATAAGTGATAGTCATTCCCACTGATTCTGGTGTTCTTAACCTTTGAATTGATGTGATATTTATTGAAAAGAGAAGATTACCATCCCCAATTCTCTCTAGAGGCATTGGATTATGAGAATTAGGCAAGGTCTGATTTCAATGATTACACACAGACAAAGGAATTTAAGCTTGATTATTTAGACATAACACTTACAGCTTTTCTTTTTTCTTTATTTTTTGCATGTTTCTTTTTTATTAGATATTTTCTTTATTTACATTTCAACTGATATCCCTTTTCCCAGTCCAAAAAAACCAAAAAAACAAAAAAACAAAAAAACCCTTAGTCCCTCCTCCCTCCCCCTACGAACTAACTCATGCTCTCCTGTTTCCTGGCCCTGGCATTCTCCTATACTGGGGCATAGAGCCTTCTTATGACCAAGGACCTCCCCTCCCATTGATGACTGACTAAGCTACATATGCAGCTGGAACCAAGAGTCTCACCATGTGTACTCTTTGGTTGGTGGTTTAGTCCCTGGGAACTCTGAGGATACTGGTGAGTTCATATTGTTGTTCCTCATAAGGGGCTGGTTGGGTCCTTTCTCTAGGTTGTTCATTGTTGAACCTGTGCTCAGTCCAATGGATGGTTGTGAGCCTCTACTTCTGTATTAGTCGGGCACTGGCCGAGACTCTCAGGAGACAGCTATATCAGGCTCCTGTCAGCAAAGATTTGTTGGCATCCACAATAGTGTCAGGGTTTGGTGATTGTATATGGGAAGAATTCCCAGGTGGGGCAGTCTCTGGATTTTCTTTCCTTCAGTCTCTGCTCCACACTTTGTCTCTGCAACTCCTCCTGGGTATTTTGATTAGCTTTCTAAAAAGGAACAATGAAGTATTCACACTTTGGTCTTCCTTCTTCTTGAGTTTGTTGTGGATTGTGGATTGTATTTTGGGTATTCCAAGCTTCTGAGCTAATATCCACTTATCAGTGAGTGCTTATCATGTGTGTTCTTTTTTTATTGGGTTGTTCTCACAGAATGATATTCTCCAGATCCATCCATTACTCTAAGAATCTCATAAATTCATTATTTTTAATGACTGTGTAGTACTCCATTGTGTAAATGTACCACATTTTCTGTATCCATTCTTCGTTTGAGGGACATCTGGGTTCTTTCCAGTTTTTGGCTATTATAAATAAAGCTGCTATGAACATAGTGGAGCATGTGTCCTTGTTACATGTTGGAGCATCTTCTGGGTATATGCCCAGGAGTGGTATAGCTGGGTCCTCAGTTAGTACTATGCCCAGTTACATCAGCAACCACAAAACTGATTTCCAGAGTGGTTGTTCCAGCTTGCAATCCCACCAGCAATGGAGGGGTGTTCCTCTTTCTGCATATCTTCAGTAGCATCTGCTATCATCTGTGTTTTTTATCTTAGCCATTCTGACTTAAGAAGTTCTGTTGGAATCACCATCCCTGACGTCAAGCTGTACTACAAAACAATTGTGATTAAAACTGCATGGTATTGATACAGTGACAGGCAGGTAGATCAATGGAATAGAATTGAAGACCCAGAAATGAACCCACACACCTATGATCACTTGATCTTTGAGAAAGGAGCTAAACCATCCAGTGGATAAAAAACAGATTTTCAACAAATGGTGCTTGCTCAACTGGTGGTTAGCATGTAGAAGAATCCAAATTAATCCATTCCTATCTCCTTTTACAAACTCAAGTCCAAGTGGATCAAGGACTTCCACATAAAACCAGATACACTGAAACTAATAGAAAAGAAAGTGGGGGAAGAGCCTCGAGCACATGGGCAAAGGGGAAATGTTCCTGAACAGACCACCAATAGCTTATGCTCTAAGCTCAAGAATTGACAAATGGGACCTCATAAAATTGCAAAGCTTCTGTACGGCAAAGGACACTGTCAATAGGACAAAACCACAATGAACAGATTGAGAAAAGATATTTACCAATCCTACACCTGATAGAGGGCTGATATATAATATAAACAAAGCACTCAAGAGGTTAGACTCCAGAGAACCAAATAATCCTATTAAAAATTCGGGTACAGAGCTAAACAAAGAATTCTCAACTGAGGAATCCTGAATAGCTGAGAAGCACCTAAAGAAATGATCAAAATCCTTAGTCATCATGGAAATAAAAATCAAAACAACCCTGGGATTCCTCCTCTTACCAGTCAAAATGGCTAGGATCAAAAACTTAGGTGACAGAACATGCTGGTGAGGTTGTGGAGAAAGAGGAACACTCCTTCATTTCTGGTGGGATTGCAAACTGGTATATCCACTCCGGAAATCAGTTTGGCTGTTCTTCAGGAAACTGGACATAGTACTACTTGAGGACCAAGTTATACCACTCCTGGGCATATATTCAGAAGATGCTCCAACATGTAATAAGGACACATACTCCACTATGTTCATAGTAGCCTTATTTATAATAGCCACATAAAGCTTTTCAATGTTTCCTTGCTGGGAAATACTTTAGGTCTTATCCCTTTGTCTAGTTAATCCCAACGTGTCTAGCCAAATTCTTGTAATATTTGTAACTGCAGCTGTGATGTAAACTTCAATTTCACATAGCAGATGGCATACTTTACAGTCTTCCAGTTTGCATCTCCAATTGTTATATATCATCTTGATCTTGCAAATACCCTGAGAGTGTTATATTTTACATGAGTAAATTACTAGTAAGTGGTATAGACTAGCCCCATACCTTGAAGCTGTAACTCTGTTAAATAATCCTGTGTAGCCTTAACTTAAATGTACTACAAATTTAAAGTGCTTCTTGTATGTTATGATTTTAGCTGGATTACTGTAAACAGTTTTTCTACAGACCTTGAGCTCCACTGCTGATTTACACTTAGTCTTTCTGCTTAGTATCTTCTCAGTATGTTATGTCAAAACTTGAATATATCCCTGTGAATACTTTCTTTTTTGTCATGTACATATAAACCATAAGAAATCACTTTCAGCAGAGTGTGGAGATAGTCAGTGGTTCAGAACATTTGCTGAGAATATAGATTCTGTCTCCAGCATCCATATTGTGGCTTGCAATGCCCTATAGCTTTAGTTTCAAGGTATTGCATTGCCTTTTCTGGCATCAGTTACACAAATGTCATATATATACATATATATATATATATATATATATATAACCTACTCACACAGACACATTAACAGATGAAAGA
>NW_022196905.1:17427369-17433585 GCF_008632895.1 Mastomys coucha
AGAGAGAGAGAGAGAGAGAGAGAGAGCAACCAAACCCTTTTGGATGATGGTCAGTGACACCTTTCGTTTGTTCACCTCTCAAACTGTCCAATCATATATGATTGAGTTTACACCAAGGTTTAATGTATTGCCAAGCAGGGAGAATCAGAAAAGGAAGTTCTGGTACTATTTTTATCATCAAATTTCTTTTTTTATTTGTTTCTAAAACGTATTATGGAGTACAATTTTCCTACTTATTTTTGTAATGTTCTTAGTTAAAATAGCTTCATAAGCATTACAATCATGAAGCAAATTAAGGGGCTCAATGATGAACTCCATGTTTGACAGATTTTGAGAAGAAAAGCAAGTCCACTGAACTTTCTGTGTTTTGACAACAAATTTCTGCCATTACATTTCTAAAGTGGGTAGGACAAAGTCAATATCAATATCTATACCACTGTTAAAGCAGATACATCTTGTCCATAGCACTCATTAAAGCCAATAATGATTCAATGAGTAATGAAGCCATATGCATCCCTCCCCCATCCATAATGAAATGTGGACAGAAAAATCTAATCTAGTGCCATTCTTACGTAGGTAACCACAGTCTCAGACTGCAGGGATGCTATGGCATCTCTAGAACACATCTTTTCTCATCATACCTCTTCATATCTGTGACACTGCAACTCTTATAATCTTTCTGTTTTTTTTTCTATGCTGTGTCACAGAGCACTTGCCTACTTCAGTAGTGTCTGCATGTCAGGCTTGAAAACCTGATCATGGACTAGAGGCGTACTCTTAACAGAGAGCCAATCTCCTGGGGTATTCAGTCATTGACATCTCCTAGCTTTGATGTGTCCAAATTGGTCTCTGCTAAAGTCTGTGGAGTGATCTCTGTGCTTTCTTTATTCAGGAATAAAGGTGCCCTAAGAAATATTTCGTTATTAGCTAAAACTGAGATTAAACATTATTTCCTGGTCTCTACAGTGTTTCAATAATCCTAAAAGATTTCCTAGCTATAACTAGCTTGGAATTTTTACAAAGATGCTGTCTTACCAGACAGGTGTCTCCAGAGTTAGGGATAGCAGTCAGGCACTAATTATCAGAGCAGTCCCACACATGGCAGAATTGCTTTACATACCAGAGAAAAATTGTAGGGCTTTCATCACCAATTATTTATGTTACAGCCAAGGACTGCTAGAATATGACCTTCAGTTGCTTGCCTCAGACAGACCCAGAGAATTTATCTTGGGGCTACCAAAATAGCCCAAGAAGAAGGACAACACTGTTCTGCTGCTTGGCTGCTTTTTCTCACTGACCTTGATGTGGCTATCTCCTGCCTAAGTGACTTCTCTTATTTGTCCTGTTTCAGTACTCTATATAAGCTTGATTTTACTTTGTACAATTACACTCAGATTCTGCAGTCCCTTGTGTTGTTTCTGTTTGTCATTTCTTCGCTAGCACCTTGTTGACCTGACTAGAACACTGTTTTCCCCCACGGGTTGAGAGAGGCCCAGACTGGCCAGCCAGTGGCAATGCTGTTACCTTAATCTTGGGGTTGGTGGCATAGATAACTTGTTTAGAGCTAAACATTCAACAGCTACTTATTCTTTTATCATTGTAAGTACTAAAAATATTACTCATTATAAAGCAGATTTTTATGGGAGGTAATTTATATCAGTTTTCTGTAACTGAACAACATGGAGTCAAACTAACCTAAAGGTTTGGCTTTTGTTCAACATCATTCTCTTAAGTAGGCATTAATTGAATGTTGATTTTTTTAACTGAATGTTATGATCTCACTGTTGTCATATAGCTTATTTTTATGGATTCATTTTATATTTGTAAACCCTTCCCAAGCATCATTACTGTCTTCATACTCAGTACTTGCCACTTATCCATCCAGAGATGACCTTGTCCACTATCTCATTAAGTAAACTGAATTTGATAAGTGGGCACCACATGAACCCACCTCATGTGGCATGGGATTACTTTGCTTTTACCATTGACATTATTTATTGTTACTGTCACTTTTTCCCAATATTATTAATGGCAGTGTTATTAATAGTCTAACAGTCATGAAACCCTCAGAAACAAGCAATGTGATTTTTACCTGCAGACATGATTACAAGCTGGGAACTTAGTTTGACTCCTTATTCAATGTAGTTAGACAAGTACACATGCATGATATTAATACTTGATATAGTAAAAGACAAATTGCCCAGATACTTAACTATACCTAGAGATGAATATTCAGGAATGCCTCTGACCACTGACAGCAACCTCAGTGATGTGGGATCTCTTCTGAATCATCTCCAAATCTGCCTTCCATATTTTAACAAAGTTCAAATTACTGGCTTGACTATATCATTGCCTTAAAATGCCTGTCGAAGAACGCTGACCATTGCCAAGATAATCAATCCCCTCAGTCCTGCCAAACTATGATCACATAGCTAGTCTCCCATCCCCTGTGGGAGGATTGTTATTAAACTCAAACAGAAGAATAAAAAATATAGATATGTTTCCCTGAATCAACATTCCTTCCTGCTTTTACAAGTCTTGCTTCCCTGACTACATTGAACTCTCTCACCTTCCTCTCCAGTTTCTCATTTTCTTTTGGCAAGCCCTCCTCCCATGCCTAAATAAACAAAGATGATTTCGGTTTACAATGAACCCAGAACAGCAAAATCAATTCTTAACAACAAGAGAACAGCTTGGGGAATCACGATCCTTGACCTCAAGCTTTACTACAGAGCAATAGTGATAAAAACTGCATGGTATTGGTATAGAGACAGATACATTGATCAATGGAACAGAACTGAAGAACCAGATATAAAACCACAAACTTACAGTCACTTAATCTTTGACAAAGATGCCAAAAATATACAATAGAAAAAAGAAAGCATTTTCAATAAATGGTGCTGGCCTAACTGGCTGTCTGTATGTAGAAAAATTAAAATAGACCTATATTTGTCATTTTGCACAAAGCTCAAGTCCAAGTGTATCAAGGACCCCAACATAAAACTAGATACACTGAATCTAATAGAAGATAAAGTGACAAAGAGCCTTGAACTCATTGGCACGGGGGAAAGTTTCCTAAACAGAACTCTAATGGTTCCTGGTCTAAGATTAAGAATTGATAAATGGGACTGCACGAAACTGGAAAGCTTCTGTAAGGCAAAGGACATAGTCAATAAGACAAATCAGCAACCTACAGATAAGGAAAAAATCTTCACTAACCCCACATCCAATAGAGGGATAATATCCAAAATATGTAAAGAACTCAAGAAGCTAACCACCAAATAAACAAACAAACAACCCAATGAAAATATCAGATATAGAACTAAACCTAGCATTCACAAGAGAGGAATCTGAGAATGGCTGAGAATAAATGTTCAAAGTTTTTAGTGATCAGAGAAATGCAAATCAAAATGACTCTGAGATTTCACCTTACACCAATCAGAATAACTAAGATCAAAATGTCAGGTGCCAACACATGTTGGTGAGGATATGGAGAAAGAGGAACACTCTTCCATTGCCAGTGGGATTGCTAACTGGTACAACCACTCTGGAAATCTGTCTGGCAGTTCCTCAGAAATTTGAAAATAGATCTACCTGAAGAACCAGCAGTACCACTCTTGGGAATATACCCAAAACATGCCCTACCATGCCACAAGGGCCATGTGTTCCAGTATTTTCATAGCACCCTTATTTGTGATAGCCAGAAGCTGGAAAGAACCAAGATGTCCCATGACAGAATAATGGATACAGAAAATGTAGTTCATTTACACAATGGAATACTACTCAGCTATTAGGAACAAGGACATACTGAGATTTGTAGGCAAATGGTTGGAACTAGAAAATCTCATCCTGAGTTACCTCACTCTGACGGAAACGGACATGCATGGTATGTACTCACTAATAAGTGTATATTAGCCAAACAAACAAACAAAAATACAAAAACGTACAGAATACCCAAGATACAGTCCACAGAACTCAAAAAGCTCAACATGCTGAAGTGCCTAAGTGAGGACATCTCAGTCCCACTGGGGAGAGAAAAGGAAGCAATCACAAGTGGGGAGGGAGGAAGGGACCTTCGCAGGAAAGTGGACAGGGAAGGGGAGTGGGGAGATGGGAAGCTGAACTGGTATTGGATGAGGGAAAAGGACTGAAGCCCTGTGGATGAGCAGAAAGAATGGAAACAGGCAATCTCAGGAAATAAGAGGTTGGGGAGACCCTCAGGAATACACCAGAGACCTGGGAGATAAGAGACTCTCAGGAATCAAAGGGAGGGATCTTAGAAGAGATGCCAGACAATTGAGAGAGAGAACTTAGAGAGCCAACATTCAGCAGGAAGACAGGGCAGCAAGAGTTGGCATCCCACAGTCACAACTCTGACCCATAATTGTTCCTTTCTGAAAGAAGTACAGGGATAGAAATGGAGAGGAAACTGAGGAAAAGTAGGTCCAGCAACAGGACCAAAATGGGATTCTGCTCAAGGGGAGGTCCCAAGACCTGACACTATTACTGAGGCTATAGAGCACTCAGAAATGGACCTATCATGAATGCCCTCTGAAAGACTCAACAGGCAGCTGAAAGAGTCAGGAGCAGATATTTGCACCCAACCATTGGGCAGAAGCAGCTGACCCCTGTTGTTGAAATTGAGAAGGCTGAAAGAAGCCGAGGAGAAGGGTGATCCTATAGAGGACCAACAGTTTCAATTAATCTGGATCCCTGAAGTCTCTCAAACACTGGACCACCAAACAGACAGCATATACCAGCTGATATGAGGCCCCCAACACACATACAGTAGAGGACTTCAGGATCTGTGTTCATTCAGAGATGATTCGCCTAACCCTCAAGGGACTGGAGGCCCCACAGATTCTAGAGGTCAGGTGGGGCGGGGGATGGGAGCCTCCACATGGATGCAGGAGGGTTAGAAGGTGTACAATGTGGAACAGTCAGAGGGTGGATTGGGGGGTGGTAGGGGATGAAATATGGAGTGTAAAAACTAAATTAATTTAATAAAAAATAAATTATTCTTCCTTTGGGGTAAATACAGTAATTGGATATTGTATAAGCAAGCATGTTGATTTTAATGAAGAACAGTATACATGAGTTAATCACTTGTAGAATCTTGTATGGTACAAGAATCCCCAAGCACAGTAGAATTTATTTCTAAATCATAATAGCTAACTCTGTGAAGGTAAACTCTATTGAAAACAAAGCAATGCTCAAAGTGCACATGCTGTAAAAGCTATGTACTGTAAATGGCTTATAAGTAAGCTACTGTGATTTTTCTTTTTTACATAGTCTCATATTTAAAGTGAAATTAGAAGATGAGCTTAAAGAATTCTAGTAAACTATTATAGAGAAATTTCAAATACTTTATGTTGCTTTAATTAGCCTCATCTTGTTCTACACATATCTAACTATGAAGACAGATGGTGATCATGAATAGGATGTTGATGATGTTGAAGGCAATGATTAAAAGTAAATAGTGAATAAATGATACAGAAGTATTGGCAGATCTGTGAAACATGTATGTGCTGGTACTTTGAGAATAAGTTGTACATATATCTGATAGTCAATAATTGATTTAATCAATAAAATACATACACTTTCTGAAAGCATTTGTGTTCTCATATTAACATAGTACAAGAAAATTCAAGCTAATATAAATCCATTAGTCTATTTCTAGACCTTACTAAAATTTCAATAATTGGAGGCTATGTGTATAGTTTGGTTATAGAGTGCCAACTAGCATACACGAAGCTCTGGGTGGGCTCCATCCTCAACACAAAATAAACAAACAAACTCTCAGTAATTGTTTTATCCTTTTTCCAATTCTTTCTTTTTCTCCTTTCCATTCTTCTTATCATTTGCTTTTCCACCTTTCCTCCCTTCCTTTCTTCCTTATTTTTTTAAATTACTGGTTTTAAAAAGGTTTGATATGCCCACCAGTTGTGGTGCATGCCTTTAATCCCAGCACTTGGGAGACAGAGGCTGACAGATTTCTGAGATTGAGGCCAACCTGGTCAACAGAGTAAGTTCCAAGACAGCCAGGGATATACAGAGAAACCCTGCATGAAAAAAAAGTTTTAATATTTGTGTACATGTATGTTGTATGAGGGCAAATGTGTGTGTATGTGTGTATATGTATGTGTGGTATGTGTATGTGTGTGTGGTATATGTGTGTGGTGTGTGTGTGGAGAGAGAGAGAGAGAGAGAGAGAGA
>NW_022196905.1:17433595-17474679 GCF_008632895.1 Mastomys coucha
GAGAGAGAGAGAGAGAGAGAGAGATGGGGTATATAAGAGTGCAGGTACACACATCATGTAGTGTACATAGAAGTCACAGATCAACATTCTGAGTTGATTTTCTCCTTCTACCATGAATTACAGATATTGGATTCTGGTCATTAGGCTAACACAGCAAGTACTTCTACATACTAAGGCATATTCACAACCTTTTTTCTGTATTTTTCTGACAGGATTTTGCACTGTAGTCTAGGATGGCCTAGAACTGACTACATAGCACATGCTAGACTCAAACTTAATTATCTAGTATTTTTCATCTTTATAAAAAATATATTATGAAAATATAATATGAACTAGTTAGTTCATATTGTTGTTCATCCTAAGAGGCTTCAAACGCTTCAGCTCCTTGGGTCCTTTCTCTAGCTCCTTCATTGGTGACCCTGTACTTAGTCCAATGGTACACATGGTGGGACTCATGGCTCCAGCAGCATGTGTATAGCAGAGGATGGCCAAGTCGGTCATCAATGGGAGGAGAGGCCCTTGGCCCTGTGAAGGTTCTATGCCCCAGTTTAGGGGAATGCCAGTGCCAGTAAGCAGGAGGGGGTAGGGTGGTGAGCAGGGGGAGGGAGGAGGGAACAAGGGTTTGTTTTAGTTTTAGTTTTTTTTTCTTTTCTTTTCTTTTTTTCTTTTGTTTTTCTTTTTTTTGGGGGGGGAACTGGCGAAAGGAGATATTGTAAGTAAAGAAAACATCTAATATATATATATATATATATATATATATATATATATATATAAAATACAGCAGTTGTGTAGTACTGTAATTTTTAAATCTGGGATGAATATTTACTTATACTTTATCTTTAATGGCAATGGCCTTTTATGTTGTCGTATTTTTTCTCTGTAACAGGCTCCTCAATCTGAATCTCTCAAGCATCTTTGGAGGCTGTGTGATACACTACAGACATGATAGTGTGGTCCTTTAACTTCTTCCTATCACAGAACACCAACCACCACTGCTGATGATGCCAACCATGTTTCTACATTCTTAATATTTTATTGGTGCTCTATGACTCAGTCTAGACACTTAAAAACCACATAGATATCTGCTATTATTAGACTTCCTACTTAGCTTTAACATCAACTCTCACTCTCCTGGAAAATATTGATGCAGCACCTCTAACTCAGTAACTTGTCTATAAATACTAGTTCAGACCTTAGTGTTAGAGAAACCCTGAATCTGATCCTCCATAGACTAATCTACTTTTTTTCTCTTTGTATAGACAATATCTGTATGCATGAATGCATGTATTTACATATGTGTGTATGTATATATGTATATATGGGTGTTTGCATATGTGTGTGTGTATGTATGTATATGTATTTATGGGGTAGGTAGTGATGCATACATGCCATGACATAAGTGTATAAATCAGGGGATATCTTGTGGGAATTGTTTTTTTTTTCCTTCTATCATATAGGTTCCAGGAATCCAATCAGGTCTTATGGTTTAGCAATAAATTCTGTTATCCTGTGGGCCATCCCTCTGGATCCTTGGTTTCTTTTATTTATTTTAATGTTAATAACTAACTAAAATCATCTCAATATTATCCTTCTTTCAAGCTCTTGTGTGTGTGTGTGTGTGTGTGTGTGTGTGTGTGTGTGTGGGTGGGTGTGAGTATGTGTGCACGGTACTCTCAAGCATCCCTCTTACTTTTGTAGCAAAGTCATATTGCAGATCTATCTTCTGCTCTCACTACACTGCCACAAACAGCAGCTATTTTTTCTTAGCAGAATTCTACGGAAAGCTATAACATGCTCCTTAAAGTCATTTGTTTTTCTTATTACCATTATAAATCCTCCCTTATTTTTCTAATATGTCAGTAGAAGGTCCACTGAACTAATCTTTCTTCCTTTATAATGAAAACTGAAGCTTAACTACTACCTTCCTTGTAAGGGTCTCCATCAGGGATGTAAGACCAAAGGCAAACTAAGCAGAAAGTTGTCAAATAGTTTAGAAAAATACTTTGATATTTTTGCCTCTGATTGTAACTAAACAATACAGCATTGGGCATTCAAATCCTTTAGAGTTTCCAGTTCCCTGAGTTAGGAGATTATAGTAACAATTCCATGTATCTCACATAAAATTGTTTCCTCATGGCTACCCAGAGTATTGAGAAAGGCTACACACTTTCAGTGTACTGACTGGGTATATGTCACACATTTAAATATATTGGATTGGACCAGAACCTTCTACTGAGAATTCCTGAAGATGAACCACATATAACATAGTTGAAGATATATCAATGTGATGCTTATGAGAAAAACTTCTTAAAGAGGTATAAGGTAGAGCTTTTCAAGTTGGCAAAATGATTATGTATGTACTGGCTTGGAATACTCATGGTGAATGTAAAAGACATAGGAAGGCAATGAACTTAGAAGAATTAATTTGAGAGGGAAATATTTTAAAAGTAAAGTGTTCCAATTTATAAAAATGCTATGAGAGAGAACTGCTTTCCTGTAGATCTTCTAACTAGACAGTGATATTTAGCCAAACTAGGATAAGAATCCTTTTAAACTTCCCAGGATTACAGTTTGTGAAAGCATTTCACAATTAATTAATTGTTAATTAATCAAAACGGATGTAATTCTGTTCTGGTGGGATATGACATGCACAGAAAGTCCTTTTAAATACATGTGGAATATCAAAGAGCTGATCTGCCCTTGTCTAAGGAAAGAAGCCAATACCTGTATTGTAAGGGAGTGAAGGCAGTCATATGGAAGCCTCTAAACACAAGGGCAGGTCTTGGATGATGGCCAAAAGAAAAGATAACCTCACATAGTTGTAAGGAAATTTCTTGCTACCATCAGTAACAATGTAACCTCAGTGGACCAATGTTTTGCCACTATCCTCAGATCTCAAGGGTAAAATCAACACATGGAACTGATTCTGCTGATATTGAAATTCAGATGATCAATCTTAATATTCTAAAGTCTGTTTATATATAAATGAAACGATCAGTCAAAGTGATGGAAATGAACTTCAGGAGAACACTTCTGATGTACAGTGGAATGAACTCAGACTCAGTGTCAAAATCATCATGCCTTTTTAAGGACATGACAGTCACATAGACAATGACCACACTGAAGTCATCCCCTACCAATTGTCAGTAAACAAAGTGAAACTCACTTTCCTTATTTTTAAAGTCAACTTCTAAGTGAATGAATGTGTACTTGATAAATAGGTTTATCATTTCACAGGAGATAAATGTTATCCCAATCTCTCTTCACAAAGCTAATATTAAAACATAACTTCTTCAGCTATTTTATTCATATTTAATGTATTAAATAACCTTATAATGCTTATAAATTTGCATGTTAATGTATACAGAGGAGATAATTTGTATGGACAGATTCACTAAGTTGAAAAGGGTCATCTCTGTGCAAATTTGTGTGAGAAAGTTTCATTATATTTCCTAGCCTATTAGTTTTGATATGATCAAATATTTAATTTAGTATATTAAATTAAATTTTAACAAAATGATTACTGTAAGCATATGTACTTAATATAATTAAAATGACCATAGTAATACTTCAGACATTGAAATTCATGGGAGATAAAAGTATTTAATATTAGTTGAGACCTTAGTTCAAAGAAATGAAGGTAAAATTGTTATATATTTATATATCATATATAAAATATAATATAATAAATATATTAATTATACAATATTAATTAGGTATAAATATATCATATATCATATATGTATATATTTATATATATTTGCATGCCAACTCTTCCTCATTTTAGATGAAAAAAAACCTTTGTGTGATTCCCTACTTCCTCATTACTATGATACTTTCCTACAATTTCTATTCCTTTCTAATCTTGTTTTCACTTGTCCTGTTTCCCTATGTCACTTCAGCTCCTGATAGCATCTATCATTTTCTTCTGTAACTGAGTGTAATTTATAACTTTGTTTAATGCCAAGATAAACAACACCATGATTTGTTGTTATTTATGTGTAATCCTCTCTCATTTTCTTTGTGAGGGAGACAAACAATATCCAAAACTAACCCCTATAATATCAAATGCACATAACTCTTCCCTCCCATCTTTTTAAACTTAAGACAGTCCTATTGCTTTGGGCTTAGCCACCAGCAGCAGCTTCCCATTTGAATAATATGAATGAAAATCACAGGGATAAGGCTTACCTTTGGTTTTCAGTGTTATAGCTACTACACTCTGAGTGAAGCTATCTAGTTATAGACTGCCCCCTTTCTCTGCACCCACACATGCTCTTTCTTCCCTGACCTCTGGATAAGGCTGCCAACATAGTATAAGAATACCTCTAGGAATTGTGAACATATGCTTCTCTGCAATGTGACTGCCAGACTATTTAAAAAAAAAAGCTCTACATGCCAGAAATAAAGAAATGAGATGTCTATATCCAAAAATATAATGTTCATTTTCAAGATGTCCATTTATATTTCTGTAAATATTAAATAAACTGTTATCTTCCTCCTTGATTTAAGTTTTTATCATTTTTTTTATTTTGGTCATTATACTTTGGTTTCAACAGTTTCAGCTTGCTTCTTTTTATTTATTTTTTAATTAATTAACTATAAGAAAGTGAAAGGTGAAGAAACTCTCTCATATGTACACATTTATTTAATTTGGAAAAAATATTATAAAAGGGTTGCAGTTTGAATTCATTCATAGCTATTCCAAGACAAGACTGTTTAATTTCTGTTTTGCCTCATGAATATTCTTCATGTATTCTCTCTACTTTCCTCTTTCATCTGGTCTTTGCCAATTCCATTACTCTAAGTTGAGATCCTGATCTTACTCATCTCGTTGCCTGTTCCAAGGCTTCATCTATTCTGTGCTCAACAGCTCTGATGAATTGGGTTTTCAGCCATACTGCCACCACAGTTGATTTAGTAAAACATTCCCTCTGTACCTCATTGCCTTTAAGGTTGCTTTTATCTTTGTGATTTGGTCAGTGGGATATCTAGTCATTTTCCTTTCCTAATTGACTATATGTAAGTTTTGTGTATTTGATCTTGATAATAAGGATAAAATTAGAAAGTGTATTTTTATGCAGGTGAACAGTACTTTAAGTCTTCAGGGATGATGCTTACATCACTTTTTAGAAATTCACATAAAACTGTGATAAATCAGTCTTCTTCCTGCCTTAAGAATTAGTGCAATTGTCAATATCTCCCCATATACCCAGAGATAAATACAGTCCTCACACATCAATAAGGAAACTTCTCTTTCCACCATAAATATACCACTATAGGAAAACACATCAATTGAGATTTAGAGCTGTAAAGCTCAGTCCAGAAATATACTTCCACAAAACAGTTTGTACACCTAAGGCTCACAGAATGTTTCAGAAGATGGGGCAGGATGATTGCAAGAATCAGTGAATTAAGGAGTTTTCTTTGAGTATCTCAGTAATGTCAGAAGTTCCATACTTAAAGAATTACCAGATAAACTATCTAAACATATGGTAAACAAGGAAAACAACAAGTAACATGCTAAACTAGTAGGGATAACTAATGAGACCTCAACCGCACATAAACAAGAATAGGCAACTAAGAAATGCTGAGAGCGTGGGAAATAGTTGCAAACCAGCTGGTTATCTAATACCAAATAATCAGCTGTAAAAATATGCAACTAACTTTATGCAAACTGAGCCAGTTATATTTAAATAGATACAGATACATGTACAAATATGTATGAAATAATGACTAATGATAAAAGAATTTGAAAGAGAGCAGGAGATATATGAGAGAGTCTGTAAGAATTAAAAGGAAGAGAGAAAAATATAATTGCATTATATCTAAAATATAAAATAATAGTAAAGATTCGTTAATAAAACTATAAAGAGCAGTATACTAAAATGTCTTGATGATGGAAAAAATGAAAAATAGATATTAAAGCAGGCACTGAATTTAAAAGGCTGGGTGTTAGGGATGAATAGGTGAAACAGTGAAAAGAATTTATGAGTGTGTACATTTTTAATAATGGAAAAGGTAATAGCATTTCCTTAAGAACAACTAAGCTAATCAATTTACAAGGACCAAATATATATTCTGATTTGGTCCTAATAGCTTTGGAATTATTAGTCCATGCTCAAGTTGGCCTGTAGCTTTATGGAAAAAAATTTGGTAAACTCATAGTTGATGAGGATGCAAAAAAGAAAAAGGACATAAAGCCCAATATCCTCTTCTTGGGAGCATCACAATGAATTGACTTTGCCTCACAGTATTTTAACTTTCCAGTTACACCACAGGTTATAACCAAGACTGACACATGTACCTTTAAGGGGCATTAATCTAACCCAGAGAACTGTCTGAATCAGAATTACCCAAGAATTTGTATGTGTCTATAAAAATTATTAAATCAAATTGTATCTTGTAACCTGGCATTGATACCAGAAACATAGAAGTGAATTAAAGCATATTCACTGATAAAGCCAATAAGTGCATAAATTAACCTGTTAAGGATTGAAAAAAATCAAAATGCAAAGAATGGGACAAGGTCCATGAGCTCAGCAATTTTGTGTTTATGTCTGAATACAGGGTCTACAGATGCACAGACCAGCTGGAGATAGTTCTCTTTATTTCCCAAGTTTTGTTTTTGTTATGAGTGACATTGTCTACTAAGATGCTCACTTTATAATCATGACACTTTACATTACCTAATAGTGCAAAGCTTACCTAATGCTTTACCAAACGCATTATCTCATTTAAATTCATCTTCAACAAATGACTTCACATCAGCCACTGAGTGTCAATACACCATAACAAAATTTTAATACTGACACCTCCACTTACATCTTTTTCTAATGGATAGAAAAACATGGTCATTTTACATTTAAGCATGTAACCAGGAAAATGATAGGAAGAACATTCACTCAAGCAAGGTAGATAGGTTATTTTTGTAGTTAAGTATATCAGCAGTATTTTTGAATACACGATGCATTCCTTCCTTGCTCATAAAAGAAAAGTTTGAAGATAGAAAATTTGGTTATGATTTTATGTGTGACAGTGGCTTTAGATCATTCCATCCAATTCATATCCTTAGGACATGATTCTTGTTGGGACTAAATAGATGGAGTAGATGGCAGTAGAAGCTGCCAATACATCTGATATTAGCAAAAAGTCCTATCATCCTAACTGTGTTGGTAATGAAGTAGTCTTCGTGTCCAGGGCAAACCACAGCCATAAAATCTATCCCAGGGAAAACCTTGGCTATACCCAGGGAATTTCTCATATTTCAGACAGGCAAAGGTCAAAATAAAATACATAAATGAGAGATGACTATCATAAAAGATCTTTTTTGACTTGACTTCACTATTAATATCATGCCCTTACAAACATGGCTGTCATAGTACCAATGGTGACTACCAACACAAATCTAGGCTCATACTCTCAAAATCATCTTATCCACATATTGCAAAAATGAAAGAAGGCTTAAGCTCACCCTAATTAATTAACTCATTTTCCTAATGATAAATATATCGTGCTATGACAGTCCCCCTTTTCAATGAAAAAAACTGGTGATTTCCAGTACCATGTTTTGAATATTTGGGTTTCAATCTGTCTATTAATCACCAACTATAAATGTATTCATTATAGGTATTAATTCATTCCCATCTTGCTGTCAGATTATTAATGCTGCAAGCATGAAATGTACCATTAGAGAATTTATTGTCAGTACAAAATCTGTGCAAAGATCATGGAGATGTTATTAGATAAAAGTAAAATAAGTGAAAAATTATGAGAAATAATTATCTCAAGTAATTAAATAATAGTAACTCATTTTTGTTGAAGATAAAGCTACAGTGTTAGTCCTGGCCTATCTTTTTGCAGAAGATGGATGTACTTTGGTGCTTCCTTCTATTCCCAGGCTAACACCTGCCTTTGCTTCTCCATTATTCCTCCTGGGCACCATATCATTTGCTGTCTGAGAGGAAGTGGCAATCTCAGAGCCTTTTCAGATGTCTTTGAAATCAAGGGTAATGCTCTCTGATTTATTTTCCTCTTTTCTACTTAAATGGCATTCAAGTGCTGCAGGAATTAAGTAGTGCATGATTTCGCCTGGTGAATTTTAGAATATGTGGGATTAATCTTATGAAGCATGGTTTCATTGTGCATAACTGTTCTCCTGTAGCTCAAACTTTAAGTACTAAAGAATGAAAATGAATTACTGACGACAAAGCAATTACTCCAACTCTTGTAGTTCACAGTTAAACTGAAATAAAAGTAATTCCATTACAACAAAATAAATAAATCAGTTCTATGCATAGAAAGGTTCTAGGTGGAAACGTCCTTAAACACTATGTTTTATGGTCATGAATTCAGTTTCTTCTTTATAGTTTGATGTCAGGGAGTAAAAGTAAAAGAAAGTGTTGGCTCAGCCTTACTGTGTTCCAGGATCAGCAAGGAAGTAGGTCTTCTAACTAATCATTTAAGGGAGATAGTATCCTCAAAGAAGCAAAAGGCACTTCCTGAATAGTTGAGCCGAAGTTGTAACAAAAGTCACTACTTTCCAGGCATTTAGAAAACAAATTCAAACATTTTAATATTAACATTATGTAAGAAAGTAATTCCATGTATGTTCAAGGACTTTAAGATTGAGTTACACTTTCAGAACAAATATCTCTAAATATCCCAGCATGCTCTAGACTTTACCTGCTTGGGAATTTCAATTGTGACCCATATATGTTAAATCATAACACAATTTTCTACCTTGGAGCCACTATACATATTTTTTGCAAAAATCCTATTTTCAGATAGAGGGGGAGGGGTGGTGCTTGGTTACATAAACGGTGGGACCATTCCCCAGGACCCAAATTTTACTTGTAGATGCTGTCAGAGGGAATTGATCAGAAAGCAAAGGGATAGAATGCTCTGTGTTAATCAGTAGAGCAGACTCATGAGCCTCAGCTCCCTGACTTCATATCTCTCAAAGGCCTCACTCCAGCTACCCATGTCACCATATACTCCAGAGTG
This sequence comes from Mastomys coucha, assembly GCF_008632895.1. Taxonomy (NCBI): domain Eukaryota; kingdom Metazoa; phylum Chordata; class Mammalia; order Rodentia; family Muridae; genus Mastomys; species Mastomys coucha. The sequence continues at coordinate 17,442,602 of NW_022196905.1, forward strand.
ACAACTGTGTGCTATCAGAAATGCCCATTCATTACATTTACTATATTCCCTGTCTCTGGACAGTGGAACATTCTGTCCCTCTGACCACATTCCTTTAGACAGTGTGGTCTACAGTTTGGCTTTGGTGCACATAGCAATAATGTTCATTCTTTAATATGATTTTGTCTCTAAATCAAACACCTCCCTGGAATATAGTATTGGAGAACAAATTTAAGGTGGATGTAAAGCACTCATAATATGAAGATCCCTCCTGCCTTTGATATCAAGGCAACTTACACTGGAACTATAGCTGAAGTTTGGTGATATCCTGGAAAATCAAAACATTTATCCACTTATACCATGTCCTTCAGTACCTTCTAATCAAGATGTAATATCATACCCACTGTAAGTTAGACACTGTTAGAGATGATACAGCTAAAATGGTTATGAGGCTCTATGACACTACAACTCCACTGTGAATGTGAACAAGCAAAGAAGAGTATATCCTTTAATGAGGCATAAATATATAGAAAGAGGCAATAATGAATCTTTGGAAAGACAGTTTATTTGAGAAGTCAATTTAATTAATTGAAATTTAATGGCCTTGGGTGGGAAAACTAAGACCTACAAGTGCCAAGATCAGGGAAATAAAATAGTTCCCTCAACAGTGAACAGAAGAAAGACAAGTCGGAATGCTGAATTTGTAGAAGGAAGTATATATGGGAAGGATGGTCACATAGGACCTGGAAAACATCGTGAGTATAAATCCTTTCTCCTCCCTTTTTCTGAGACAGTCTCTTAAAGTTCAAGCCATTCTCTAACTTTTTATGTAGCCAGAAATAAAATTGACTAGTCCTTCTGTCTTTGCTTCTCTAGTGCTGAGATGATAGTCACCTGCTACCATAGCCAGTTGGTATGAGACTGGAGATTTTATATAGGACTTCATATGTAGGAAAAAGTTCTCTAAAACTAAGAAACACCATCAGCACTGGTTTTCTTTCTAAAATATCAAGTGGACTTTGATGTATAATGTGGACTAAAGGAAAACTCACTTTAGTTTGAAAACTTACACACTGGGGATGATGGATTTATTCAATGAAATTTTGTACCAATATATATGAGTTCTAAACCCAGATATTATATAGGCACTAGACCACTTTTCTGGCTTTTTCTTGTCTTTTCTTAGATGATGCATTCATATTTTGGACACAGTGCCCCTCATGGCTGAGCTCTAACAACATCTTTACTTCTCTGCATGTGTGTTTACATGTCATAGGGTATCTGGGGGAACTTAGCCGATCATGCAAAAACCTGAGTCCTACATTTCACATCATTGACACTGATACAATGGAATCTTATGTGATATCGCAAACAAGGGAAAATGGATCTAGAGTATCAAAGCACAAGACCAAATTCTAATTAATGACTACACCCAAACAACGGCATTACCATGAAGGGAATAGATTTACTGTCACATATAAGGTATATGCCATGGTGCAATGGTTATTCCCTGATGAGTGTTTGGGTATCTGGGAGACTGGAGCATCTCTGAACAGAAATTAAAGGTGACCTGTCATTCTTCGCAGAGATCCCAGGCTCCAGAAATGTAAAATAGGACAAGGTTATCAGCATAGGGTAAAACTAGACACTAGATAGCATGAAAAACCCCAGCATTCTTTCTTAAAAACATGCCTTTCCAAGTTCACAGAACTCACAGAATCTCTGCCATCATCAGGAAAATTTGAGAAAGTTAATGTTCCTCTGAACTCAAAGAACTAGTTTATAATACTTGGTCCTTTTTCTGATTCATAGATGAAGTAAATAATGTGGAAAAAAGTTGATCCCAGTGAAGGAGCACTCTCCCACTCAAGCATGAGGTTCTAGCCAACCCTTTCTTCCACATTCCTTCTGTCTTACTAAAACCAATAAATTACATTCTTATGTTAGCCCTCAAGGTCTATTCCCTTATTTTGCCAGTTCTTCCTCCTGAGGCTGATTACCAAGGTCCAGCTATCAAAGGCCTCCTTTAACTCATATAATTAACATGCTCAATTAAAATCATATAACTCATCATAACACTGTTCCCTTTAACTTTAAAAATTGCCATTTTCCTATGGAGCCTATCTGTTTCTTCTCTATCCAGAGACAGTCCTTTGTCCTGCATCGGGGCAAATATACCTTATTTCTCTCCCTTGCCCCTTTTCTCCCTTCTCTACTGCCACCTTACCCTCGTTCCTGTTCTTCTATCTTCTATCTTTGTCCCTTATCCCTGCACTTATACTCTGTGACAAGTAAGTCTCCTTTGTGCAAAGAACTTGGTCTTGGGATGTCTTGATCTGAATTTCCATTTCCTATAACCAAAGAATCTGTTATAAACCTAATACTTTAAGGCACATGATTATTCCATTACAGGACTTTAGATGTATGCATTCTCTGATAAGTGGATATTACCCTAGAGGATCAGAATACACAAAGTACAAACCACAAACCATGAGAAACTCAAGAAGAAGGAAGACCAAAGTGTGGATACTTTGTTCCTTCTTAAAATGGGGAACAAAATGCCCATGGAAGGAGTTGTAGAGACTATTTATAGAGCAGAGACTAAAGGAAGGACAATTCAGAGACTGCTCCACCTGGGAATCCTTCCCATATTCAATCATCAAATCTAGACACTATTGTGGATGCCAGCAAGTGCTAGATGACAGGAGCCTGACATATCTGTCTCCTGAGAAGCTCTGACAGTACCTGACTAATATAGAAGTAGAGGCTCACAGCCATCCATTGGACTGAGTACAGAGTCCCCAATGAATGAGCTAGAGAAAGGACCCAAGGAGCTGAAGGGTTTGCAGCACCTTAGGACGAACAACAATATGAACTAACTAGTACCCTCAGAGCTCCCAGGGACTAAAACTCCAACCAAAGAGTAAAAATGGGGGGACTCATGGCTCCAGCAACATGTGTATAGCAGAGGATGGCCAAGTCGGTCATAAATGGGAGGAGAGGCCCTTGGCCCTGTGAAAACTCTATGCCCCAATGTAGGGGAATGACAGGACCAGTAAGCAAGAAGGATGGGATGGTGAGCAGGAGGAGGGAGGAAGGAACAGGTGATTGTTTTAGTTTTAGTTTTTTTTTTAATTTAATTTATTTTTATTTTTATTTTTTGGAGGGAAACGTGGGAAAGGAGATATTGTAAATAAAGAAAACATCTAATAAAAATATTATGAACAAAGTAGAAAAAAAGAAAAGAAATACCACAAATCTTCTCATACAATATTTACCCACCCATAAAGAAGAAAGGCAGAGGTTGAAGAAATCATGCCAACCTGGAAATCAACACAACAATTTCTTGCATCCAGCCTTTACCTCATATCTTAATAGCCATCATATCCCTTCCTTCTTTCCCTCCTTGTCCGTTTGCATGGCTACTGAGGATGGCTTATCTCTAACTTATTTTTCTTCTTAGGTAAAATGAATTTTTGTAATGTTTTTCCATGTGAAGGAGGATATAAAAAGACACAATCATAGTGGCCAGATTGGAGGGAAGGGTTAGAAGAAGAGGTTAAAGTATGCATGTGTGTTGCAGAAGGAAAGCATCCTTTACATTCCCTTTACTTGGCAAGCAGATGGCTGGATCTTTATATTAGTGCCAGGAAGGAACAGCTGGGAAATCAAAACATACTGCAAGTGGTTAGAAGTGCTTATGAGCATTACAAAAAAACAATATTTTTGAAAGAGGAGGAAAAGTTCAAGACATACTTAACATGCAGAGATGAGCTTGGAGAGGGAAACTGAGTTGCTAAAGACAGTGCAAAGGGGCAAGATTCTGCTTGGATTTGCAGCATCCTCCACAAGACATCTGCTGGGGCAAGATGCAATGATTAGCATGCCCTAAGGAAAGTGAATGTAAGGAAAATGAGAATGTCAGAAATGGCTCAACAAAGACCAAGAGGAAAAGATGCATCGACTATAAGGGACAAAAAATACAGAAAGATAGTGCCCACACTTAGAATTTCACTTCCTTTTAATTCTTTTTGTGCATGTAACAGAAAACACTTCAGAACCCCAAAACATTTACTTCTTCACAAGAGAAAAATATGGATGCTGGAGTACAGACTACCACAACCTTCAGTTAGATTCAAACCTGCCAAGCCATACCACTTCACGAATTAAACAAGAATAAAGGTGACTATTCATGATTAACAAATGAAAGGGAATAATTGCCAGCAAAGTGTCACAAGAAAGAAGAACATTTGAAGGGCATTCACAAGGTTGCACATAACAAGTGTCAATTATCTATATTCTTTTCCATCCCATATATTGTAAAATACTCATGAAGATTTAGATGAAGTATAAGTGTTTCATCTCAAATTTCATATGTTCCAGGCTTAGACTCCATGTTACAGTATGAAGATGGTGGGATATTTGTGTTTTATGGCCTGTGTGAGGCTAGAAAGGCAATGCCATCTGGGGAGATACTTTTCTTTTACAGTTTTCAAGGAAAACCAGTGAGTTATTGGGAGGACTATTAAATAGTTATGAAACATTCCTGGCTTTCTGTCTTACCATGTTGTCTCTTGTACATGTGCTCTCACCAGTATCTGCCAAAAAGCTCTTTCCACAGGCCAAACTAAGGGGGTCATTGCTCTTATTCTTTCTATTGCAAAAGCTAAATTATATACATAAATTTTCTTTATATAAAGTTATCAGCAACACAACACATATATAACAGAGGACTGCCTAGTCTGGCATCAGTGGAAGAAGACACTCTAGTCCTTGAGCAACTTGAGGCTCCAAGGAGTAGGGAGGACTGGTAGAGGGCAAGCATCCTCTTAGAGACATGCGAAAGGATGAATGCAAACAGGAACTGTGGGAGGGGAGACCAGGAAGGGGGGAAATGTCTGGACTATAAGTAAATATAACAATAATAATAATAATAATAATAATAATAATAATAGCAATAACAATACTAACAATACTATCAGCATTAGCTATTCTGTCATAACAATGAACAAATGAACCTAGAAATATGACTATTTCACCTAAAATGTAAGAAAAACTACCTTTCTTATTATCTTGCCATTGGAATCAAGATAAAACTCTTAAGATTATACAAAAACTGTTTTTCATATTGAGATGTTCAATAAATTCATAGAATGCTTATTTCCCTAAGCTTATTTCACTAAGATTCAAAGGGCAGGTATGGACCATGACAATAAGAAGCAGGAAACAGGCATTAACCATTCTACTTCACTCCACTGTGAAGTTTTATGGTATATGATCATTACCATTTCAATTTGCTTTCCTTAATTCATTTTATATAAAGAATTTGCTTTTTCTTGACTCTATTCAAGATATGGGAATTATAAAAATAATGAATTCCAAAAGGAGAGGTCAAATTAAAATGGTTGTCAGATATTCCAGTATCACACTTTTGTATATTTCAAGAATACATACAAGAAAGATTGTTTCACTCAAATGTCTGGCATGATGTAACAGCTTGCTGGATAAATTCCATGTAGTTATCAAGGAAACTTAACAAATTTCAGGTGCTTGAAGATGCTCATTTGGAAGCAAAGATTAGGCGACTTTGCACTGCTTCTACCTCAAGAAATGCCTTAAAGTAGGTGAACAGTAACAACCATTAGCCAAAAAGTCTTGTAGAAAAGAACCAACCCCATTGTGGATCATGTTATCTTTTCAAGTTCTTCCAGAGTCTTCTTTTTTCTTTATTAGATATGTGCTTTGAACACTCATCTACTCCAGTCACATCCATAATATCAGGGATAAAATCCTGATAAAGGATAAGAGGCAATAAGAATCCAAAAGGAGTTCTGTGCCTCCTGGATTTCAGACAGTCGCTGGTATCCCCTAACTCAGACGTGTTCCGGATTAGTCTTTCCAATCGTCAACACATCCTCATATTTAGGCATAAAGTTACCCCAAGAAATGATTCGTTAATGGTTAAGATTGTGTATTATTTCCTGGTCAACACAATGTTTCTAACCTATCCTGGTTTATTACCAAGCTTTCCATAACTTGTAATTTCTCTCTAGGAAACTGCCTTGTTAGAGCTAACAAGGGTCAGACACATTCCTTAGGGCAATAATAGTTTACAATAACTAGAAATGTTTTACATACAAGAGAGTGATGAAGGACTTCCCTCACTTAAGGACATTAGCTAGGAGTGTCAGGTCAGACCCTCCTAGTCATTGCCTCTAGCAGAATCAGAGAATTAGCCTGGGAATACCAAAATGCCTCAACAGGGAGGGCTCCACTCCTCTTCACACCTGACGACCAAAACCCACTGACCTTGATGTGCGGTCACTTGTCTACGTGACCTCAGTCCAGCGCCTCTTGCTGTAACCCACCTGCCTACGTGACTCTTGTAATTTACCCTGCTTGCTGTATGGTATTTAAGCCTGAATCTCACCTTGCACAAATACATTCAGATCTAACACACCCTTGTGTCGGCTCTGTTTGTCATTTCTTCACCTACATCTTGTCGACCTGATTAGGACCCCCGTTTCTCCCGTGGGTTGAGGGAGGCCCAGATCCGCCAGCCCGTGGCAGATATGCTATTTATTTACATTTCAAATATTATTCATTTCTTCTTTTCCTCTCCAAAAACCCCCTATCCAGTACCCCCTCCCCCTGCACACTAACCCACCCACTCCCACTTCCCTGTCCTGTAATTCCCCTACTCTGGGGCATTGAGGCTTCACAAGGCCCTTGCTTCTCCTCTCATTGATGTCCCACAAGGCAATCCTCTGCTACATATGTGGTTGGAGCCATGAGTCCTTCCATGTACATTCTTTGGTTGGTGGTTTAGTCACTGAGAGCTCTGAAGGTACTGGTTGTTTCATATTGTTGTTCCTCCTTTGGGGCTGTAAACCCCTTCAGGTTAGTTGGGTCCTTCCTCTAGTTCCTCCATTGGGGACCCTTTGTTCAGTGCAATGGATGATTGTTAGCATCCGCGTCTATATTTGTCAGGCTCTGGCAGAGCCTCTCAGGAGACAGCTATATCAGGCTCCTGTCACCAAGCACTTGTTGGCATCCACAATAGTGTCTGGGTTTGGTAACAGTATATGGGATGGAACACCAGATAGGGCAGTCTCTGGATGGCCTTTCTTTCAGTATATGCTCCAAAAGAGCCTCAAGCACATGAGCACAGGGCAATTTTCTGGAACAAAACGCCAATAGTTTATGCTCTAAGACCAAGAGTTGACTAATGGGACCTCATAAAATTGCAAAGCTTCTTTCTGTAAGGCAAAGAATACTGTCAATAGGACAAAATAGGCAACCAACAGATTGGGAAAAGATATTTACAAACCCTACATCCAACAGAGGGCTGATATCCAATATATACAAAGAATTCAAGAAGATAGACTCCAGAGAACCAAATAACCCTATTAAAAATTGGGAAACAGAGCTAAACAAAGAATTCTCAGCTGAGGAATACTGAATGGCTGGGAAGCCCCTAAAAATATTCAATATACTTAATCATCAGGGAAATGCAAATCAAAACAATCCTGAGATTCCACCTCACACCAGTCAGAATGGCTAATATCAAAAACTCAGGTGACAGCAGATACTGGTGAGGATGTGGAGAAAGAGGAACACTTCTCCATTGCCAGTGGGATTGCAATCTGGAACAACCTCTCTGGAAATCAGTTTGGCAGTTCCTCAGAAAACTGCACATAATACTACCTGATAACTCAGCTATACTACTCATAAGCATATACTCAGAAGATGCTCCAACATGTAAAATGGACATGTGCTCCATTATGTTCATAGCAGCCTCTTTATAATAGCCAGAAGCTGGAAAGAATCCAGATGTCCCTCAACAGAGGAATGGATACAGAAAAGATGGTACATTTATACAATGGAGTACTATTCAGCTATTAAAAATGATAAATTAATGGAATTCTTAGGCAAATGGATAGAAGTAGAAAATATCATCCCAAGAGAGGTAAACCAGTCACAAAAGAATACACATGGTAGACACTCACTGATAAGTGGATATTAGCCCCAAAGCTGAGAATACCCAAGATACAATTCAGAGACCACATGAATCTCAAGAAGCAAGACAAAGTGTAGATACTTGAGTCCTTAGAAGGCTGATCAAAATACCTATGGGAGGAGATACAAAAACAAAGTGTGGAGCAGAAACTTCCAGAGACTTCTATTCAGAGTTCTTTCTAAAGGTTGACTTAAAAAAAAAAAAAACAAAAACATGCCTTCATTCAAACCTATAGTCAAGTTGTAAGTTGGACAATGTTCTGCACTAACTTCCTCTTTCTATGATCCCACAAAACTCATTTAGAGTTTCATCAATTTTTTTAAGTATTTATTAACCACACTCTATTGATAATAGTGAAGAGATTTGATTCAAACTATTAGTGCCCAGCCCATTGGAAATTGAGATATGGACAGGACTGGTTCTGCTAGAATGTTGTGACCTGAGTAGAGATACTAGCTTGGACATTATTGACCAACCCAATTTTTCCAAGAGAAGCACATCTGAAGATTCTAGCACAACAATATTCAGTTAGCAATGGCTGGAGGAAACTGTTGTATTCCTCATGATAAAATACATAGTTCTTAAAATTGACTTATTTGATTCTTACCCATCTAAAGAGTTCATTTCTCTTCTACATTTCAAATGAAGAAACTGGATTAATTATAGTTAGAATGCCCTCCCTTATTTCAAATTAAAATTGATCTTTCTGTATGTTTTATCTGCTGACCCTAATTATGTGCAGTGGAGCCCTTCTGCTAAGGTATTTTCTGCTTCAGTATATACTCTATGAATAGCAAATTCCCTCAAGGGTAGAATTGCTATGGCCAAAAATGCCATAGCAGAAATGGATGTTCACCTGAACTACTGCATTAGAAATAAATGGGGATAGCTGTACAGTTTCCTGTTATACAATTCTTTAAGAAATTGTAAGGACTTGGGATGTAACTCAGTGATAGAGTGTTCTTCTATTATACTTAAGGTTGTGAGCTCAGTACCCAATACCACAGTGGAGGGGTAAAAGAAGGGAAGAAAAGAGATGGGGGCAAGGGATATAAGAGCTTAATTATTTATTGATTCTGTTTTTAAATATATTTTTAATTAAAATATGATTTTAATAAATTATTTAATGCCCTCCACTCCCTCTGAAATTGGTATCATTTTTTTCTTTATTATTGTTATTATCTATATATGCTTATGTAATAACATATCAACCCCCTAGTGCTATAAAAATGTTCACAAATAAGAACTATCTAGGCAGATTCAAGAACAGGGAGTTTAAAAGAACAATCATAATGTACATCAAAAGATTCAAGAAGTTTAAAAGATTCAAGAACCTAATTAAACTTTAAAAAGATAACAATAAGTACCTGAGTATATACAAATAATGATATATGACTAATTTAAATGTCAAGAAAAAAATAAAAATTTAAAAATCATAATTTTAAAATAGAGTGATTTTTTTAAAATGAAAGTAAACTCAAGCTGAAATGAAGTTGGAATATTTTATGTTATTTATTGTCTCCTATGTATCAAATACTATTGGTTCTGAGTATGAAGGTGATCAGTGATCTTGTAAATGGTATGAAGGTGATATTTGAATAGAGTATTGATGTCTGTTATATTTGTGTAAGAGAAACATTTTGAACAAACAAGTCAGATACTGAAAACATTCATCATATCCTGTTGGCCATTTCCTACTTCCTGAATTTATTTCTCCCTCATCTGCTGATCAGATTTCACCCATAATTGATTGGCCACCTTTAAATGCACATGCCAGAAAAAGAAATGAAGAACAGACAGAATTGTGAGAAATAGAGAAATGAGACAAGTAAATTTCAGTAAGCTGTGGAATAAATGTGGGAAGGACAATGAGGACTGATGAGACCTGAAGGTATTTTGGAGGATGTTAGTTAAGAGATGTGACCATTTCTACTGTGGCCACTTCCCACTGTGGATGGCACAATGGCATCACTGTACCACTACTTTCTAGTGATTGTGCAGCGAAATAGGAAGCAAAACACCTCTGTGGATTACGTGCTGAGCAGCTGTGACCTTCTAAGCTGAGTTACAAGTGAAAGATTCTAAACATGAATAAAAAGGAAACTTCTGCAACGATATGGCCATAAAAGGGGAAGCAACTCATCAATGAATAGGTGTAAATGGCTGGAACAAATGCCACATGAGTCACACATTTTGATTCTTGACTAAAATAATTATTAGTTAATAAAGGTGTTAGGCAAGCAGAAGAATATAGAACTCATTAAAAACTTTTACATTAATGTGACATTAGGAGAACAAGCTGCTCACCATCTTGGGGTATTTATGTGATTAGGTGTAAGGGAAGAACAGAGAAACATTATGTCTTCATTAAGACGAAGAAACTGTGGAAAGGATGTGAAGAGGTAAAGAAATCCGTGTCCAGCTCTCTTCTTTTCAGTGAGAGAAGAGAGATCATAAGGGGAGCCAGCATGTGGGCAGATTCAGGAACAAACATTCCTAATGAGACATTGCCTGGGACATGAAAAAAATGAGCCACCAAAGACTTCAGCAGAAATAAACAATGTAAAGAAATACATGGCAATGAAATAAGCTGTAGAGTGAAGACAAGAGTTATTGGGTCCAAATTCAACTTATACAACAATACATCTCTTTAAATTTGTATTTATTTGCTATTACTAGAGTGTGTGTGTGTGTGTGTGTGTGTGAGTGTGTGTTTGTGTGTGTGTTTGTGTGTGTGTGTGTGTGTGTGTGTGTGTGTATGTGTGTATGTGTATACACTCATTTGTAAATCAGAGGACAATTTTATGGTGTTGATTCTCTTCTTTCACCTTTATGTGGGTCCTGGAACCAAACTCAGGTCCCTATGATTATGTTGTTTGCTCTTTCATCTACTCATCTACAAACCCTTCTGTGGCAATTTCAAATAAAATTCCAGTATAGTGAACAGCACAAAAGGGTACTCATGTGATGGCTACACAATAATCTTAGAATAGAGATATTCATATAAGAAGACATAAATATGTAAAACTTAGACAATATTTCAATATTTAAAATCTTCAAAATTCATAATCCAATTTCCCCAGTTTTCTTCAGTTAACTAACTCCAGTACCAGGAATCCTGAGCCTATTATGAGGCCATTGTTTTCACTCCTGCAAATGGAACCTGACTTCAAACACAGCCAGAAGCCTGAGGCAATTCTTAGAATGATTTATGATTTTTTTCTGAGAATTTTTATTCCTTCATAGTTGCCTGCATTGGATTCTAGAAGTTATCCTGTCTAATAGTAAAATACTGATGATTTGCTAATAGTACTTTCTTGAAAGTTACTTTGTACCTAAAAGATTCTAAAGCATCATTTAAATCCATGGTTATATATGCTGGTAAAATATCTGGTATTAACAATTATCCGAATCACTCATTTCATTCTTTATGTTCATTAATTCATCTAGCCTTTCCAGATGCTATGGATTTTGTGGATATATCCTTTCTAAATGAACTTATTCTGAAGCACACGCACTAGGCAGCTTCCCAGTTTCCAGTATACCTTCCACAAGAGATTCCTTCTTCCTTGATGATTAAAACAGACCATGAAGACACACTTCTAGACTCTTATTTCTTCTCTGATTATGTCAATGTTTTTACACATTTCTTTCATCTAGGCCTATTTAATTTTTAGTTTCTTAAACTTTATGAATTCCAAATTCAGCAGATATTTCAGTGATTGATATGGGATGTCAGGAAAACCTAAAGACGTGACTTTGACAAACAAATGTTTATGTGATCATGTGCTGTGGTAGATACCCTTGGTCTTGAATGTCAAAACTGAAAAGATTTAAATTGTGACTACAGTAGTAATAACAGCCACATGACCTCAGTTGTGCAGCTAAGCCTTTCAAAACTTAGAAGGTCATCTGAAAAATAGGAACAGTGTTAGTTGTTTCTGGCCTATTGTGTAAGACACACAGCATCTTGCTCATTAGAAGTTATATAATCTTAATTATTATTTCAATTAGCTACATACTTTCTAGTAATCCTGTGCTATCCTCCTTGCCTTGAGGATACACACTATCATTTTAGACATGTTATACTCAATTTACAGCAAATTGCATCTGTTGGTTCTAAGTTTAATGTCTTCTCTCCACTTCAATCTGTGCTAAGAAGGTTGCTGATGAATTCTGTGCTACACATGATGAAGGCATCTTACTCCTCATCATGATTTCCCCCACTCCCCAGCAGCACTTAATGCACTTAGGCACCCTTTTCTTACCAAGATATCACCATTTTTGTTTTCCCATATTTTGCTGAGTATTTCTTCCCATTTCTCTGGCTTAGGATGAAGCCTGAGAACCTGTAACCTGGTGTGATTGTAGGTGTTCCTTGCAGATACCTGTGTCAAAAGCCTGTTCCCTTGCTGAACCCTCTATGACTTAGTTCACTATGGGAATGCTTCTGGAATGGATATTATGTTTCTGGCTCCTCCTTCTTTATTTCCTAGCTACCATGAGTATTTTGGCTCCATCATGTGCTCCTTGTTGTGATGTTCTGCATTATTATGGGGCCAAATGATACTGCACTGAAATCTCTGATGCTATTTACCAAAGTGTATTTTCCTCCTTTTACTCTGATTATCTAATATTTTATAGCAACAGAAACCTTCCTAGTACATACAGAATTTCTAAGAGCTCAATAAACTTATCTTGTTATATTATTTGAACACTGAATCAAATGTAGAACCTTTTATCAAGATTCATACGGATGACTTGAAACTTCACCTTCACCTTGTAGAGTTGCTCTAATCTTACCTTCTGCTACTGTGTGGACACAGATCACAAGGAGCAAGCTTTGAGGATGAAGCTGAATCCTCTCAACATAATACAGCACAAAACTGTCCCGTTATGAACCATGCAATTTTTGAGATTTTATCATATGCACCAAAAAATAAAATGCTCAGAAAATTTGCAAAGTAATATCTTTCACTTGCTAGTCCTCAGAGACCTTACATCTCAATATATTCCTTTGTCCTGTGATGCATTTGATGACGCCAGGTAATAGGATTTTGGTGTATCTGTGACTCAGAATTATATAATGGTATCATAATCTCCTTGTGATTTTTTCTAAAAGTCTCATATTTACTTAGAAATACTGTATTTATTAACTGGTCATATCTCTCCAATACTTCCTGGTTGAGGAGCTCTTTACAACTGAGATACAATAACACACACACACATACACACACTTACATATGTACACATATGTACACACATACACATACACACACACACACACACACACACACAGAGGCAGCTCCCATGCGAAGGTGATATCTTTGCAACCAGAAGATGAATCAGGAAAAAATTGCCAACTTTTTAAATAGGAAGCAATAAAAGCCCATGATTACCCATGTTCTGCTTGGGGAATTATAGTTTCCTGTGAGCAGGGATCAGGAAGCATTCTGCCCTGTAAATATAGATATTTTCTTCATCTGCCTTCAGGGAATACATCCCTTGGCTCCTGTTTTCCTCTAAAATGGTTTATGGTTTGTTTTAGGTTTTAATTTTTAAAATTTCATTCCTTACATCCCTGCAACTCCTCTCTGTATTCCTCCTGTCTCTATGCTCTCTTTCTCTCCGTCAAATTCATGTCCTCTTTATCTTTCTTTCATATATACAATAATGCTGTATATAATTATAGAGCATATAATATAATGCTATATATTGCTCACTCTGTATATTGTTACTTGTATGTATACGATTTCACGTATGACTGCTTCCATGATGCATAATAACCAATATGGGGGCGCTTTCCTGGGGAAGACTATTTCTCCTGTTATCAGCATTCTGTAGTTGCCTGTAATTCTTTGTCAATGGTGGGGAACCCTGACCTCCTTTCATTCATGTTAAAAAGACTTGATATTTCCTCTGTTTAAGTCTTGTTTAATAGCAATGTTGATAAAAATTCATAAGTATAGCTTCTCTGATACTTCTAGGAGACAAAATATCATAGAAAACTTGCCGTTCTTCTGGATCTTAAAAACATTCTGCATCTTCCTGATCCTTGCCAAATTTTTCCACTTGGTAATTTGGAGTAACACCTCTCCAACTTTCTGGGGGCTTATTAGTTTTTTTTTAATTTTATTTATTATTGCAGTGGTATTAGTTGTCTATGCTTGGAGATAAAGGGACAACTTCATTGAGTTTATTCTCCCCATATTTATCTAGCATCCAGGGGTTGAATATTAAATCATCCAGCATGGATGGTAAGCACCTTTATCCTCTGTGCCATTGTATTTGACCTGTCCCTATGTTTTTTTTTTAACATGTATTATTTAGTTTTTCAGTTATTGGCCCTGGAGGGAGAAAAATACTGATAGTGAAAGTATTCTTCCAGTCTTACCAGCAATAAAGTAGGTCATTTTTGTACATACTTATTTTCTGCAATTCAAATATATAAATCTTATTCACAAACTCCTCTTGAAGCTTCAAAATTTAATCTCTCAATACATGCTATTAGAAGAACACACATTCTTTAGGAATATTCAGCTAAACTCTGCCACATTATGGAGATTATTCATGTATATAAGTTCTAAAGAACACATAGGCAGAATTTTGATATCAACAAATCAAAACTTCTAAATATATTGCTATTTTTTGGGGGCATCACAATGTGATAGAGAAAATTCAAAGCAGGATTTTATTTGAACAATATACATGTTTAAAATTTCTTTATGGCAAAGTACCCAGAAGGATTATTTAACATAGTCATGAGTTAATAATTTCAAATAATTTTACTCCTTCTGCCATTAGTCAAGTCAATCCCTTATGCTAAATGGGAGAATTTCTGTTTCTTTCATTTTTCTCAGTATTGAGTATTGTTTCTATATTAAACAAATACACATCCCCCATTTTTTATTTTAAGACAGAATCTTACCACAGTTTTCAGATTGGCCTTGATGAGGTATGCTCCATAAGCCAGAATAGCTTGAACTGTCTCCTCCTTCATTCACTCAGGTAGAGAGGATTATAGGTTTGTGCAACTATGCCACAGCTTAAGCTATTTTTTTTTAATTTAAAAATATCAGAGTAAGAGGACTAGAAATGATGCTCAACTGATACATTACTTGGTAGACTCATAAAGTTCCTGAGCTAGAACCCTAGCAAGTAGCATATTCCTATAATCCTAGAACTCAGGAGATATATGCAAAAATATAGAGTTCAAAGTTCTTCTTGGGTTCCATTGCTTGCTTCTTCCATTGCAGTGTCCAGACTCTGCTGCACAATGGACAGGAAAGGTGAAAGTGAAGCACAGAAGTGGTGTGTCAGCAGGATCTCTTTTGGACACTGGGTGGTTGTGGAAGGAGGTCTCCTCCAAAGATTTCAGTACAGCTCTTCAGTGTTATAGCTTTGTAGAAAACAGCTCTATTAGAGGATACTCAATGTAACAGCTTATGCTCGCTCATTTACTTTCTTCAGGGTGAGTCAAGGACTATATATATGAACCTTGGAGTGCAGGAAGAAATTCATGTGAGGGTGAAGTTTCATTGACTAAGGTTTAAGGTTCTAGAGATAACTCATTTGCATTCCAGGAGGCTGAACTTGTAATTTTGCTAAGGATTACCTGACATTCCTCAGGTAAAAGCTTGGTCTGGTTACCCAGATTAGGCAAAGAAGAGGAAGCCCTACTTAGAAAAGAGAGACCTCCATTTTGCACAAAGGTCATGAAAGTTGTCCATACAGTAAATTCCAATCTTAGTAACAAGGTGTAACACTCAGGAGAGTTCAGGGCCAGTCTGGATATAGTATATCTTGTCAATGACATAAAAGAAAGGAAAGAAAGAAATCAAGACTCATTTCAGGGGTTTGGTCTAGCACGTATATTATGTTAATTGAGCTCCCAAAATTGCATTAGAATCTGCATATAAGATGCTGAGGGTCCCTGTTTCCAGTTTGATTCAACTGGTAACTAATGTTGCCAGCAACCAATGGGTGGGTAGGGAGACAGAAGCTGGGCTTTAGGATTTGAGGAAAAGAGGACGAGAGAAAAAGGATATAGAACCGCCAGGCCAGGAAAGGAGAAAGACCAGGTCTGAGAAGTATAGGACAGAGAGACTACCAACATGTAAGAGTTCAGGATTGTGGCACAGGAGGGCTGCAGGCCTAGGTTGGGCAGCCAGGATGGAATACATGTTTCAGTAATTAATAAGTCATTAATATTGGAGGGAAGAGTTGCTAGCTCTCTGGAGGTTTAGAGTGCTCCAAACATTGAGCTATTTAAGGCATATTAAAATAGAAGCATGTGTGTGTGTGTGTGTGTGTTTGTGTGTGTGGTGTTTGTCTAGGGTAGGACCAGCCTGGAGTGCACATGCCACAAGAGTGGCAGAGCAGCTGGGACAGGGTCCTTCCTGCCTCCATCTGCACCAGGAGGTGGGGCTGTTCTGCAGCCCTCTGTACACTGGTCTTGCTAGAAGAGAGCTGGTCTCCCAGGAGTGCTGACACAGGCTTACAGACCCACAGGAGGAACAAGCTCCAGCCAGAGACAGCAAGAACATCTAACACCAGAGATTACCAGATGGCAAAAGGTAAATGCAAGAATCTTATTAACAGAAACCAAGACTATTTGGCATCATCAGAACCCAGTACTCCTACCATAGTAAGTCCAGTATACCTCAACACACCAGAAAAACAACACTCAGATTTAAAGTCATATCTCATGATGCTAACAGAAGATTTTAAGAAGGACATAGATAACTCCCTTAAAGAAATGTAGGAGAACACAGGTAAACAGGTTGGAGCCCTTAAAGAGGAAACACAAAAATCCCTTAAAGAATTACAGGAAAATGCAACCAAACAGGGAAAGGATTGAACAGAACCATCCAGGATCTATAAATGGAAGTAGAAACAATAAAGGAATCACAAAGGGAAACAACCATGGAGATAGAAAAACTAGGAAAGAGATAGTCATAGATGCAAGCATCACCAAGAGAATACAAAAGAGAAGAGAGAATCTCAGGTGCGGAAGATACAATAGAAAACATTGACACATCAAAGAAAATGCAAAAAACAATAAGCTCCTAATACAAGACATCCAGAAAATCCAGGATACAATGATAAGACCAAACCCAAAGATAATAGGTATAGAAGAGAGTGAAGATTCCCAACTTAAAGGACCAGTAAATATCTTCAACAAAATTATAGATGAGAATGTCCCAAACCTATAAAAAATAGATGCCCATGAACATCCAGGAACCTACAGAACTCCAAATAGTTTAGACCAGAAAAGAAACTCCTCGTGTCAAATAATACTCAAAACAAATAAAGAATATTAAAAGAAGTAAGATAAAAAGGTCAAGTAACATATAAAGACAGACCTATCAGATTTATACAAGACTTCTCGCCTGAGACTCTGAAAGTCAGAAGATCTTGGGAAAATGTCATACAGACCCTAAGAGAACAGAAATACCAGCCCAAGCTACGATATCAAGCAAAACTCTCAATTTCCACAGAAGGATATACCAAGGTATTCCATGACAAAACCAAATTCACATAATATCTTTCCACAAATCCAGTCCTTCAAAGGATAATAAATAGAAAACTCCAACATAAAAAGGGAAATTACACTATAGAAAAAGCAAGAAATAACCTTTCAACAAAACTAAAAGAAGATAGCCACATGAACAGAATTCCAACTCTAACAACAAAAATAACAGGAAGCAATAATTACTTTTCCTTAATATCTATTAATATCAAAGGACTTAGTTCCTCAATAAAAAGACATAGACTATCAGACTGATTATATAAACTGGACCCAACATTTTATTGCATATAGGAAACACACCTCAGTGACAAAGAAAGACCCTACCTCAGAATAAAAGGCTGAAAAACAATTTTCCAAGCAAATTTCCCAAGAAACAAGCTGGAGTAGCCATTCTAATATCGAATAAAATCTACTTTCAACCTAAAGTAATCAAAAAAGATAAAGAGGGGCACTTCATACACATCAAAGGTAAAACCTACCAAGATGAACTCTCAGTTCTGAACATCTATGATCCAAATGCAAGGGTACCCAAATTCATAAAAGAAACTTTCCTAAATCTCAAAGCACACATTGTACTGCATACAATAATATTGGGAGACTTCAACACCCCACTCTCATCAATCGACAGATCATGGAAACAAAAATTAAACCCAGACACAGTGAAACTAACAGAAGTTATGAAACTAATGGATTTAACAGGTATCTAAAGAACTTTTTATCCTAAAACTAAATGATATACCTTCTCAGCACTTCATGGTACCTTCTCCAAAATTGACCATGTAATTGGTCACAAATAGGCCTCAACAGATACAAGAAGTTTGAAATAATTCCATGCATCCTATCAGATCACCATGGACTAAGGCTGATGCTCTATAACAACATAAACAATAGAAAGCCCACATACAAGTGGAAGCTAAACAATATTCTACTCAATGATAACTGTGTCAAGGCATAAATAAATAAAGAAATGAAAGACTTTTTACGGTTTAATGAAAATAAAGCCACAATATACCCTAACTTATGGGACACAATGAAAGCATTCCTAAGAGGAAAACTCATAACTCTGAGTGCCTCCAAAAACAAACTGGAGAGAGCATATACCAGCAATTTGACAACACATTTGAAAGCTCTAGAACAAAAAGAAGCAAATTCACACAAGAAAAGAAGAAGGCAGAAAATAAGCAAACTCGGGGCTGAAATCAACCAAGTAAAAAACAAAAAGAACTAGACAAAAAATCAACCAAACCAGGAGCTGGTTCTTTGAGAAAATCAACAAAATAGATAAACCCTTAGCTGGACTAACTAGAGGGCACAGAGACAGTATCCTAATTAACAAAATCAGAAATGAAAAGGGAGACATAACAAGAGAAATTTATGAAATCCAAAAAAAATTATGAAATCCTACTACAAAAACCTATACTCAACAAAACTGAAAAACCTGGATGAAATGGACAATTTTCAAGACAGATACCAGGTACCAAAGATAAATCAAGATAGGATAAATGATCTGAACTGTTCCATATACCCTAAAGAAATAGGAACAGTCATTAATAGTCTTTCAAGGAAAAATAAATAAATAAATAAAAGCCCAGAACCAGATGGTTTAGTGCAGAGTTGCATCAGACCTTCAAAGAAGACCTAATATCAATACTTCTCAAACTATTCCATAAAATAGAACCAGAAGGTACGCTACCCAATTTGTTCTATGAATTATTCTTATATCTAAGCCAGATAAAGACCCAACAAAGAAAAGAGAACTTCAGAGCAATTTCCCTTGGGAATATTGATGCAAAAATACTAAGTAAATTTCTCACAAACCAAATCCAAGAGCATATCAAAATGATCATCCATTATGATCAAGTAGGCTTCATCCCAGGGATGCAGGGATGGGTCTATATATGGAAATCCATCAATGTAATCTACTATATAAACAAACTCAAAGGAAAAAAAAACATATGATCATCTCATTAGATGCTGAGAAAGTATTTGACAAAATCCAACACTCCTTCTTGATAAAAGCCTTAGAAAGGTCAGAAATTTAAGACCCATACCTAAACATACTAAAAGCAGTATACACCAAACCAGTAGCCAACATCAAACTAAATGGAGAGAAACTTGAAGCAATCCCACTAAAATCAGGGACTAGACAAGGTTGTCCACTCTCTCCTTATATATTTAAAGCTATAATAGTACTTCAAGTTCTAGCTACAGAAATTAGATAACAAAAAAATAGGCCCAAGGGATACAAATTGGAAAGGAAAAAGTCAAATTATCACTATTTGCAAATGATATAATAGTATACTTAAGTGACCCCAAAAATTCCACCAGAGAACTCCTAAAACTGATAAACAACTTCAGCAAAGTTGGTGGTTACAAAATTAACTCAAATAAATCCTCTACACAAAGAATAAACAGGAAAAGAAATTAGAGAAACAGCTTTCACAAGAGTCACAAATAATATAAAATAACTGAATTTAACTAATCAAGTGAAAGATCTGTAAGAAAGATCTGAAAGAACTGTAAGTCTATGAAGAAAGAAATGCAAGATCTCAAAAGAGGGAAAGATCTCCTCCAATGCTCATGGATTGGCAGGATTAGTATAGTAAAAATGGCCATATTTTTTAAAGGAATCTGCATATTTAAAGCAATTCCTATCAAAATTCCAGCTCAATTCTTCATAGAGTTGGAAAGATCAATTTGCAAATTCATCTGGAATACCAAAAAATTTAGGATAGTGAAAACTATTCTCAACAATAAAAGAACTTCAGGTGGAATCACCATCCCTGACATCAGTACTACAGAGAAATTGTGATTAAACCTGCATAGCATTGATAAAGTGTTGGCAGGTAGATCACTGGAATAGAACTGAATATCCAGAAATGAAAACACACATGTATGGTCACTTGATCTTTGAGAAAGGAGCTCAAATCATCCAAAAAAAAAAAAAAAAAAAAAAAAAAAGACAGCATTTTCAGCAAATGGTGCTGGCTCAACTGGTAGGTAGCATGTAGAAGAATGCAAATTTATCCATTCTTATCTCCTTGTACAAAGCTCAAGTCCAAGTGGATCAAGGACCTCCACATAAAACCAGATATACTGAAACTAATAAAAAATAAGGTGGAGAAGAGCCTCAAGCACATGGGCACAGGGGAAAATTTCCTGAACAGAACACCAATAGCTTATGCTCTAAGATTGAGAATTGATAAATGAGATCTCATAAAATTACAAAGCTTCTGTAAGGCAAAAGACACTCTCAATAGGACAAAATGGCAACCAAAAGATTGGGAGAAGATCTTTACCAACCCTATTTCTGATAGAGGACTAATATCTAATATACACAAAGAATTCAAGAAGTTAGACTCCAGAGAACCAAATAACTCTATTTAAAAATGGGGAACAGAGATAAAAAATAATTCTCAACTGAGGAATACTGAATGGTTGAGAAGCACCTAATGGAATATTCAGTATCCTTAGTCATCAGGGAAATGCAAATCAAAACAACACTGAGATCCCACCTCATACCAGTCAGAATGGCTAAGATCAAAAACTCAGGTAACAGTAGATGCTGGTGAGGTTGTGGAGAAAGAGGAACACTCCTTCATTGCTGGTGTCATTGCAAGCTGGTACAACCACTTTGGAAATTAATTTGGTGGTTCCTCCAGAAATTGGACATAGTACT
Organism: Mastomys coucha; assembly: GCF_008632895.1. NCBI lineage: Eukaryota > Metazoa > Chordata > Mammalia > Rodentia > Muridae > Mastomys > Mastomys coucha. The sequence goes on from NW_022196905.1 coordinate 17,463,812, forward strand.
ACCAGAGGACACAGCTATCCCACTCCTGGACATACACCCAGAAGATGCTCCAACATGTAATAAGGACACATGCTCCATTATGTTCATAGCAGCCTTATTTATAATAGCCAGAAGCTGGAAAGAACCCAGCGGTCCCTCAACAGAGGAATGGATACAGAAAATGTGGTACATCTACACAATGGAGCACTACTCAGCTATTAAAAACAATGAATTTATGAAATTCCTATGAAAATGGATGGATCTGAAGGGTATCATCATGAGTGAAGTAATTCAATCACAAAAGAACACACATGTTATGCACTCACTGATAAGTGGTTATTATCCCAGAAGTCCCGGATACCGAAGATATGATCCACAAACCACAAAAAACTCAAGAAGAAGGAAGACCAAAGTGTGGATACTTTGATCCTTCTTAGAAGGGGGAACAAAATACCCATGGAAGGAGTTATATAGATAAAGTGTGGAACAGAGACTGAAGGAGTTATAACCCAGAGATTGCTTACCTGTGGATCCATTCCATATACAATTACCAAACCCAGACACTATTGTGTATGACAACAAGTGCTTGCTGACAGGAGCCTTATATAGCTGTCTCCTGAGACTCTCTTCCACTGCCTGACAAATAAACAGAAGTGGATGCTCACACCCATCCATTAGAATGATCACAGAGTCCCCAATGAAGAAGCTAGAGAATGGACCCAAGGTGATGAAGGGGTTTGCAGGCTCATAGGAGGAACAACAATATGAACTAACCAGTACCCCCAGATTTCCCAGAGACTAAACCACCAGCCAAAGAGTACACATTGTGGGACTCATGGCTCCACCTGCATATATAACAGAGAGTGGCCTAGTCAGTCATCAATGGGAGGAGAGGTCCTTGGTCCTGTGAAGGCTCTGTATCCCAGTGTAGGGGAATGCCAGGGTAAGGAAGCTGGAGTGGGTGGGTTAGTGAGCAGGGAGAGACACGAGTTAATAGGGTTTTTTTTGGAGGTGAAACCAGGTAAAGGGAGAACATTTGAAGTATAAATAAAGAAAATATATAATAAAAAAAAGAATGGATTGATTTGCATTCTTCTACAGGCTATCCCACCAGTTGAGCCAGCACCATTTGTAGAAAATGCTGTCTTTTTTCCCACTGGATTGTTTTAGCTCCTTTCTCAAATATCAAGTGACCACAGGTATGTGAGGATAATGGTGGTGCATGCCTTTAAACCCAGCACTTAGGAGGCAGAGGCAGGTGGATTTCTGAGTTCAGGGCCAGCTTGGTCTATAGGGTGAGTTCCAGGACAGCCAGGGCTACACAGAATTTGTCCTTAAATACTATTGAGTATGCAACTGTCCATTCTGATTGGCTGTTTCATAGATATCCATGATTGTCTTTCACCTATCTTTCCTCTGTGTACACTCTGTTCCTGACTGTCTGTCCCTTATGTACTGGGTCCAGTGCTCTTTCTTTCCTGTGTACTCTCTATATGTCCAGGACTATATGACCCTTGTGAACTGTCTGCTAGGAAGAATTTCCTCTGTGTCCTGTCTATTTAGGACTAATGTCCTCTGAACACTGTTCAAGAATTCCCACTTTGGATTGACAGTGACCTTTCCGGGCATGGGTCTTTACTCTATGCCTCTCTTCTAACATGAACATGCTCCATAGGTAAATAATCCCATGTGCTTACATATGTCAGAGCCATCCATCTAGCTTCTGTCTTTGAACATGCCTCTCCATGTTGGCCATCTGCAGACTGTGAAATTTGTAAGTCAGGAAAGCTTCCTGTTGACTTTCTAATCAGCTCTGCCTATGGTTCTTTGAATATTCCTAAATTACTTTTAAAAAGAAACTACAAAACTAACAAACAAACATAAAATTTAGCTAATATCTCACACCTGGATTATACCACTGACCCATCCACTCATCAGTCTACCAATGAGGAAGTATACTCTGGGTGGTTGTTTAACTGTTGTATGATTAAAGGATTAGCAAATGTCAGGGACAGAAAGCATACCAAGCCAATGATCTTCTTAGTGGTTTATAATGTTTTACAAGTGAATAAATTCATGAATCAACGATTCCTGTTTATCTCTGAGATTTTGTCATGCAATCTTTCCTTGAAAGCTGTAGATTGGTAATTATTTTTTTTGAATTTCACAAATGCCTTGATCTATCACAGAATATAAATAGAACCGTTTTTTTTATGAAGAAGACAGATTCTAATTGTTTAATCTAGTTTTAAGTGCATTAAGCTAAAATTTACTCTATGAAATATTTCTTTTGAGTAAAATAGTAATTCTTAAATGACATTAGACATAAACCTATGCAGCCCATAACCTATTTACTCACTAGTCACGGGGAATATCATAGATTGAACACTTTTTAAAGTGATTGTCTTTATTCAGGGAACTCTCCTCCTTGGCTAAAAGTTTGAGAGTCTAAGTTGTCTGGCCATTGATAGCCAGAGAACTGGCTTTTCCAACTATTAACCCCACAAGACCATGTCTACAGAGCACCAATCACTGTTCCACAGATTGAGATATTTAACAAATATTACAATTCATCCACTTTTAGGCCTTCTACTTCTTGTCTCTTGAGTTACAAATGTGAAAATACTCAGGCTTAGTCTGGCACGAACACTATTATGCCAGTACTTGAGCAGCTGTGCCTTCTCTGGTCTGGATGTCTATGTTCTGGATGAACACATGTCTCTATAGACCATGCTACATTCAAACTGTCTGTAATGGAAGATCTTCACAATCTGAAATTATAACAACCCCTTTATTAATGCAATTACCCAAACCATTATGACAAACTACACACACACACACACACACACACACACACACACACACACACACAGAGAGAGAGAGAGAGAGAGAGAGAGAGAGAGAGAGAGAGAGTGTTAGAGTTCTTATTTATTCCTTAAGAAAGATTTGATCTGAATATGTGAGATGGAGGTGATTTGCAACAGTCTAGTGTTTATCTGATATTTGAACTGAGGAGACAGAAGTATCAAAAAGACAATACAATCACAACAATTAAAGGAATTATACAGTTACTGATTGCAGAGCAAAGAATTTAAAATAAAGTCTTGAAAATGATGCCTGGATATCTTTACTATGCATGTGAAGTATTTGGACAGATTCAACAATGACAAAACTGGAGAGCCAGAGTAAATATTTGTGATGAATTGAGCAGTGTGAAGAGGATTTTGGAAAACTTGTGCACAGCAAGGCTACATTAATTATGCAGCATTCATGTGGACTTTGTCATTGAAATTTGATAGAGATCAGCTATGGTGATAAATGAATTACTAATTTGTAATCATAATTGTAGAATTGTTGATTATTCTCAAATTCTCATACAATTTAATTCACCTTGTTATAGTTGTTACATAGAATTGCTTCAAAATTTCTCAGCCTAAGACATCAGCTAGACCAAGTGTCTCTAGCCTAGTTATCCTTAGTCCCTTCTTTCATAGGTATGAATCTGGCAAATAAGCCTGCCCTGCTGCCTTCTTCTCTTTAATTTTTTTTCATTTTTTTTCTGATCAAGAGGTTTTATCCCAAGCATATAGGAACTCTTTCTTCTACTTTTTTAATCTAAGGAAGCTGCATGCTATCTCTCTTATTTAGGAACAAGCCTGAACCTTAGATGATTTCCCTAGTGTGTGTGAGTGTGTGTGTGTGTGTGTCTGTGTGTGTGTGTGTGTGTGTGTGCATGTACACTCACACAGGTGTACATACAGACATGGGTACATGTATGTGAAAATTAGAGATAGACTTCTTAGATATTATTTTGTCACAAGTTCTTTCATTGGCTTGAAATTCACTGTTTAGATGAAGCTGACTAGTTAGTGAATTCCAGAAACCTATCTGCCTTGACCTTCCTAGCATTGAATTAAAAACAAAGTCCAACATGTTCAGGTTTCTATACAGGTTCTGGGAATTTAAGTTTTGTCTTGACTCTAGTTTAAGCTGTCTCCCTATCCTTTTCCATTCTTTTTTTTTTTTTAATTAGATGTTTTCTTTATTTACAATATCTCCTTTCTCAGGTTCCCCTTCCCCCCAAAAAATAAATAAAAAAAAATAAAATAAAAAACTGAAACTAAAACAAACCCCTGTTTCCTCCACCCTCCCCCAATCACCACCGCACCCCCTCCTGCTTATTGGCCCTGGCATTCCCCTACACTGGGGAATAGAACCTTTACAGGGCCAAGGGCCTCTCCTCCCATTGATGACTGACTTGGCCATCCTCTGCCATACACAAGCTGCTGGAGCCATGTGCCTTTTCCACTCTTAATTCCAGAAAAACTTTGGAATTTTTAGACATGTCTCAAAAATTGAGACTAATAATAAAAGATTTATTTTCTGTTTTTTAAATCAACTTTATCCTTTGAATTCATGCAGTTTCATCACATTTTTCAGATCATACTACATATACAGCACTCAAAGAGTCAAGAGAGGATAGACACACAGGTTTTCCTAGTGTCAGGAGCACCTGGCATGATCACCACTGAGAATCACAGTCTGGTCTGCTTTAGCATGACTCAGATACAGCAACGTGTGTCTCTGCTTTTTGTGAATACAACATGTAACTGGCATTGTCAATTTTCACTTTGCCTTTGGGATTTAGAAGTTGCAATTAACGATCAAATCACTCCACAGCTTTGAAGCTTGATAGATAACATAGAGAAGCAAAATCACTAACCTTGCAATGTAGGGAATAAAATGAGGAAGGGGCTATTGTCCCACAGTTGCCTTAAAGGTGCACTGACCTACACACCTCCTCAGCAGTCCCATCTCTCAAAGTTTCCAGCTTCTACCAATTAACAGTGCCACTCTAGGGACCAAGACTTTCACACAGGAATTGGAAGGACATTCAACATCCAAATAATATCAAGATAGTCCAGCCATCTTGGAATAGATGTTTTGCCTCAAGCTGTCATTGAGGCAATTCCTTCCACATGCTCCAACAATCCCCATTTTCTTTTTTTTTTTATTATTGAATGTTTCCTTTATTTACATGTCATATGATATCTTCTTTCCAAGTTTCCCCTTCAAAAAAAAAGAAAAAAAGAAAAAGAAAAATGAAAAAACAAAAAAACAAACAAATAATAAAACCTGTTTTCTCCCCCTTCCCCCTGCACACCAATCCACCCTCTCCCACTTACTGGCCCTCACATTCCCCTACACTGGGGCATAGAAACTTCATATGGCCAAGGGCCTCTCCTGCCCTTGATAACCAACCAGGCCATCCTCTGGAATGCATATGCTGCTGGAGCCATTAGTCTCACCATGTGTACTCTTTGGTTGGTGGTTTAGTCCCTGAGAGCTCTGAGAGTACTAGTTAGTTCATATTGTTGTTCGTCCTAAGGGGCTGCAAACCCTTCACCTCCTTGAGTCCTTTCTCTAGCTCCTTCACATGGTATGCACTCTCTGATAAGTAGATATTAGGCCAGAAGATCGGAGTACACAAGCTACAATCCACAAACCACAAGAAACTCAAGAAGAAGGAAGACCAAAGTGTGGATACTTTGTTCCTTTTTAAAAAGGGGAAGAAAATAACAATGGAAGGAGTTGTACAGACAAACTATGGAGAAGAGACTGAAGGGCGGACAATCCAGAGACTGCTCCACCTGGGGAATCGTTCCCATATTCAGTCATCAAATCCAAACACTATTGTGGATTCTGGCAAGTGCTGGATGACAGGAGCCTGATGTAGCTGTCTCTGGAGAGGCTCTGACTATACCTGACTAATACAGAAGTAGAGGCTTACAACCATCCATTGGACTGAGTGATCCCCATTTTCATGGCTCTCAGACTGGAGAGGCCAACTTCATCCTAAAATGAAAATAATCAACCATCTCTGCATTTTCCTTGGCCTTTGGACAACTTCAATTCAAAATAATCCTTTAATCCTGTAACGTTAATGATTCCTAGTTTCCTTCAAGATTGATGTGCTAAAGAGGGCCATGGTTTTATAGAAATTGATGCAGTGAAGAACCTACACATACCATTCTGATTCAACTTTCCATTCTGTCAGCAGGAGTAAGCATAGGAAGGTGAGCTTGCTGTCTTGCTGAGGTGTGTATGTTCCATCCAAGTACACTGAAAACAGAGAGCTGATATTAAATGTTGTTAAATTACTGTTTCTACTTAAAAGAAGGTTTTTATCATGTAAACTTTATAACCATTTTCTAGTAAATAATTTTTAAAACACACTTGCATTTGGGAATTTAAAATATCACAGAAAATTAAGATCAAATTATAGATAGGTACAACCACATACACCCAATATTTTTATCATTCCTCTATTATATCAAAGAATTGTCTTCAACCATTTTGTATATAGATACATCTCATGTTGTGAAATTTATTACTTATATGATTAACATCTAGTTCTTTGAATTTTAACTTGGAAATCTTCATACATTTAGCTTAAGCTTGTATTATATGGTCTTTGTATCAATCATTTTTCTATTTTTATTAAGACAGAAAAACATTTTCATAATATTCAAGTATGACATTATGCAGATGAAGCAGCTTATTTAATGTGACAACATGACACTCTTACATTTCCATCAGTTTTCCCAGACTGTATTATCTTCTCAAAGCACAAAGGGCTTCAAATTCAAGAGTGATATCAGGAAAACAGCCACCATTACTGAAACATAAAAAAACACAGGGGACACAAGATATAAATAAAACACATAGCAAAAAAAAACAATATGTATAGTCAAACATGGGGTACAGGTACAGAAAATAAGATAATTAATTGTGTGAGAAAAGAGTAGACAGGCAAAGGCTGGAGTCTCCAGTGGATAACTTTCATCAAGATTTTAATTTTTGTTGTTTTGTTTTGTTTGCTTTTTTGTTTCAGGAGTATGTGAGGAAAAATGTCCTTAGTCTCAATGTGACAGAGTTTGGTAAGTGGATTCAATTTAAAACAAAATAAACTAAACATTTGTTTGATGGGCATAAATCATTCCAATGTGATTTACATATATCACCTGGTATTCTGCAGGTACTGTTACTTCCATTTATAGGTCAAAGAAATGAGCAATGTAAGTACTAGTCATTCTTCCAAAGTGTCATAGTAGATATATGACAAAACTTGAATTTTAGCTCAAGCATTCTTCTGAAAGTCATACTTTTAATTACTCTGAATCAACAAGACAAGTTGGGTCAGAAATAGCTGTAGTGTCCCAATGACCAGATACCATTCTACCTACGGAGACCAGCTACATCTTATGCCCAATATTAGGATTGTTTTTAAAGGGATAGCTAGTTGATTCCATTATCATTTCTTTAAGTCCATATTTATACTACTAGCTTGAAATGGCAATTAGCTATGTATGATTTTTACATTTTCCCTTCAGTCCTTTTCTGAAGATTTCATTCTTCTATTTTTATTGGCATATTATAATTGGGTATATTTGTATTAAATGATAATTTTATATAAATGATATATTCTGTAATAATAAAACTAGAACAATACAAAGTTAATTCTTTTGAAACTTTTATCATTTATAGCCCCTATTTTCATTAGAATATTCTCTCTTTCTCTCTTTCCATACATATATATATGTATATATACATATGTATGTATATACATATATACACATGTACATATATATTATTAAAATACATTGTTATAGTCATTCACTGTGTTATGCAATACTGGAAGTGAATACTCCTAAAAAATGTATTTTGGTAATGTCTTAAGTCCTATGCTCCCTTCAACTTTCATATCTCTAATGACCATCATTCCACTCTTAACTTCCATAGAATCAATGTTTTTGCTTTCTTAGAAAACAAATACCATGGAATTCATATCAAGTCTTTCAGTGGTTTCTTCATGTCTTAAGTTCAGAACATGTCCAGAAACTTGTCCTTTATCATGACAATAAAATATATAATTCATTATAGTGAACTTACCTCACTTGGCTTCAACAGTACAATTATCAGAAATACTATGTTCATGAGTACACATAACTTTTCAAGGTTGCAAACTTTTCAGTGAGTCATGGACACCAGCTCTTTCCAGAAGCTCCCCCACCCCATGTCAAAGTTTGTATGCAGCTTGGATGGAATGCACGAGTCTCCAGTGTAATCTGTTCTCTGTAGGCACTGTTCTTTTCCGAAAAATGTTGGCTATCTGTAGCCTGGAAATGATATCTATTTATTTCTACTAGTCATTAATGGATTAGCAAGGACTTGTATTTGTCTAAAGAATTATCTAGAATTTACTCTAGTACCTAAAACTTGGTTATGAAAGAAAGGCCTTACAAATTTGTTACCATGTCTATAATGTTCCATATCTCAACGTCACTCTTTTTTAAGTCCTGAGGGCAATAACAGGTCTAGACTTTTCTCTTTCAGTTATGTGACATCTTTGTTACTAAATGCTTTCATAGAAATTTAACTTTGATAACTGATTTGAAAAAGAAATAACTGATTGAGTTTCCAATTTCAGTGTTTCTTTCTAACACTTAAACAGGCTAATGCAGCTTTTCTACAATAAAAGCATTGCTTCTTATTTGTGATGGTGCCTTTAACTCTGCAGCCTGCTCTGATACTTGGAAGAAGCAAAAAAAAAAAAAAATTAATCATTTTGCAAGTTTTGACCTTTATTACTTTGACCATTAAGAATAAATAAAATAAATGTCCCAGAAATCACTCCACTGATGCCTTTATTATTTGACAAATGAGATTTCTAAGGCCTTTGCATTTTCAATTTGTTACAATTTTCAGGTAAGTTTATGAGATTGTCTTACTTTGCTTCAAACCCTTAGTATCTATCCAGGCTTTCTTCAAAAACTCAGGACCCAGCCAATGTACCTTTAAACTCTCATGCAGTTTTTTTTTTCTTGGTTTGGTTTGCAATCTTTTTCTGAATTTACACACAATTATAAATGCTTCATTGTGTTCTAGAATTTGTTTTCTAAATAGTCACATGTGATTGACTGTATCCTTCACATATAAATATACATGTCACGTAAATTACAACAAAATTACAAAAGCTGTTGGTTTTGTTTTTTATTTTCTTTTTAATCTTTGGGCTGCATCTTTGGTAATAATAATGGATATTTTGATCTTTGTCAAAGATTGCAAAATTGAAATTAATACATTTAAAAAATCAATGGTATTGTGCCATTAATTAACGCCCAGGGGGCAAATATGAAGATCTAGATTTTAGTTTCATGAAAATCACTTCAGTAAATAATGTCATCAACAAATGCTGACCCTACATTTTCCAAACACTTTAAAAACTAGATGAAGCAGGTAAAAGAAGAAAGGGATCAAGGGCTTGGAAATAGGGAAGAGAAGAGAGGAAAGGAAACCAGAATGAGCAACTGAATAATTCACAATTGGTCTGAACTATTGCTGAGCCTTGTTGGAAAAAGTATTTCAGTGGAGTTGGGCTTTGAGGATTCAGATGCCCAAGCCAGGGCCAATGTCACTCTCTCTTCCTAGTACCATCTGATTCAGATATGGATCATTCAGTTCTTTCCCTAGCACCATGAGTGCCTGCATTCCATCATGCTTCCCCCAAGATGTTAATAAACTAAAGCTTTGTGGTGTAATCCATCACAATTGAATGTATTTCTTTATAAAAGTTGTCATAATCTTGTGTCTCTTCACGGAATGGACAAACATTGACACTACAACATTGGTACAACAACTGGGGTATTTCTGTGATAGGCTTAACCATGTGTATTTTTGGAGGAATGTGGACCCTGGGGAATTTGGAATAGAAAAGCAGTTTGTCACAACACCCAGAGGAAGCTCCACTCCCAGGTGCTCTGACACACCCAGGATCAGAGGTGAGCAGGAATTAACATCTGTCCCAACACTGGGAGTAACTGGGACCAGCGGGACCAGGCACACAGGAACTCTGCCAGCCCAGTGACTTGGGTTCCTTCCGGTCTGTCTGGGTTAGTGTTCTTAGCAGACCTTGGGCAGAAGCTTTGCAGCCAGCCCCACAACACACAGAGAAAGCCACACTCCCAGGTGATCTAACAAGCCCAGGATCACAGGATCCCAGAACCAGAGGATCACAGAGACAGCTTGACTCTGAGGAGTTCTGACACAACCAGGATCACAGGAAGGACAGGTTCCAGTCCAATTTAGCAAAGGCAGGTAGCACTAGAGTTAACCAGATGGCAGGGGGCAAGCATAAGAAAATAAACAACACAAACAAAGGTCACTTGCCATCATCAGAACCCAATTCTCCCACCATAGCACATCCTGGACACACCATCATACCGTAAACGCAAGATTCAGATATAGAATCATTTATCATAATGATGATACAGGACCTTAAGAAAGACATAAATAGCACCCTCAAAGAAATACAGGAGAACACAGGTACAGGAGAATACAGGAGAACACAGCTTTAAGAGCTAGAAGCTCTTAAAGAGGAAACACAAAAATCCCTTAAAGAACTACAGGAAAACACAATCAAACAGGTGAAGGAAATGAGCAAAACCATCCAGAATCTAAAAATGGAAATAGAAACAATAAAGAAATCAGAAAGAGAGACAACCCTGGAGATACAAAACCTAGGAAAGAAATCAGGAGCCATAGAGGCAAGCATCACCAACAGAATGCAAGAGATAGAAGAGAGAATCTCAGGGGCAGAAGACACCTTAGAAAACATTGACAGGCTGGAAGGGGAAGGAGTGGGAGAAAGGGAACTTTGTGGCTGGGTAGGGGACCGATTCCAGGCTTGGAGTGGCCGCGCATAGCATTTGCAAAATCTGTTTTGAATTTTTAAAAAAACGCTTTTAAAAAACCAGACTGGATTTTCTCTCGGGTGAGTTTCTGAGACCTGAGCAGCCAGCCGGGAGCCACAAGCCCCATGACTCCCA
>NW_022196905.1:17477161-17477587 GCF_008632895.1 Mastomys coucha
ACAACAAAAACAACAGGAAGTGACAATTACTTTTCTTAATATATTAATTTGAAAATTAATATGACCAATATATTCTAATCGATTGAAATCCAATAATATGAGGAATTGGAAATTTATTGATTGTCATCCAATGATCTCTCTAATATGGTAATTGGAGAAATAGGTCCAACATTGTACAATCTATATACAGTGGCAGCTTGTTTGTTTGTGACAGTGTCTTGCTGTGTACAACATAAGGGTCTTGAAATCTTGCTTCTCCTATCTCAGCCTCTCTATTAGTAGTATTGTTTATTTCATGTTTTTACACTATACTATGGTTTTCAGAACACCTTATATATTTCAAAAGTAATTATATATTCAAAAGAAACATAGATGATTAACTAGGGAGGTGGCTTATAAGAGAACAACAAAGTGAGACTGAATGCT
>NW_022196905.1:17477879-17490347 GCF_008632895.1 Mastomys coucha
AACCATTGTTCATTGAAACAGTTGGTGAATGACTTTATGGATAGACTATCTTAATACCTACACCATTTTTTGAATGTAACCTGTTCTCTGTGGTCTGAGAATGAAGTCACTCACTCAAGTCAAATAGCTTTGACCATAGCAGGAAGTCTGTATCCAAAAATCGAGCCTATAATTCATTTCTTGCTGCAGCAGAACTATCAACTCTCAGCTTAGCTACAATGGAGGTAAAATCCTTTGGTGATGTGAGGGTCATTGAAATACAGCCTTATTATAATGAAACCCAATGTCTAAAAATTGTTCTTATTTTGGGCTTGTACCACAGTAAGAGCCAAGATTTTAAACTCTACTAAATACAAAACAAACAAAAAGACTTTATATATTCATATTCATTTAAGAAAATACTAGTAGTGATGTATTATTTTAAGTATACAGCTAACATATTTGGAGTTATTTAAAATTTATATTGAGAAAAATGTATTTTCACTATTGCTGTAGATGAACATCTACATAAGACTGTTAAATTGATTGTTGTTTTATATCAAACAACTTTTATAATAATTACTTTTATTGTTATAATATTTTATAAATTTTAAGTGATACGACAAAAAGATATTGTAGGTATTGAAGGGGGGTCTATGGGAGGAACGGTGGTACAGAAGGGGAGTAAGAATGTGATTCAATTCTATTTAATTAAAATATGTTTTTAAATGTTAACAAATTCAGATAAATTGAAATCATGTAACTTTTCTCATCATAATGCAATAAAAGTTTAAAAAAAAAAGAAAAATAGTTTGTGGTACAGAGAACCATGTCAACAAACAGAAAACTTGGTAAGGTCAAGAGGATTCAAAAACCCATGTAATTCTCATATCTGAAAACAGTAGGTATTTCATCAACTCACAACCATGTTATTGACCTAGAACATGTAACTATGACACCTCATGGAGAGGACTGTGGCAATCAGTGACATAGGGACAGCACCCAAAGCTTCTCTACATGCAGATGAGGCATCTCTATCGTCTCAGACCAAGCCAAAAGAAAGCATATGATTTTAGACCCCAAGACCCCCAAAATGTATATAAGATTCTATCCACAATATGGATTATAGTGCACAAGTTATTTCATCAAAGACCATCTGAGTGTCTGTTTTATAGAGCTGTAACACCTTGGGGAAGAGAATTCTCTCCAAAAGTTTTTATACCTGGAAGCTACTTGAGCCTATCTCAGTCACTTCCCAATTACTTCTGAATTTGGCTCTTAGTCACCCACTGTCTCTCCAGCACACTGTGCCTCATTACACCCCATCTCCTGCCATAGACTCAAAGTCAGTGGTGCATGGAAGAGGCTCAGCAACCCACCTTGCTGCAGCTTCCCTCTCCCCCAAAGAGAGCCACAACTCTTTGGATATTCCAGCCAAGCCAGAGCCCTGCAAACCTCTGTGTATGGTGCCCAGTACACAGACTGCCCAGCAGAGGTTGAATACTTCAAGTGGGGATTGATGCACCATACTAGTAGGAACACAGAAGACAGTGGTGCTGATAGTGAATTCAATTGCATGGGCCTAGTGGAGAGTTTTCAAGGTTAAAGAATTTTAGTATATGGCCTAGAAATTGTACTTCTGATACTTTATCAAAGAATCTGGCTGCTTTTTGCCCTTGAACAAAAAATGTGCTTGAAGGTAACTGAAGATTTGAAAATAACTTAGTGTTGATGCTGTCCTGTAGTTATCAGTAGTCAGTATTATTGAAATCTATAATGAAAAGGAACAAGCTGAGCAAGAAAAACATAAACTGTGCAGTTTGACACAAGGCACCAGAAAGTGTAAAATGATTAAAGAAAAACTTGATACTAACTGAAATAAAAAATGTGATGTCCTCAGAACAAGACCACACCCAGCTAAGCTTCCAATTTATGAAAAGAAGTTAAAGAAAAGGAAAAGTTAAAGAAGCATTAGGCCAGGAGTGGTGGTAAATGTCTTTACTCTCAGAACTCAGGAGGCAGAGGTGGAACAGACTATTCTACAGAGCGAGTTACAGGATACCCAAGCTTTGGTAATGAAGGAAACCATCATAATCATAAAGCTGGTAAAAATATATTTGTACAAGGGGCCATGTTTCAGCCCCAGCAAGTAGCACAACTTGATAGTTTCAGTCATGATGGTCTGTATGTAGAGTCAAGGAAACAGGAAAGGGGTTATGAAATCTTCCTCTGTAACAAAGGAGAGCTGCTGAGGTCAAATGTTACAGTCGTCTCTAAATGAAGGCATAGAGTGGCCATTGCTTGAAGCTATGAAGGTAAAGCCTGGATTGTCTTGGAAACCCTGAAATATAAAGATGCTAGAGTCAAGGGATATATGCTGAGGAAGGCTGGAAACAAAGTGTGGAGTAAGCCCGAGAGAAGTAAGTATGTCTGTGCAGAAAGGAGTTAGAAATCGGAATAGCACTTTGACATCAGATATGGAGATGTAGAGTTTGGAATTTGCACAACTTCATTCTGGTTTTTTCTTGTTATGGTGTTTTCTCATTATCCTCCTTTCCCCCTTTTGGAGTGGTAACGTTTATATTGTGTCATTGTATGTTATAAGTATGGAAGTATAAGATCTGTTTTTTTATGTGTTTTTTAAATTTTTAATTAATTAATTAATTAATTAATTTTTGTTTTTCTAGACAGGGTTTCTCTGTGTAGCCCTGGCTGTCCTGGAACTCACTTTGTAGACCAGGCTGGCCTCGAATTCAGAAATCTGCCTGCCTCTGCCTCTCAAGTGCTGGGATGAAAGGCGTGTGCCACCATTGTCCTGCAAGAACTGCTTTTTAGTTTTGATTTTAAAGGAGCTTACAATTAAGAAATTGCCAGGAGTCTCAGCAAAGGCTTTGAACTTTGGATTTTTAAGTAGAGTTGAGACTGTTACTGACTACAGGTGAAGACTTTTAAAGTTGGACTAAATGTATTTTACATTATGATATTACTACAAACCTAATGAGGCCAGGGAGTGGAATGTGGTGGTTTGAATGACAATGCCTCCCTAGAGGCTCATCAGATGTGGCACTAAAGATGTGTGGAGTAGGTTTTTGGAGTAGGTTTGGTCTTATTGGAAGAAGTATGTCACTGGGGATAGGAAGAGTTGAGGTTTCATATGCTCAAGCTAATGTCTCTCTCTTTCTGATTCTTGATGATTCAGATAGAGAACACTCAGTTAACTCTTCAGCACCACACCTGCTTACATGAAACCATGATGACAATGGATTAAACCTTTAAATTGTAAACCAGCTCAATTAAACGTGCTCCTTTATGAGAGATTTCATGGTGATCATAGCTCTTCACAGCAATAGAATTTTGACTAAAACAGTTATATATAATGTATTTTGAGCATGTTAACACTCCCTTCCCAAACTTTTTCATATCTATACCCTCCTGCTACCCATTCAACTTTGTGTCCTATTTTATGTTAAATACTTCAAGAGTAGTTACTCTTGTGTGTGTGGTCTTCTGCAGGAGAGTGGTTGACTTGCCAGGAGCTATATACTCTAAGAAAAATCTCCTTCTCCAAGAAGGTAACAGTTGCCAGTAGCAACATGTCTTGTAGTGGGATTGTGTGGCCACCTTCTCTCTTCATGCCAAGTTGTGGTCAGATTTAAATAGCATAGTTTTTTTTCTCAACTGCTGTGAGCTCATATGTGAAGCTGTCCTGTGCAATCCAGAAGACACTGTTTTGGTATATTCATCTTACACTATTTCAGCACTTTCTTCTATAATAATACATGAGCCTTTGGAGAATGTACAATATATATTGGAGAATATATATATATATATATATATATATTCTCTTACACTCAATACACTTGATAATTCTGTACTTTCTTAATCTCTGCACCTTGGCCTGTTGTGGTTTACTGTGTTAATTATCATCTATTTCAAAAAGAAGCTTCTCAGATGAGGGCAGAAGGATGAAATTCACATTGGGTATAATGGTAAACCATTAGAAGTTGACTTAATACTATGTCTATTTAGCCCATTATACTAGTAGGTTTCTCCCTAGGGCCTCTGATCTAAATAGTCAGAGGTTCTAGCCTGATCATAATATCAGATATGGGTTTCATCTTGTGTACCAAACCTTAAATTAAAAATAATAACAGAACAAATTAAAACACATTATTCACCACTATGTTCATAGCAATCTTATTCATAATAGCCAGAAGCAGGAAAGAACTCAGATGTTCCTCAACAGAGGAATGGATACAGAAAATGTGGTACATTTACACAATGGAGTTCTACTCCACTATTAAAAACAATGAATTTATGAAATTCTTAGGGAGATGAGGGGATCTGGAGAATATCATCCTGAGTGAGATAATCCAGTCACAAAAGAACACACATGGTATGCACTCACTGATAAGTGGATATTAGCCCAGAAGCTCGGAATATCCAAGATATAATCCACAAACCACAAGAAACTCAAGAAGGAGGAAGACCAAAGTGTGGATACTTCGATCCTTCTTAGAAGGGGGAAAAATACCAATGGAAGGAGTTGCAGAGACAAAGTATGGAGCAGAAACTGAAGGAAGGACAATCTAGAGACTTCCCCACCTGGGACTCTTTCCCATATACAGTCACCAAAACCAGACACTATTGTGGGTGCCAGCAAGTGCTTGCTGTCAGGAGCTTGATGTAGCTGTCTCCTGAGGCTCTGCCAGTACCCGTCTAATATAGAAGTAGAGGCTCACAGTCCTCCGTTGGACTGAGTACAGGGTCCCCAATGAAGGATCTAGAGAAAGGACCCAAAGAGCTGAAGGGGTTTACAGTCCCTTATGAGGAACAACAATATGAACCAACTCGTACACTCAGAGCTCCCAGGGACTAAACCACCAACCAAAGAGTACACATGGTGAGACTCATGACTCCAGCAGCATATGTAGTAGAGGATGGCCTAGTTGATCATCAAAGGGAGGAGAGGCTGTTGGTCCTGTGAACGTTCTACGCCCCAGTGTAGAGTAATGTCAGGGCCAGGAAGTGGGAGACAGTGGGTTGGTGAGCAGGGGCAGGGGTGGAACATGTTTTTTTTTTTTTTTTTGAGGGGAAACCAGGAAAGGGGATATCATTTGAAATGTAAATAAAGAAAATATCTAATAAAATATTAATAATAAACAATTATTTCCATAATGAGCATATCCAGTTTTTGAATGCATAGGCATTGTTTTAGCTTAGAGGGTTCTTAGATGGATATAATTGCTCCTTAATTTTCTCCTCTATGCTAGCACCTTCTAGCATAGTGACTGCTATTGAATAGGGGTGAAGCTTCCAGGTCTATACCAGCTTAAGTTCCCCATGGTCTGACTCAAGTATTAGTCTTTGGCAGTAGAGTTAGGTTCTAGAGGGAAACCAAGAAAAATAACAACAGCCTGTAATGTTTGGGGGTCTATGAGTCTTCACTATCTAATACCCTGAAACGGACATTGTTTCTACAATATAGAGTATCTCCATTCAATTCTCTCTCTCTCTCTCTCTCTCTCTCTCTCTCTCTCTCTCTCTCTCTCTCTTTCTCTCTCTCTCTCTCTTGTGTGTGTGTATTGTGCTTATGGGTGTGTATATGTGAGTGTGTATGTGTGTATGAGTGTGTATATGTGTGTGTGCATATTCTTACATTTACATATCTTCTATAGTAATAGGTTTCCAGGTCTTCAGTCTTAATTTATGCCTACACATATACCCTTCTCTTCATTACCCTCCACTCTTTAACTACAGCTTAACCTTGCCTGTTTTATTATTTTCTTTCAGCTATTTACACCATTGTATCTATCTACCCTCCCAGAATGACCCGGGTATACCATTCTTTAATATATACCCAAGGACTCCGTATTCTGTGCAGAGATACCTGCTCATTCATGTCTGTTACTGCTCTTTTCACAATACCCAGGAAATGGAAACAGCCATCATCTGATGAATAAACATAGAAAATGGGGTATATTTATACATTGGAATATTAAAATAAATTAAACAATAAAATACACAGGTAAATAGATGGAGCTGAAAACAGTCATTCAGAGTGAGGTAAGCTAGCCTCTGAGAGAGAAACATCACATGATTTCTATCATTTATGAATATTGTTTAAATCTTCATATATGCTTATTGGGTCAGGAAATTACTAAGGAATATATTAAGGATTTTTCAAAAAATATTAAATATTCATGCATATTGATGTTTTAATAGCCTTATTTCTGGTCATAATTCCTACAACCATGATACAAATGTTTAATGGTTGTGATATAAAATGTTGGGGGGGTGACTTGAGAATAATAGAACATTTTTTACCTTTGTGTGATCCTGGATTTGGGGAAATAAAGTCCCACAAAACTCCCACCAAAGCCATCCTAAGCCAAGCTAGTAACTTTAGGGTCTTTTTTGTGTAGTAAAAGAGAGATTTACAACCACAGAGGGTGAATTTTAGAAAATGGCTTATGATAGAATCTACCTAGAATCCTAAGAGGATGGGAGAGAAGAACAGAGAAGAGTGGCAGACTTCTTATAACAGACAAAGCCACAAATCTTATGGTACTATTGAGTTGCTAATCTCAGTGCTGTTTTAAAATATTTACTTACTTTTATTTTGTATGTATGGCTATTTTGCCTGCACATATTTATGTGTACCACTTGTGTGCCTGGGACCAGAAGAATATCAGATCTCCTAGAGTTGTTACTGGTGGGTGTGAGCCACCATCTGGATGCTTTAAACTGATCCTGCATCTCTGTAAGACATAAAATGCACTAAACTGCTAAGCTGTTTCTAAGGCCCAATCTTGGGCTTTTCACAGGACTAACAGCATAATCTGGGATAAGTACAGATATATAAACTAGTCAGGGCAGTTAGCCCCAGCATGGAGTATCTAGTGTATTCTTTTCAGTTTCAATCTGTAGGCAGAAATACCAACAGACAAGTTGAAGCCAGAACCAAAACTCTGTTAGTGTCCATACTCTGCAGCAGGGATATTCATGAAACTGTTGCTTTGAGGTATTGACAAACTGAGCAGTTTCTATCATGTATTCTCATCAGTTAAAGCCATTGAAATGGCTCAGTAGGTATAGGTACTTGCTATGAAAACCCAGTGTCCTAGTTTGAATGAGAGTATACCCCATATTCAGATATATTTGAATGCTTACTCACTCGTTAATGGAACTCTAGAAAAGACTAGAAAGATTAGGAGGTGTTGTTGTGTTGGAGAAAGTATGTCACTGGGTGTGGGCTTTGAGGTGTCTGAAGCCCAAACCATGCTCTCTCTCTCTCTCTCTCTCTCTCTCTCTCTCTCTCTCTCTCTCTCTCTCTCTCTCTCTCTCTCTGCCTATGGATCAGTATGGATATACCTATCAGCTACTGCTCCAACACATGTATGTTGCCATGCTTCCTGCAATAAAACTGTACCAAGCCCCAAACTAAATGCTTTCAAAATCACAATGTCTCTTTACAGCAAAAAGTCACTAAAACACCTAGCAACCTGACTTCTATCCCTCGAGCAGAAATAAAAGTAGAAAACTGCTGTTTTACTTTTACATTTATACAAGTGCTGTGGCATACTCCAACACACATTATACATACAAACACACACATCATATAGTGGATAAAGATCACATTTCATTAATTTTGTTAAACTTTATGTATTTGGAAACCATCATTGGTCATTTTTTATTTAGGCCTGCATTTGTTTCTACCCTAGATACTTTGCAGAACATTCCCATTGTATAATGGTGGTTATATATGATGGTGAATGACTATCAATAAACTTCCATGTACAGGAAATTGAAAAATTCCTCAAGGAATCAATTTTCTTTCTGGAATTTCCAAAGTCTTCTACAATCTTCACCTTGTCCAGTTGTGGGTCTCTGTGTTAATTACTATCTGTTACAAGGAGAAGCTTCTCTGATGAATGCTGGCCTATACAGGGATTTTAAACCAGCAACATGTCTGCTATGGCAAGGGATCAGATCCAAAGAAGTAGGTATGTGTGATCAGCTGGAATGCAGACACACAACATACCTTTAATCCCTCAGCCTGTAATACAGACACACCCTTAACACACACACATCTATTACCTAACAATGAAGGTAAGGCTAGTTTGTAGGAGGAAACAGCCATGTTTGAAAGTGACAACCAATTGAGGGACAGACAAAGTGATTAAACATGGAAAGATTTGGCAAAATGAGTCAGAGGTAGGATATACCCAACTCTCATGAAAACAGAAGAAGAAAGAGAAGGTATTTAAGAGCCGAACAGGGAGAAAGAGAATCAGTCAGTTGAGAATCAATTCAGTCAGTTTGTGCAGTGCAGGTCAACAAAGGCAGTTGAAGCCAGAGTATATGAAGCCAGAAGATTAGAATAAATTTCAAAAAATTACTTTGAGGACAAGCAGAGCAATTCACTGAGGAGCTAAGAGAAGCCAGATTGAATCTATCACCTTGGAGAAAAATTTGAGCCAGATCAGCTGAGTTGAACCAGCTAGCCAGAAATTCTTGGAGGCCTAAATATTCTAGACCTAAATTAGTAGATTGAGCCTGGAGTATAAAGCATTCAAGGTCCAGAAGATTAGATTGTGTGGAGGATACTAGCATCCATCGAAGGCCCAGGGATCATTAGATAGAAATGCTCTGGACTAAGCCCAAGCTACATATTCATAAAGCTTGGGTACAACTCTCATTGCAACCCTTCATCTGAGAAAAGAAAAGTGACATTTACATTTACATTAGACAACTCAGACAGTAATCTAATAAAGGTATAATGCACATATGAACTCACAGAGGCTGTGGCATCATGTAGCATGAAAAGGAAAGAGTGAAAGCAAAGTCTTACCCCAACCAAGGAGTTATTTGCAATCTATTCCTGCTGACCAGTAGAAATACAGTTTAGTTTTTTCTAATGCAGCGGCAGTGGGAAGGAATATCAACCCAAGAATGGGCAGGTACCATGCTCAAGAGTAGCTGGCCATCACAAATCAGACTCTAGTTTTTGCATGCTTTGTGTTTTGTTTAACTTTTTTTTTTTTTTTTTTTTTTTTGCTAATTTTTGTCTTCCTGAAGTTTTGGTTTGCTTGTATTGATTTTTGCTGTTTGTGTTGGAATATTTTAGGGAGCAAGAAAGAATATGAAAAAAATGCTAAGTTTTGTAGAAAATTTCTGGCAGGAGACACAGGAGAGAAAAAAAGGTATTTTGTTTGAAATGTGTTATATTAAAAACATTTTTGGTAATAATACATTTAAAATATGTTTCAATATAATTGAAGAAAGAAGAAGTTCAGGATGAATCTCATATGTTATTATGCTATATGTCTGGGTCTTCCACAACAAAGTTGTTCTGAAAACATTTCTCTGGGTGAAATTTTCTCATTTCCTGCTAAAATATAGAATGTAAAATGTACAAAACAGTCTCCATGATAAGAAGGGATGAACTTGAATCCTGGCACAGGTTTCATCAGAATATTGGTGAGTTTTAGCTGTAAACTCTGAAAAAAATGTCTCCCTTCCTAGCATCCTCTGGGTCTGCAGATTCTGATCTGCTCTTTTCAGGGATAGCACATCGATTGATGACTTCTTGGGAGCAGTAACAAAATGCAGTTTTCCTATTCCTTTTCTCAGTTTTACATTTCATTTCTTTTAGCTTCTAATTCACAATGGTGTTGTAGAGATCACCTACATGTTTCTTTATAATACAATATAGCGGAGTCAGAGAAATTCAGAGTATCCAACGAATTCTTAAAGAAAGCAAGTACCTAGTGCCTGACCTACAGGTATCTCAGTTTCTGACTCATTCTTGATTGCTATTACTCAGCTATGTGTTAGTTCCCCACTTTCTCACCTTAGGCCCATTGTTTCTTCCCCAGAATAAGCAAAGTGTCTAGGTGTTCATGGTTGAAAAAATGAGTAAACAAATTTCTAATGACTTCATGGCATTTCAGGCAATCCTGCTCAAGTTTATGGGACAACTGATTTTTGTTAAGCCCATTCTCTCACCTGAAGGATGATGGGTATTAGTGTGTATTTTACCTCACAGTCGAGCTTCTCAGAGCCACCCACAAATGAACCCAAACTGTCTATGTACTTACAGACATCGCGAGTTTGTACCTAGTCTGCTCCATAGCACACACCATTAGACCCCCAGTGAAAGGTCAGGAACACAGCACAGCATCTAAGGGCTCTCACAGAATACAAGGAGCCCTGTCTCTTGATCAAGTATAAAAGTACCAAAAACTATAGATTCCAAACAGATACAGAAGGCAGAATGACTTGTGGTGCTATGTGGCCCTCATTTAAAACAGGGTAACCAAGATGGCATGTTAATTATGGAGACAAAGTCACAGAGAAGAGGTTTGGACTTTAATTGGTACATACTGACTCCCACTGATTTTTCATATTCCAGCATCAAATATCCTGACACACTTGGATATTGAGTTAGATTTTTGTTTCCAGCTTATAAATTAACACTGTCTTACACGGCACTTATCAGTGGCAAATTAGTTTCATCTCTGGACTTGGTGTATTCACAGGAAAAAGCAACTCTGATTTTCCTTCTCAATACTCATAAGACAACTCACCTTAGCATTCCTAACATCAGGCTATGATGTCTAGTCTAGCACATAAATACTATGTCAAATATGTGGGAATGGAATGTGTCTTGGGAAAACAGAAACAGAATGCTAACATAAACTTGGACAGGTGCCAAGCATTCAGTGACTGCTTGTTTGATATCTCCTCCTGTTCTCCTGTTGTGCCTTTCTTTGTCCTTAGATCATTGTAATTATAAACTCCCATTCAACCCCCTCTACCTCCTCTTCCTCCTTTTTCCCTCCCCACCCCTCAACCCATGATGCCATCATTGTCCTTATTCTTCCTTTCTTCTTCTTTCTTCCCTCTTTATGTTCTTCTTGCTTTTCTTTAGCCTTCTCTTCCCATCCCCTCTGCTGTGTGACATTTCCAGGGAGAGACATAAAGAATGGCCTACTCATGGGAGATACAGCAGTAATTACAGAACAAAAGACTCCACGAAATTCTAATTTACTGAACAACTGAATTGATTGAAGGGGTCATATAGAAAGACTGGTGCTGGGTTGGAGTCCCTGAGGAAAGGCCAGGAACAGACATGAATGAAAGGTGCAGCCACAGTTGTGGGGACTCCAGGATATTAGGAAATACTACGATCATAACACAGTTTTAACTAAGAGTAGCAGCTGTGGAGTAGAACTAGCCTAATCTTGCTTAGTTCTTTCTACCCACAGTGTTTGGTCCATAGTCATTTAACCTATAATATATTACCTCTCCCTTTTAGTGAATATTCCAAATGGATCTTTCTAGTACACTTGAATTGTAACTTAAAGAAACAAAGAAGAATTGAAGCCAGAACCTACATATGAGAGAAAAACTAGATTTTGTCTGTTTGGATCTTAATTTTTTTATTGGGGAATTGAGTCTGTTGATATTAATAGATACTACGGAAAAGTAATTGTTGTTTCATGTTATTTTTTTTATTACCAGCATACATTTATTTTTTTTTTTTATGAACTAACTAGTACTCTCAGAGCTCCCAGGGAATAAAACAGCAACCAAAATGTACACATGGTAGGACTCATGGCTCCAGTTGCACATGTAGCAGAGGATAGCCTAGTTGGTCATCAGTGGGAGGAGAAGCCCTTGGTCCTGTGAAGATTCTAAGCCTCAGTATAGGGGAACACCAGAGCCAGGAAGTGATTGGGCTAGTGAGCAGGGGGAGGGAAGAGGAAACGGGTTTTTTTGTTGTTGTTGTTTTGTTGTTTTTGTTTTTTGTTTTTTGTTTTTTTTTTTTTGCGGAGGCTAAACCATGAAAGGAGATATCATTTGAAATGTAAATAAAGAAAATATCTAATAAAAACTGTAAAGGCTGGATCTTAATTTTTTTAACTTACTACAATTTACCAACAATTTTCATATTTTATGGATGAGTAATATTCTAGTGTGTATATGGATGTTAGATTTTGTACAGTTTAAAAACAATAAAATTGATTCCATTTCCTAGCAATTATGAAGAGTGGCAATGAACATGGATATTCAAGAATCTCTATACTGAGTATAGAATTGTTTGGGTGGTTGCCAAAGAGCTACACAATTGAACTGTGTGTTAGATCAGTTCTAATTTTTGAAAAATCTCCAGAATGATTACCCTTAAATCTACCCAAGTCCTTTTTCCTGAGCTATAGATGCAGTTGTAATTATGGAGATGTATTCATCGATGCTTGAATCTTCACAGCCTATTGACCTCTACATTGTGTTTAGTTATTATACTTGTCTAGCAAAGTAGCAATAGTAGAATTTTAATTCCTTAATAGCTGAGCTTGTCAAAAATGGTCTTTCCTAGTCATTTTTATTCTTGTTTTAGTAATTATATATGCAGTTCTATACACAATTTTTTTCCATTTATTTATTTTTTTTATATTCTTTATTTACATGTAAATGTCTCCA
>NW_022196905.1:17492535-17499556 GCF_008632895.1 Mastomys coucha
CTATGTTATCTTCTGCTCCTGAGATTCTCTCTTCTATCTCTTGTATTCTGTTGGTGATACTTGCATCTCCTGTTTCCTGATTTTTTTCCTAAGGTTTCTAATTCCAGAGTTGTCTCTTTTTGTGCTTTCTTTATTGTTTCGACTTCCATTTTTAGGTCCTGGATGGTTTTACTCAATTCCTTTACCTGCTTGTTTGTGTTTTCCTGCAATTCCTTAAGGGATTTTTGAGTTTGCTCTTTAAGTGCTTCTACTTGTTTACTTGTATTCTCCTGTATTTCTTTAAGGGAGTTATTCGTATCCTTCTTAAGTTCCTCTATCAGCATTGTGATATATGATTTTAGATCCAATTGCTTTTCAGGTGTTTTGGGATATCCAGGACTTGCTACAGTGGGAGTACTAGGTTCTGATGAAGCCAAGTAGTCTTGGTTTCTGTTGGTAGGATTCTTGCGTTTGCCTTTCACCATCTCTTGATTTTTGGTGTTAGATGTTCTTAGTGACTCTGACCAGAACTTGTCCTGTCCTTGACGCCCTGCAAGACCCCTGAGATTCATGGGGCCTGTGCCTCCCAGATGGCTGTTCTGGTCTTAGAAACTCACAGGAGAGAAGATGGTGGCTCTCACCGGAGACTCCGGGTCAAGGCAGTCCCTGGAGGCAGGCCCTCCACTTGCAGGGAAGGGGGCAGCTAAGGTTGGTGTTCCCCCTCTGTCACTTAGAAGCTGAGAGGATCCTGTCTCTGCCACCCTGCGTCTCTGCTGTGATTCGTGGGGCCTGTGCCTCCCGTCTGGCTGCTCCCAGCTTCTATACACAATTTTTAACCGGGTTTCTTATTTTCTTAATGTAGGGCTTTTAGTTCACTGTATATTCTAGACAATAATCTTTGCTCCGATGATGGATTGTAAAAGGGTTCATTGTGTGGGTTTCATATCCACTTTCTTCACAGTTTTTTTGTTGTTGTTGTTTTGTTTTTTGTTTTGCTTTTTTTGTTTGTTTTTTTTTGTTTTTTTGGGGGGGGGTTTGCACTACCTAAGTGTTCTAGCTTCATGGGAGTCTATTTGTCAGTTGTTGTTCTGACTTCCTGGAATCTTATTCAAAAAGCACTTATTTGTGCATACAAATCAAAGGATGCTTCTTATTTTTTTCTCCAAGTGTTTCAATGTATGGTGTCTTATGGTAAGATACTGATCCCATTTGGAATTGAGTTTGGAGTAGGTACAGGACAGGAATATAATTTCATTCCTCTACATTCAGGTAAAAGTTCTCTCAGGACCATGTTTGTTGAAGATGCTGTTATTTCTCTGATATATGTTTTTAGTCTTTGAACATCAGATAATTGTAGTTGTTTGGACTTTCATAGGTTCTCAATTCTATCCCATTAATCCACATCTCTCTCTCTGTGCTAGCATTGTGCTGTTTTCATTATGTTTTATAATGGAGTTTGATATTGGCAATAGGGATACCTGCTACAGTATTCTTTTCCTTCAGGATCACTTTGGAAATCTGTAATGGGGTCCAGCCGGCTGGCGGACCCTCACATCTGTTGGGTGCTCTCAGACTGGAGATTATTTGGGTACCTGTGAACACAAGCAGGTAAGAGAGAAAGAAACACAAGGACACCAGGTAGCAGCATCGAGAGGTGTGTGTGTCCTTTACTATAGAGAACTGGGTTTTTATGGCACAAACAGAATCGAAACCAAAACCATTCTTGGTTTTTAGCATAGATGTGACAACAGGGAAATAGCACCCCAGTCTGTACACACAACCCCTTCAACATAGTTCTAGGCAGGAATGGCTGAGTTTCAAATAGTTTCAGTTCCTTTGATGTTCAAGCTGCAGGGTCCGCATTTGATCTCAGGGGCCACCTCCGGTGATTCATGCCACAGGCAGGTGGTCTAAGCTCTGGGCCTGTCATGGCTTTCTATAGCTTTTGGAATCTGCAATGGGGCAGAGCAACAGAATACCACAGAAAT
Source organism: Mastomys coucha (assembly GCF_008632895.1). Classification (NCBI taxonomy): domain Eukaryota; kingdom Metazoa; phylum Chordata; class Mammalia; order Rodentia; family Muridae; genus Mastomys; species Mastomys coucha. The sequence goes on from NW_022196905.1 coordinate 17,494,503, forward strand.
CTTTTGTCTTAAATATTCCCATAAAAAAAAACCCATAAGTTGCTTCTTGTATATTTGTAAAGGATGGCCCTAGAATTTAGACTCCGATGTCTTGAATGTATAACTTGTTGGGGTGAGCTGGCCGGATTTAGAAGATTAAGTCATGCCCTTCTTTTTAGTTATAGGGTGCTATGTAAATTTTCCTGTATTAGTTAAGATTTTATTTCTATCCTAGTAAATAATTACTATAAAGATTACCCAATACCCACTGTGATGAATGCACATTCTTGAGTGTTTGATTAGAATGTTCTCTGTATGTCTCTTTGGTCCATTTGAATTATGGTGTCATTTAATTCCTGTCATTTTCTGCCCATTTGTTTTGTCTAAATGATCTGTCTATTGGTGAGAGTGGGAGTTTGAATTTATCCACAATCTCTGTTTTTAGATTAATGTCACCTTTCCGACTAGGAATGTTGGGAGCACAGAGGTCCTTGTATTCACAAAGAAGCACTAAGAAGACCAGGAATGTTAATAAAGCAGGAGTATCTCCTCAGTGGAATAAATAAAATTAAATACCTACATTCCATCCAGGTAGCTAACAATGGATTTTGTTAACAATGTGGTGACTTTTAGTTCTCTGTGGAGGCAAAGTTTACCTACTTTTTTATGTAGGGGTATCCCCAAACCAAATTCTCCAGAATGATTATTTCAGACTCTTCCACCCTATACTATTATCTATCCTTAGGATATATCTCACAAGTACTTTATGGCCTGCTGACCTTTATGCTATCAGTCAGAGACCACATTAGGTTCTAGGCCTTTTAGCTATAGAACTCACCCTCATGGTCACATGCAACCTGTAAAAGAGTTTCTATATAGCTGTACCTTAATCTTTACTGGAATTTAGGTGTTTGAAATTGCCACAAAACCATTTTCCAAACTGTTTACTGTGGTTTAAATACTACCTGGCATTAGACTCTCCAAAGCCTGATCCAAGTTGCCAAAGTCAATCTGCACTGGATATTCATTCTTATATCTTTGAGGGATTTTCTTCCCTGTCTGATACCTTCAAAGATGTGCTCATAGGAGTAACTCTTTTAGGCTATTAAGTGTATCTGTATTTGAAATTTACATATTTAGAGCTTTTTTGGTTTTCTTGAAATGGTCCTTTAATAAGTATGAAGAAAATTATCTTCTATTTTCACATTGAGGTTTATTTTGTCAGATATTAGAATAGCAGTAACTGTATATTTCTTTGTTGCTGTGGTAGGTTAAACTGCTCTAATCTCCCCTTCTTGAATGAAAATCACACACATGCATACACACACACACACACACACACACACACACACACACATTTAATTTACATTAATCAACTCAATGGTTGTACCACTCACAAAATTCCACATTGCTAATGCCTCCTCTCTGATACTCCTGAATTGTTAGTTATGAAAATCTATATTCTATCTTTGCTACCCTAGACCCAATAAGGGCCCCCTCCCCAGGGCTGTTCCCCACCCCAGCTCTACACCTCTCAAATCTGCATCTTCTTCCTTTCCTGGCAATAGTGATCATCCTCTTCTTCCAGTCCCCTTGATGGTGAGTCCTAAAATCCTACCACTGTCTCCCTGCCTAGTCATTGGCCACTGGCAACTTTATTTGCCAATCCAAGCCAAGAGGTGGGCAGAGACTGTTAGCATCTTACATGCAGATGTGCAGATTCCCATGCAATTTTTAGGGACCTAATTAACATGTGTAGGATTAGACCAAATCTACAATATTTCCTTTGGATAAATGTTTCCATCCTTTTTCCCTAAGGTGATAGCTAGCTTTTGTGGTGAGTTAGGTTTCTTAGCAGCAATAAAACCCATCTATTTCTTTCTTACGTACTTGTCCATGTATTTGATTAGGGGAGTTTAGAGCATTGAAATTCTGAATTATTAATAAAAGATTTATGTTAATTCATGTTTTCTTGATTTTTCTGATGTTATCTTGGACTCCTTTTGATTAATTGCCATCATATTGTCTATTATCTCCTTGTTTTTTATGTTGTTTATTTTTCTCACACCAATAATTTTCTTCCAGGTTCCTCTGTACTACTGGAGTAGTGGTCAATTTTTTAAGTCTCATTATTATCACAGAATTTATTTCCTCAATTTTAATAAATATTTTTGTTGGGTATAATAGTATGGGTTGGCAATGTGGTCTTTCACAAATTAGGACTCATATTTTCAGGATTTTCTAACTTTAAATGTGATAATTGAATGATGAGTTGTTCTTTTAAGGGCCTGCCTTTATAAATGAATTAATCTTTCTCTCTTGCAGGTTCGAATACACCTTCTATTATCTATGTATTTTGGTGTGTTAACTTTATGTCATGAGGAATTACTTTTCACATTCTATCTATTTGATGTTCTGTAGACTTCTTATACTTAGATCTCATTCTCTGGATTTAAGAACTTTTCTTCTATCATTTTATTGAAAATAGTTTCTCTGCCTTTGTTATTTTATTCCTCTCTTTCTGTGACCATACTTCAAGCATTTGATATTTTTAATGCTTTCTACAAAGCCATGCTGAAGTCTGTTCACAGTTTTTTTTATTAGTTTATTATTGACCTTTGCTGTATGGTCCAATTTCTCTTCCTTGTCTTCATACCCTAATGCTTGTTTTCCCACATGGTCTATTCTACAAGTGAGGCTTTCCACTGGAACTTTTATTCAGCTTATTGAGTTCTTCATTCCCAGTATAATTTGTTTGTTACCCCTAGTAATTCAATTTTTTATTAAATTCTTTTTTCTTATCTTGAATTGTCTTCCTTTTTCCATTTTATTTTCGATGTTCTCGTGGAGAACATTTATGACTTTTGTGATTTTTTTAAACATGGTTGTAATAATTATTTTGAATTATTTTTCTGGAAGGTGTCCCAAATTATTTTCATTGGGAATCATTCCTATAGGATTAACTGTACATTTTCAAGAAGAAATATTATCTTAAATTTTCATGTTATTTTAGTTTCTGTGCTGGGTTAATTCATATGCAAATAGTTTGTTGGGTGATTTTTTTCTTAATATTTTAAAATTCAAGCTTCTTTTTTCTTTCAGTGGAGGTGTTTACAATATTCAAGATATCATTAAGTTATATTAGGCTTGATGTGCCATTTTCTTCTATGGGACTGGTATTTGTGGATGGAGGGCCTATTCTTCCTCTGAGGTTAGGTACTGTCCTGGATCATCCCTACCTCCTTCTGTCTACAACTTCTGCCTATTTAAGTCTTTTTTTTTTTGTTCTTTTTTCTTTTTAATGTCTTTACAATTCTCCCTTGGAAGTATTTTGTTTGTAGGACATAACATCACACCAGTCCATTTCTTCCTATGACACATTCTTTCTTCCGCTCCTCCACAATGCACCCTAGGCTTTGGAAGGAATACTATAGGGACTACATTTTTTTTTTATTAAATCTGTAACTTATTGTTAGATAATTTTATCATGGGAGTAATCATTTAGTCTCAGGTACCTGATTAGATTCACAAATCTCTGTAGTATACATATCATTCATTGACATCCACCCCAAAAAAGAAGAAATTTAACTCTATGACCAATGGAGACTGCCAGCAGTTGTAATCTATTCAAAAGGCAACTGACAAATATATCACATACAACTAATAAAGAATCATAGTTATTTCCAGCTGAGCCTTATTATTTCACTAGCTATGGAGCTTTTGCCTTGGCTTATATTACCAGATATAAATTCCCTTCTGGAGGGAAGGGAAGCTGTGATCAGAAATCAATGTATGAGAGAAGAATATCAATTTTCAGTTCAATGAATAAGTTCCCTTCTGTTGGTTAGGCCTTAAATCTTATTTGGAAAGCTGATTACTGTACTAATATTTGTGCCATAATTTTACTGACAGGTACAATTCTTGCCTGAAATTCTTATACTATAGAACATAGGGTCCAGACCCAAGTAGTATTCTTGGTGTCTAACCTCCCCTAGTGCTCTGTTAATGTTTTTCTGTACTTTACAAGCCAATTAGAAAGTATTAAACTTCCATGTAACTCTTCATATTATGTCTCCTGTACTAAACTACCTTCTGCATTGAAGACACTGTGGACTCTTCAGTATTGGGGTCTTACCTATCTGCCATGCAATAAATAGCAGTGACAAACATTTTTGTTTTATTCTGTGGGCCACTGGAGCCTTATTGTTTAATAAAGAAAAGGGATATAACCTACTTTTGCAGCTACAGTTTTTATATGACAATCTAATGGATTCTGGTAGTTCTCTTTCAAACTTATAGAGGGTATCTGTCCTATCATAAACTCCTAAAATTCTGCCTTTGCTGTTCTTTTGGGAGGTTTCTTTATTTTAAACAATGCATGAAATAATTAAGAGAAAGCATGATGTAATAAAACTTTTTTTTTTTTTACATAAAATGGACATGGTCTCTAAAGGCCCTCCCCTGTCAACTTTAAGCAAATGAAAGTTGGGTTGGATGGCTAGCTACTAAAATAAAGCATTATCATGGTCAGATGCAGCATGAAAGGAAACAATCACTTGCAATTGTTTTGTCAAAGTAGCAGTATTGAGTACAATAGTATGAATGGGAGACACTATCTTATCTAGTCACCCATAATCCACAAACATGTTTTAGCCTCTTTATCTTGGAACACTGCTACTGCCAGGTTGACATTGCACTACCTGCCCCTGATATTCTTGGGAGTGCTGACTATTGCTGTTCCTCTTTGTTTCATCAAGGCTGCCTTAGAGCATGCTTCTCATCTTCAAGGTTTCAGAGACAATGCTGTAGCTTGTGTCTTTCACTGGTTACATATAGCTGGTAAAAGGCTTCTGAGTTTGATAAATAAACTCCTCCAGTACTCTTTGTATTACATACTTTGTAGTAATAACTGCCCTTCTGTAGACCAAGCAAAATCCTCTTGTAAACTATTGTAAAGGCTTTTAAAGTTCCCAGAAGCAGAATCTCACTAGGTAAGCATTTGGCTTTTTGTTGATTCCCACCCCCAGGAACTCCAATTTGACGTGGCCTAGTCTATCCTCTCTCTCTCTCTCTCT
>NW_022196905.1:17499566-17509058 GCF_008632895.1 Mastomys coucha
TCTCTCTCTCTCTCTCTCTCTCTCTCTCTCTCTCTCTCCTCTCTCTCAACCATCCATTACTGCCTACATCATTGAGATCTTCTTAAGCCTCTTCTACTTCATAATAATATATTCCCATCATGAGACTCAGAAAATCCATTAAAACCCCACACTACTCCGAGGTTCCTGGTGATTAATCCTTACTCTTAACTCTATGGTAAAAATAGTTTTAGTTTTGTGGCCTGGTGAACTGGGCATCAAACAGTACCTTTGTTCTCTCTCCCCCAACTCTCTCCCTTTATTGACTTCCATCTACAGATTTTCATGGACATCTCATTAAAAACTTCCTAGTATCCCTAATGGCTCATACAAACAAGTCCATAAAGAATTGGTTTCTACCATATTGCTTCATATTATTCAGGTATTGTCTCAAGAAGGGATGAATGGTTGCATGATTTGATTTGTCTATTTCCATCACTCAGACTGAAGCCCAGTCAGGTTGTGAAATGTTCTTTCATCAATGTCTGCCTAATTCAAACAGTTTAGGTATCCATTATTATCATAGTCCCTTGTATCAGATCACTATTAATCTAATTTATATGTTGAATTATCAATTTCCTCTTCCTGCATACTCAAAGTGTAAGGAGTATCTTCTATTTCTTTTCCTTTTCATGCTACAATCCTTCTCATGGGATTAGAATTTGAGTCTCAAGAAAAGTCAATTAGCAGAGACTTAATTTGTACTGTTTCCCTTCAGCATCCCAGCCATAAAAACATGGCAAACCAGAATCTCCACCTCACCATCTTTTATTCAATTTATCCACCAAATTAATGGCTTTGTCATGGATATTAGTCACTTGCCCTTTATCCATCCTAATTCCCTCCTTAAACAAGCAAGTTCTGCTAGGCTGCCATCTCAGTCTCACTTGTTTTATGCTTAGCAGTGGCTATGCAACTATAACCCCATCCCATCATGGTAATTTCAGGGACTGCAAAATGTTTTTAGTCTTTCAGTGGTTATTGTTGTGTCCCCATAGTCATACAACAGAGTCCATTCATCACAGAAAACTACCCTGGGATTTCTCTCACCAACACACCTTTTTCATATAGCTCAAACTTGGTTTCATAATCTATTACAGAGAGCATGAAAAAATACTACTACACTAAGGAGGCTCATAGGAACCACAACATGGGTAATGGTAAACATGTCAAGGTTGCCTCCACCATCTATGGATAGTCTATCCTCATACATATCAGCCTCAGTTACATGTCTAAACTGCAGATCTCATGCCATCATGTATATCCAATTCACCCTGATTTTGTCATTCTCTGTTTGTATGTCAATTTTGTTGCTAAGTTTTCCAGAAGATATGGGGAAAAAAAGTTCTAGTCACCCAGAAAGAGTACACACCAATGAAATACTTCTATCCAAGTCTGTATCAGTGAACTATGGAGTTCACTAGGGTTGCTTATTAAGTATGAGGGAAGGGTTTCTTAAACCTTGTAATTCTTGAACCATCAGAATACTAGATTCACTCCGAGGCAAAATGTTTCAGATATAAGTAAATTGCTGCATAGATACCCTCATTTTCTCGCTCTTTCTTCCCTGTCCACTAACATATCAGGATCCAATAAGTTTATAAGCAATATGGCCTAGTTACAATAAAAACTATGTAGTTTTCTTACAATACCAGCAAAGTAATATCCACTCTCATTTTTATAGAATTATGTCTTGAAAAACAATTTATAACTTTGAATATCAGATAGCTCATTTGCCTTGTTTATAAAATGAGGCCCCTTGATCAAGCACTGCATCTCCATTCCACAGAAGAAGGACATTTTGATTTTTCCAAACCTGGAAACTTTATCCCCATCTTAGAAGCTGTTTCTACTATGCTCAGTTTTATTGGACTTTCCAGAGAGGTAAGGAGTCAGGTGGTTTCATGATATCTCTGTAATCTGTAAATCTAAAACAAATAATCACTTCTCCTTACTTTATAATTCTGGAAAACACAAATAATGGGACCTTATGAGAAAATTCTATTGAAACATTACAAATATAAACAAGTTATGCTCAAATTACAAGACTCCATGAACTCAACTCATTAATTCATGAGGTAACTTTTATTTTGTGACTTGTAGATGTACTCCTACCAAAATAATATGTAGTATTTGTACTTTAAGCTTGCTTTTGTGCATTTGACATTCACCAAATCTGTTGCTGGAGTTAATTGGAGACAAGTTTGTTCTTTCATGCATTTTTTGGAGTGGTAGAGAACAATAAAAGACCAATGAGTGGATTCACATAAAGAATCTGGAAGTGCTGCAGGTCATATGAAAGTGATATTTACCCAGAACTGCAGATGGTTTTAAATGAGAGGCTCTTAGTTTATCACTGGAATCATGATGATGAGAAGGCAATTGAAGTTATTTTTGTGTTAAAGCACTTGCACACATCAGTAAGTGAAGAATTTGAACTTTAGAGAATATTGATTTTAAAATGTACAATGCTCCATACATCAGCGAATTAGACAATGAGCCCAGTCTTTGTTCATGGCAAACACACTCACTCAGAAGACCGTTATGTGAACAGAGAGTGAGAATAACTTTCAAGTTAAATGGAAATGAAGGTTGAATCTTCCTAAACTTTGATCAAATAATCTCTGAAGTGAATGATGCTTTTAAATGTGAAATCATCTGAGATTGCAATTGAAACAGGATTTGCTTCAGCACCTTAGCCATTGAAGGCTTTTGATTCTGCTATTTACAGTGTCTGCACACAACTGTTTTGTATAATAGCAAGAAGAAAATCTTTCTATGAGAATGTGAACACAGACCTCCCTCCTCCAAGCTGACAGCAATTGTTTTGACTGTTTATCTACTAATTATCACATCTACTGACTCGGGTGAGTGAGAATCTTTAAAGCTATCATTTGCCGTTAATCTTGGTTGTCAGACTACTACAACCTGTATCTAGTGTGGTAAATTATCTTGTATGACTAAAAAACAAGTCCATATACACAAGCAAATATTCAACTCTTTTATTTTTGTTGTAGTATCTTTTAACTGTTCTTGCTGTGATCACAGAATTCATAGGACCAATTTTAAAAGAAACGGATTTTTCACAAGTAGAAATATTATTTCATTCATCAATGTTTGAAAAATTCACTACATAACTATTTGAGAAGACTGCTTATCGACCTAAGATCAATATAGGAAAAACAAGCATTCAAGGAATGTCAATGTGATTAAAATAATGGGTAAAGATATAATACTAATAAACTAACATTTTTGGTTGGTTTCAACTGTTTACTGTATATATCATAGAACCAAGTGAAATTAGGCAAGCAATTTTGTGTAAATCTAGAGATAGAACTGATCTATACAGTTACTCATTATTTAAAGCTATTGTCCCTAGAGTTATATCTATAAGGAGTACAGTGTCACAAGCCATCTTCATTGTGTTTGTTTGTTTGTTTGTTTGTTTGCAAAACTCCAAAACAAAAAAAAAATTAGGAATCAGAGGACAAGAAAGTGAAGTTCCTAAGTGTCACATGCTTGAGAGGAAAGCTGCAATGCATCTAGAGAAGAGGCATACTTTCTTCTTAAGGAAACATTCTGTCACTCTGGAATCAAAACTAGAGATCTTCCTACCTGTGGTTGACAAAAGCATTTTTAAAAATTATCAGTTTAGCTACCTACATCACTGCTTCAATATGGAATAGGTACCATAATATAGAATTCTTTTGTCCTAGGAACACTAGGACAAAGCAAATGTTCTTTCACTACTGGACAGGCTTTCACTGATTAGGGAAAGGCATCTAGGGTAGAATCTCTTCATTGGAGCTGCAAATGAACTGTAAAACATTCTGTCTTTCATCTCACATATACTAAAGCAGGGTTTTAGCTGACAGCTCCACTCCATCAACAGTTCTTTAGGGATCATGAGAGTGAAAGCTTGGCTTTAAACTTGATATTAGTGTTATAGGGGTCTATGGGTACAGTCCACTCTAGTCCATGAGATGGACAAAAGTGCTATACCTTGTAAAGAAGAGACACTCATGCAAGAGAGTGAAGTGACAGATAGAGAGGAAGTGCAGGACCACTGACTGACAATTATAGATCTGAATCAGGGTCCAACAGGGTAACTGACAGAAAGTGACATATCTAATGTGGAAAAAGCAGACTGGAAGCCACTGAAGTCAGAAAGTAGAGATCTTGAAGTTCTAGACACAAAATAAAAACAGTTAGAGATCATGGGGATATCGCTCCTCAGCCTTTTGGCTAAGATCAAGTGTAGAGATCCTGGGAACAGCTGAGAGTAACAATAAGTTAAAGATAGATATCTGACAATGAACTGGGAAGCACTGGCAACAGATAATAAAGAACAGAACAAACTATTAGAACAGACAGACAGCTCTCATCAAGGGGATAATAGGATCATAGATTGAGACTCCATCCTGATGTCCCTGGTTCCTATACTTTATTGGCTATGGAAGGAGACCCACTTCAACTTGACTTCCTTTCCTCCCTGACTGGTCCTGCACAGGGTATCCTATCTTAGATAGGTTATTTTACTTCTGGCTGTTTTAGAGATTAGAGCAGTTGCTATCTTCTAAGTGGTGTAGGTAGGAGGATTGTGGCAATAAAAATCAATGTTTAAAGAAGCCAATATCTATGCCCTAGATTGGCCCAAATTCTGCTAACCCCTACTTTATTCTAGAACTAATTTGGATTGCTGTGTAGTTCTTAAAGCTCCTTAACTCAAATAATTTTCCACACAGACATTTCCTGTTTTCCAACTCATTTTATCCTGCTAACTCACTTTGAATGCTAGAGAGCAAATGTTATTACATTTTGAACCTATAAAATTAATTGACTCTTTTCCTACCTTCACTGGAATAAAGTGTAGTCATGTGCAGAAGCTCTTTCAATGAAAGATGGTTCAACCAACATTACATTGAAGTCCAGCACCTGAACACACTCTATATTCTGTTGCTTCTCATCAGTGAGGCTCAGATAACTGGTAACTTGGGATTATGATACACAAGAATGGAAATATCATGGGGTTTCAGTGCCTAAATAGAAGCAGGCACACGTGCTGAGCATAGCATTCACCTGTATATCATAAAAGGGAAGAGTTTCATGTGATTTCAGATGGGTAAATATGGTTGGTGTCTCTGTCATTGCCTATCTTTTTAAGACTGAATTTTATTTTATGTATATATTTGCTTGCATTTATTTGTATGTATTGTGTGTATGTTTGTTATCCTCAGCGGCCAGAAAAGAGCACCTGATCCTCTGGAACTGTAATTACAGATAGTTGTTAGGCACCATACAGGTGCTGCAAATCAAACAAGGATCCTCTGCAATAGCATCAAGTACTCTTAACCACTGAGCCATGTCCATTTCTGGTTGGTTCTTACCAATCAGGACAACACGTAGATATATCACTCTAGTTTTGTATTGTTGGGGATAGGTTGTAGCCCTAAAATGAAATGTTCTCCCAACCACCAGGCTAATGCCCCAAAAGGAAGGAAAATACAATAACTGGACTGCTGCTAGTTGTAAATCCATCAAATATAAATAATAATAAAAGAAACACCCTTCATGCCCCACACACATGCACACAGTGGAAACTCCTGCTAAAGAAGTGATAGCTAGAGCTCAGAAGTGGGTGCTATGAACATAGTGGAGCATGTGTCCTTTTTTTATTAGATATCTTCTTTATTTACATGTCATATGATTTTTCTTTTCCCAGTTTCCCCTCCCAGGAACAAACAAACAAACAAACAAAAACAAGAACAAACCCTTGTTGGCTCCCCCCTCCCCATGCTTGCTACCCCACCCTCTCCCACTTATTGGCCCTGGCATTCCCCTACACTGGGGCACAGAACCTTCACAGGATCAAGAACCTCTCCTCCCATTGATGATTGATTTTTGCAATCCTCTACTATACACATGCTGCCGGAACAATCAGTCCTACCATGTATACTCCTTGCTTGGTGGTTGAGTCCCTAGGATCTCTGAGGGTACTAGTTAGTTCATATTGTTGTTCATCCTAGGGAGCTGCAAACCCTTCAGCTCCATTGGTCCTTTCTCTAACTCCTTCATTGGGGACCCTGTACTCAGTTCAATGGATGGCTGTGAGCTTCTATGTCTGTATTAGTCAGGTACTGTCAGAGCCTCTCAGGAGATAGCTATATCAGGATGGCTTGTCCTTCCTTCAGTCTCTACTCCATAGTTAGTCTCTGCAACTCCTTCTGTAGGTATTTTGTTCCCCCTTTTAAGAAGGAATGAAATGTCCACATTTTGGTCTTCCTTTTTCTTGAGTTTCTTGTGGTTTGTGGGTTGTTCTTCCTGTATTCTGAACTTCTGGGTTAATAACCACTTATCAGAGAGTGTATACCATGTGTGTTCTTTTGTGATTGGGTTACCTCACTCAGGATGATATTCTCCAGATCCATCCATTTCCCTAAGAATTTCATAAATTCATTGTTTTTAATAACTGAGTAGTACTCCATTGTATAGATGTACCACAATTTCTGTATCCATTCCTCTGTTGCGGGACATCTGGATTGTTTCCAGTTTCTGGCTATTATAAATGAGGCTGCTATGAACATTGTGGAGCATGTGTCCTTATTACATGTTGGAGCATCTGCTGGGTGTATGCCAAGGAGTGGTATAGCTGGGTCCTCTGGTAGAACTATGCCCAATTTCCGGAGGAACCGCCATACTGATTTCCAGAGTGGTTGTACCAGCTTGCAATTCCACCAGCAATGTAGAAGTGTTCCTCTTTCTCCACAACCTTGCCAGCATCTGCTGTCACCTGAGATTTTGATCTTAGCCATTCTGACTGGTGTGAGGTGGAATCTCAGGGTTGTTTTGATTTGCATTTCCCTGATGACAAAGGATGTTGAACATTTGTTTAGGTGCTTCTCAGCCATTCGATATTCCTCAGTTGAAAAGTCTTTGTTTAGCTCTGTACCCCATTTTTAATAGGGTTATTTGGTTCTCTTGAGTCTACCTTCTTGAGTTCTTTGCATGTATTGGATAATAGCCCTCTATCAGATATAGGGTTGGTAAAGATCTTTTCCCAGTCTGTTGGTTGCTGTTTTGTCCTATTAGCGGTGTCCTTTGCCTTGCAGAAGCTTTGTAATTTTATGAGGTCCCATTTGATCTTAGAGCATGAGCTATTGGTGTTCTGTTCAGGAAAATATCCGCCACTATGTTCATAGCAGCTTTATTTATTATAGCCAGAATTTGGAAACAACCCAACTGTCCCTCAACAGAGGAATAGATACAGAAAATGTGGTACATCTACACAATGGAGTACTACTCAGCTATTAAAAACAATGAATTTATGAAATCCTTAGGGAAATGGATGGATCTGGAGAATATCATCCTGAGTGAGGTAACCCAGTCACAAAAGAACACACATGGCATGCACTCTCTGATAAGTGGATATTAGCCCAGAATCTCAGCATACCCAAAATACAACCCATAAACCACAAGAAACTAAAAAAGAAGGAAGACCGAAGTGTGGATGCTTCATTCCTTCAAGGGGGAACAAAATACCCATCTAAGGAGTTGCAGACACAAACTATGGAGCAGAGACCGAAAGAAGAACAATCCAGAGACTGCTCCACATGGGAATCCTTTCCATCTTCAGTCATCATATCCAAGCACTATTATGGATGTCAGCACTTGCTAGTTGACAGGAGCCTGATATAGCAGTCTCCTGAGAGTCTCTGATAGTGCCTGACTAATACAGAAGTAGAGACTTAACAACCACCCATTAGACTGAGCATAGGGTCCTCAATGAAGGAGCTAGAGAATGGAACCGAGGAGCTGTAAGGTGTGCAGCCCCTTAAGACGAACAACAATATGAACTAACTACTAATCTCAGAGCCCCCAGGGACCAAATTATCAACCAAAGAGCAAACATGCTGGGACTCATGGCTCCAGCAGCATATGTATAGCAGAGGATGGTCTAGTCTGTCATCAAAGGGCAGAGAGGTCCTTGGTCCTATGATGGTTTATGCCCCAGTGTAGGGGAATGCCAGGGCCAGGAAGTGGGACAGGGTGGGTTGGTGAGCAGGGGGGAGGAGGGAAAGAAACAGGGTTTGTTTTTTTGTTTTTGTTTTTGATATTTTTTCGAAAGGGTAACCAGGAGAGGAGATACCATTTGAAATATAAATAAAGAAAATATCTTAATTAAAAAAAAAGAAAAACAAAGAAGTGGGGAAATGACAAACTAGGTACTGGCAAAGAACAATTGTGACCCTTTAGCAACTTTAGGGAAGAATCAAGCATCTTCCCATCAATAAATTTTGTAGCTATTCCCTGATTGGTTGAATTATCTCCTTATTTGCATACCCACATTCAGTCACTCAGGACCCATCTGGTATCCCATAAATACAGTTGTCCTAGCACTTTAGGCTGAGAACCACAACAGAACTTGAAATAGTTAGAAGAGAAGGAAACCAGCCTTCAAGAATCCCTTAGTATAGATTTGTTAGAAGTCTCCATCATGTGAGGCAACTCTCCTTAGGAGGCAGCTAGCTATTATAGTCCAGGATTCCATCAGTGACTTCAGGCAGCAGAAGTCTTTTCTGTTTCAGCCTCCATGATTCTACACATTGGCTGCAGAAGAGAATTTGTCCCTGTGACTGCCTCCAGCCTTCAGAGACATGCTGTACCAGGGATCCATGACAACAGGATTCATGGTCTACTAGAGAAAGAGCTCTGCTGTTCCTGCTATCCACATCACAGCTTGCTCTTTTGATCTCATTATTCAAGGTAGTTCTCCTGGTTGGAACCCCTAAACCCTCTGAAGACTACATAGTTGTAGTAATTACTGACAATCTTTTAACAAGCACTCCATTGCATGCCAAGAAAGAGTACAGGGCATCCTCTTATCTCAGAAACCTGAAAACATGCTGAGTATTGCATTCTTCTCTCTGTACATTTTCACATACTTTCTGTTAAATCCTAATATATGGAGAAGGTATTAGGTGAAAATCAGCTAGATGAAAAAATACACAAATCAAGGTTATTATAAGAGAAACAGAGTATATTATTGAAACTTACACAGCCATTGAAACAAAGGAAAGGGACAAACTAACTATGGTAAATTTGCAAATTGCTCTTTCTAAGTCTGTGAAGAATTGAGTTGGAATTTTCATGGGGATTGCATTGAATCTGTAGATTGCTTTCAGCAAGATGGCCATTTTTACTATATTAATCCTGCCAGTCCATGAGCATGGGAGATCTTTCCATCTTCTGAGATCTTCTTCAATTTCCTTCTTCAGAGACTTGAAGTCCTTGTCAAACAGATCTTTTGCTTGCTTAGATTCTCACCAAGGTATTTTATGCTATTTGTGACTATTGTGAAGGGTGTTGTTTCCCTAATTTCTTTCTCAGCCAGTTTATCCTCTGTGTTGAGGAAGGCCACTGATTTGCTTGAGTTAATTTTATATCCAGCTACTTTGCTGAAGTTGTTTATCAGGT
>NW_022196905.1:17509656-17515598 GCF_008632895.1 Mastomys coucha
CTGTTTCTATTTCATTAGCAGATATTGGACCATTTAGATCATTGATCTGATCTTGATTTAACTTTGGTACCTGGTACCTGTTTAGAAAATTGTCCATATCATCCAGGTTTTCTAGTTTTGTTGAGTATAAGCTTTTGTAGTAGGATCTCATGATTTTTTTGAATTTCCTCAGTATCTGTTTTTATGTCTACCTTTTCATTTCTGATCTTGTGAATTAAGATAATGTCTCTGTGCCCTCTAGTTAGTCTAGCTAAGGGTATATCTATTTTGTTTATTTTCTCAAAGAACTATCTCTTGGTTTCGTTGATTCTTTGTTAGTTCTTTTTGTTTCTATTTGATTGATTTCAGCCCTGAGTTTGATTGTTTCCTGCCTTCAACTCCTCTTGGGTGAATTTGCTTCTTTTTGTTCTAGAGCTTTCAGATGTGCTGTCAAATTGCTGGTGTATGCTCTCTCCAGTTTCTTTTTCTATGCACTTAAAGCTATGAGTTTTCCTCTTGGGACTGCTTTCATTGTGTCTCATAAATTTGGGTATTTTGTGGCTTTATTTTCATTAAACCATAAAATGTCTTAAATTTCTTTCTTTATTTCTTCCTTGACAAATATATCATTGAACAGAGTGTTTTTGAGCTTCCACATATGCGTGGGCATTCTATTGTTTATGCTGATATTGAGGAGCAGCCTTAATTCATGCTGATCTGATAGGATTGAAGGAATTATTTCAATCTTCTTGTATCTGTTGAGGCCTGATCTGTGACTAATTATATGGTTAATTTTGGAGAAGGTACCATGAGGTGCTGAGAAGAAGGTATATCATTTTGTTTTAGGATAAAAAGTTCTATAGATATCTGTTCAATCCACCTGCTTCATAACTTCTGTTAGTCTTACCGTGTCTTTGTTTGGTTTCTGTTTCCATGATCTGTCCATTGCCGAGAGTGGCATGTTGAAATCTCCCAGTATTGTGTACAGTGCAATGTGTACTTTGAGCTTTAGTAAAGTTTCTTATATGAATGCACATGCCCTTGCATTTGGAGCATAGAGGTTCAGAATTGAAAGTTCCTCTTCATATATCATACCTTTGATGAAGTGTCCCTCCTTATCTTTTTTGATCACTTTAGGGTGAAAGACAATTTTATTCGATATTAGAATGGCTACTCCAGCCTTTTTCTTGGGACCATTCGCTTGGAGAATTGTTTTCAAGCCTTTTATTCTGAGGTAGTATTTGTCTTTGTCACTGAAGTGGATTTCCTGTATACCACAAAATGTTGGGTTCTGTTTACATACCCAGCCTGATAAACTATGCCTTTTCATTGGGGATTTGAGTCCATTGATATTAATAGATATTAAGGAAAGGTAAATGTTGCTTCCTGTTATTTTTCTTGTTAGAGTTGGAAATCTGTTCATGTGGCTATCTTCTTTTAATTTTGTTGGAAAATTACTTTCTTACTTTTTCTAGGATGTAGTTTCCCTCCTTGTGTTGAAGTTTTCCGTGTATTACCCTTTGAAGGGCTGAATTTGTGAAAACATATTGTATGAATTTGGATTTTTCATGGAATACCTTGGTTTCTCCATCTATGGTAATTGAGAATTTTGCTGGGTATAGTAGCCTGGGCTGGCATATTTGTTCTCCTAGGATCTGTATGACATCATCCCAGGATCTTAAGGCTTTCATAGTCTCTGGCAAGAATTCTGGTGTAATCTGATAGGCCTGCCTTTATATGTTACTTGACCTTTTTCCCTCACTGCTTTTAATATGCTTTCTTGGTTTATATATTTGGTGTTTTGACTATTATGTGACAGGAGGAATTTCTTTTCTGATCCAGTCTATTTGGATTTCTATAGGTCTCTTGTATGTTCATGGGCATCTCTTTCTTTAGGTTAGGGAAGTTTTCTTCTATAATTTTGATGAAGATATTTACTGGCCCTTTAAGTTGGAGGTCTTCACTCTCTTCTATACCTATTATCCTTAGGTTTGGTCTTCTCATTGTGTCCTGGATTTCCTGGATGTTTTGGGTTAGGAACTTTTTGTATTTTGTGTTTTCTTTGACTGTTGTGTCAATGTTTTCTATGGTATCTTCTGTACCTGAGATTCTCTCTTTTATATCATGTATTCTGTTGGTGATGCTTGCATCTATGGTTCCTGACTTCTTTCCTAGGATTTCTATCTCCAGAATTTTCTCTCTTTGTGATTTCTTAACTGTTTCTTCTTCCATTTTTAGGTTCTGGATGGTTTTGTTCAGTTCTTTCACCTATTTGGTTGTGCTTCCTTGTAATTCTTTAAGGGATTTTTGTGTTTCATCTTTAAGGGCTTCTACTTGTTTACTTGTGTTCTCCTGTAATTATTTAAGGGATTTTTGTGTTTCCTCTTTAAGGACTTGAACCTCTTTACCTGTGTTCTCCTATATTTCTTTAAGGGAGTTATTCATGCTCATCTTAAATTCCTCTATCACCATCGTAAGATATGATTTTAGATCCAATTCTTGCTTTTGTGGTGTTTTATTATATCCAGGACTTGCTGTGTTGGGAGCACTAGGTTCTGATGAAGCCACATAGTCTCAGTTTCTGTTGGTAAGATTCTTGCATTTGCCTTTCGCCATCTGTAGATTTCTAGTGTTAGATGTTCTGGCCGGAGCTTGTTCCTCCTGTTTGTCTGTAAGCCTGTATCAGCACTTCTGGGAGATCAGCTCTCCTTAGGTAAGACCTGTGTGCAGTGGGCTGTGGATTAGTTGTCTCTCCTGAGTCCTGGGGTCAAACCAAACCCTGGAGACAGGCTCTCCACTTGCAGGGAAGGAGCGGGTAGGACTGTGGTTCTGCAGTACCTCGTCCTAGGTGAAGAGGGAGGTAGAGAGGATCCTTCTGTGCTGGCTGCCCTGCCACATCTGAGGCATGTACCTCCTGATTGGTCCAGCCTTAGAAGGTCACCAGAGAGAGAATGGAGATCTCACCTGAGTCTCTGGTTAGAGCACTCCCCAAAGGCAAGCTCTCTGCTTTCAGGAAAGGAACAGAGAGGACTGTGGATCTGCAGTACCTCCTCCAAGGTGAAGAGGAAGGTAGAGAGGATCCTGAGCTGTCTGCCCTGTCACTTCCAAAGCCTGTGCCTCGTGGGTGGTCCCTCTTCCCTTAAATCTTTATGTGTCTAAAACTTATCTCAGCTCTGGGATATTTTATAAGAGCATAAGAGAAAATAGTGACTGATTTTTATATTTACTTATTTGTATTTTAGGTGTGATTGTGGAAACAACTGTCTCTGAATGACTCTGACAAAATAGATGGAGAAAGCATGTGACCATTTATTTATATTAAGGCTGATAGGACAATCTTCTTCCTCTACATGCCTGTCCATAACTCTTGTTGTTGTTCACACATTGACCTTTTATTTCTTCTATAAAGTATAATGGAAGTTGCTTTAAAAATCATTCCCACTCTCCACCTTTTTCTATTATTCCAATCCAAATCCTTGCTGTGAGTTGGAGATATGGATTGCTCACATTCAGATGGCTGCTTTTTGAGTGTAGGAGACAATATTTGAATACTAAACTTTATCTGAGCTCTATGCTAACAATACATATAAAAATAGCATATAGGACTAGTTCTGAATTTAGAAAAAGCTTATAATTGTGCTTCTATTTTCTCTGGGTATTATTCAAATTGCTGTATTAAGTAGACAAAGAAATAAATTTTTGGCTGAGAATTTAAATTTCAGCAGACTTAAAGAACTGAATGTGGAGAATGATTGGAGAGTGCTGAAATTTGGCCCTGAGTATCAGGTCAGGCATGGAAACAGCTTCAGAAAGTTTCTATGCCCACTAGCATCAGTTTTGATGGCAAACCACTTCAAAGCTCAGCTAATAAGTCTCAGAAAAAGCCATCATCATACATCTCTATGACACAAAGGATTCCTTCATGACCTTAAGTCTGGTTGTCATGCATCTACTTAGCCAAAGGCCATTCAGTTGAACAATGTGGCTAAAATTCATTTGGTGTCAACCAAGAACAAGCTGCTGTATTTTTTTTTTTTTTTTTTTTTTTTTTTTTTTTTTTTTTGGTTTTTGAGACAGGGTTTCTCTGAATAGCCCTGGCTGTCATGGAACTCACTCTTTAGACCATACTGGCCTTGAACTCAGAAATCTGCCTGCCTTTGCCTCCCAAGTGCTGGGATTAAAGGCACGCACCACCACCACCCAGCTGCTGCTGTATGTTCTTGTTGACAAGTTGAATTTTTTCCTCTACTGAAATTTCATTCAAAGTCACTCTTTTCCAGATCTTGTTATAAAAAATATAAAATTATAAAATAAACATTATACAAATACACAGCTACAGCATATGAAAGGCATTAGACTGCCAAACATACAAGCAGACAAGCAAACATCAGAGCTCACTAAGAATACATCCCAGGGACCAAGATGAGATGCACAATGCACAGGGAAGATTCTAACTAAACATGAGGAAATCATGAGAATGGGCAATAGTAAATGGCACAAAGTAAACTCACCCACATTTGTCTAAGAATTTTTAATTTGTGATGTTTGGAAGTGAAAAATTCTGCTTCATTAAAAAAAAAAAATTCAGCTGCCTTAACCTTTCCAATGTTAATACCTGGAGAAAGCCTTTGCGAGTGTATCCTACACAACAGGCATCTCAAATGCCAGTTGATTGTTGCTTGGATTTGATTTAGAGGAGATCTGCTAGAAGTAAATAGATTTTCAAAGAAACAATAATTGCTAGCCAGGAAAGAGATGAAGGAAAAAGGGGTTATGGGTTGCCTTGCAACCCATAAGAAAACTGCTGCAAGTTCTATTTTCAGATAGTCCTATAATAAAATAGTTACAGTTGATGCCTGTCACTACAGGTTTAAAACTAAATCTCTGAAATTTAATTTATTTAAGATTGATGCAATGAGCATTTTAAGGCAGTCAGAATGTTATCAAAAAAGTCAACATAGCTTATGAAAAGTTTTATTCAAGTGTTTATTTTTTAATTCTGCAGATTCTCCTGCCAAAGACAGGGCCAGTTTACATTTAAAGATGGGAACCCTGTCCCAGAGTGTTTGACTTAGTCAAGCTCTAGCTACCACCTAACTCTATTTAGCCTGAAGCAAGTAGATTAACCTCCTCTTGCTCTTGCGTATACTGCATAATGATAGATCTTACAAAATGTTTACCATT
Source organism: Mastomys coucha (assembly GCF_008632895.1). Taxonomy (NCBI): domain Eukaryota; kingdom Metazoa; phylum Chordata; class Mammalia; order Rodentia; family Muridae; genus Mastomys; species Mastomys coucha. The sequence goes on from NW_022196905.1 coordinate 17,514,820, forward strand.
TTAAAGTGTCCCTTTCATATATAAAATGTTTACCATGTTGTACCTGGAAACAAAGAACCTTCATTTAAGCTTCTCAGCCTTGGAGACAATTTATTAGAGTTTGACAGAATAAGACAAAGAGGAAAGGAAGAGAAGGGAAGAAAAGGGAAGAGAGAGAAAGGAAGTACACATGGCAAGAAGAGAGGAAGTCAGGTTTTGTAAATTAAAAGTTAAGAGAGACTCAAGGTGAGAAATATCTGAGTCCTTTGAGTAAGGCTGTAATTAGATACAGTGTACATGCTTGGAGTATCCAGCTTTGACTAGTTCCTGAAACAGGAAGCATGAAAGGAGAAAAAGAAAAAAGTAACACTTTTGAAGTCAACTCAGAAAGCAGGTAGGTTTAGCTGTGAGAATCTGTAGGCAGCTACATTGAGGGACTTCCTTAATATATTATCTCACCCAAGGAGACCTTGCTTTCCCCATCCTCATAAATGTTCATCAGACTGTATTTCTTTTAACATTCTGGCTTCAGGCTAAGCTCCTGAAGTTAATTAATATGTTCTTAGAGACATAGGAGGTAGAATTAAGAATTTATCTTCAGTTGATCTTCAGGCTTGCTAATATCTGATGAGCTACATATTACATAACACTAAACATATGCTAAGAATCAAATAATATCAGTTCCATTTTTGAAGTTAATACCATTAAATATATGCAGAAAATATACTTTTTACAATTTTAAGATGTATTAGAATAGTTAAAATCATATTATTTGCATTATATTAGTATTGTCTTGTAAA
>NW_022196905.1:17515608-17522260 GCF_008632895.1 Mastomys coucha
TTGGGGTTTACAACAGTCCAGTTTCTTTAGAGTTTATAGTTAATTTTGAAAATAATATATTTTAGACATTTAACAAGAGAATAAAATAATCACCAACCTATTATAGTTTAGTTTTCAAGGAATTCATCTTTAATGAATATGTTTTAAATGTTAAACTTCTTGTAGATAAAAGAAATCATATCATCACAGCAGTTTTGCTAATCAACTTTTCTCAGTTTTTTTGAGAATTTCACACATGTAGAAAATGTACCTAGATCACATTCACCCTCACTTCCTTCAGACAGTGCCCTCTCGCCTTCTATCTAACACACATGCCTCGCAATTCATTCTCTATTTTTCTTTTCTATTTCTTTTCACACAGGCATGTGATCATCAACTGGGGTGTTAGTGAACAACCTACAGAGAAAAGTTACCTTTCTTTCCCCAGAAGTCTTAGGATTCATTCTTAAATTCTTCTCCCTTATCCATTTATAAATCCCATAACAAATTGACAGGCCTGTTTAAACTGTATCTTATGTCATCTTCCTCTGCCAGATTCTAGGTTCCCTTGGATGTAAACATATCTAACTTTTTTGTACCCTTTCAGGTCTCAGTTTGCAGTGTGAATGTAACCTTCTTGCATATGATCTTTTTTACCTCCCTCAAAGATTTCAGTACCTGCCCTCTTTTTCATACATCTATATATATACATGAAAGGGACCTTTCTTTCCCCAGAAGTTTATGGGGTTTTTTTTGTATGTGTGTGTTTGTTTGTGTGTGTGTGTGTGTATGTGTGTGTGTGTGTGTGTGTGTGTGTGTGTGTGTAATTTCTGGCTTTTACACTTTACAAACACAAGGACTTTGTTATGTTTTGTATTTCTAACACTGATCCTGATAATCTGTGCAGTATTTTTAGAAATATGAAATCATTGTCCCAATTCTTCTGTTCCTTTCTAATGCTCTCTCTATGCTACAGAGTAATATTTTTAAGGAATAAATCATACCATGTCAACATCCTTATTATTGTCTATGCCACCGTATCAGAGTCTTCATTTGTTCAAAGGACTAGAACTGAGGCTAAATATGTCTTCATTCAGGAGCTTCTCTGACATCCCTATCTTTTGAAGATTTCTCCTCTGCCAAAGTATATAAATGGCCCATTGCACTTACACTTTTTAAAAATTATCTGGGTTGTTAGTCAAAGATGTCTATTCCACTTGTGTACAATTTTCTTCCACAGGAGTGTAGCTCCTGAGTGAGAGGGACTCGATAGTCCTGGTCACAATTTTTTCTAGGAGGAGTTCTACAAAAGAACTCTTAAAATGTAGATTTTATTTTTCACCATGAACATTGATTGCAATGACTATAGCGTAACTATTATTTTCCTTTGTATAAGTAATATCATGCTAGCATTATGACTTTACCAGTACACACACACACACACACACACACACACACACACAAAGTAACTCTTGATGTTACTTAAGGAGCACATTGGTAGCCAGAAAATGGTGGCACATGCCTTTAATCCCAGCATTTTGGAGGCCAGCCTGGTCTACAGAGTGAATTCCAGGACAGCCAGGGTTATACAGATAAACCCTGTCTTGAAAAGCAAACAAACAAAACAAACAAACAAAAAAACCCAAAAAATTGTCTTCAAGATCCCAAGATGTGAACTTTATAAATTTGTCTTTTATCATTTAGTCCTATATTGCCTCTCAAATAAATAAGACTTTTTTTAAGTTGGAGAAATGACTCTGAAAATAGGATAAACTGGAATTTGCAACTATGTAGCAAGTCCCAATTGTTTGTACTTTAATTTTTCATCAGTTTCTAGGCTTCATGCAGAAAGTTGGATAAAATTAGATTGTTGAAATGATGATTTGTATGTTATATACATCTACAAACACAAAAGAGGAAAATCCACTCATAAGCATTATTTCTTGCTAATTTCTGCTTTTGTTATTTTGTATAACTGTCTGATCATTTTTGTCTTCCATGGATGTATTTACAAATGCTGTTTGTCCCTGGAGATTCTGTCTCTCCTATACAAAAATGATGTCTAACAAGACTCTCTACCCTGGGTTTACACAGGGTTGAACAGATGGGAAATCACCTTCTTTTTCTACAAATAAAGGCACCCAAGAGAGCATGACAAATTGCCCTCACATTTAACAATTTGATGTGTGGGAAGTGTAATCTTGCTGAGAAACAGAATTAGAAGCCAAGTGGTAACTGCCTCCTGCCATTATAAGACTATGATCCTTTTAGTAGGAAGAGCATATTAACTGAGCATCTTTGACGGCCAATAGGCAGAAGCTAAATGAACAGTTTAAACATCCTTGAAAAATTAGGTGAGATACAATGTTAAATACAATCTGATCAATTACTGAAAAATTACATAAGAGGTCCTTGTCAACTATATATTAACACAAACTGAGTCTAGTTCTTTCATAAAATTATGAAGAGAAGGACACTAGCCATATTCTGATAATTTTTTAAGCTCAGTATCTCTAATAAATTCAAAATGGCTAAACAATTCTTTTGTGAAAATCAAATGTTATCTCGAAACACTTTGCAATGCAATCTTTATGGAATGAATACCTGAGTCATTAGGGACCTCCTGTTCTTTCTTTATAGAAAGTATTTCTACCATTCTATAGCTGATAATCAACTTATGCACACATCCATCACAAAAAGAAATGCATTGTGTGGATATCTAAAAATGATGTTTTAAACTTAAGAAATGCTCTCCTATATTTTTATTTCCAGGTTAATGAAATAATATTTGTATTTGTAAGCACAAAGAAATGCATGTATGTTTCAGTGACACTTCTGGAATTTTACTTTCTTTAGCTGTTAAACATATTCGAGTTGTGATTTTTTTCTTTACAATTTTGTGCTAATGTTCAAGTTCTCTCCAACATAGGTCCTTATGTGTTTCAAAGATTAACATCATATGAATGACTACTTACAAAACAAATATTTTATCTTCTGTATTTTTTTAAATAATTTCCTTGGCAAATCCCATGTCTATGATAGTAGTCCCAGCTCTTACTTGGGTCTTGAATTTTCAGCAACTGGTCCACTGCTTATGAATAATCCTACTCAGAGTTTGAGAAGATCATAGTCCATAGTAACTAAATCTTATCCACATAATATATTACATTTCTCCAAATGGTAAGTTCAGTCCAGTAGCCTAATTGAATCTTTATAAAAAACAATGAGCCAAAGGATTATTCATAAGCTATATCATGATTCCTTACAATGACAGTCAGTTTAAGTTGATATTTCAAACTGTCAAATGGGGAGTTATTTATTTCATTGCAGTAGATTACACTGGCAAGTACACAAGTTAAAAATACCTGGACTTGACTCATTTGGTAATTTTACTCTGATATTAAATTTGAGAGAACAAAATCATGTGAACAGATGCACAAGTATCTTAGTTCCTTTGTCAATATTCTCATTATTTTTCCTAGAAGTTTATCTTTATTTTCTTGACAAAGCTTATGAATAATTTTCTGTTCAGCATATTAACTATCTGTATGAGTGAAAAATAGATCTACTTCACTCATCCCTCATGTACTATGAGCAATGTTGGTTAAAAATACCTAGTCATGAATTTGATGTGGCATGAGTCCTAAAAAAAAAGGCTTAATCTCGGGAAAGAAAAATTACAGCACCAGGAAAAGATCAAAGTAGAAATTATAATGGTTTCTGAAACAGCAAGAGGGGACACATTGTTTTAGATTGCCTCTCCAACGCTGTGAAAAACACCACGATTATAGCCAACTTGCAGAGAAAGTGGTATATTTTTGCTAAGAGTTTATAGTAAAACATCAAGAGAAGTCAAGTTAGGACCTCAGGGTAAGAATCTGGTAGCAGGATCTGAAAGCAAAAACCATGACTGAACTTAGTGATTAATGGTGTGTCTTCTATGGCTTTGCCGGTTACCTTCTTTATGTATCCCAGGACCAGCTGCCCAGGGGAGTAGGTACCCCCAGAATGAGCTTGGCCTTTTTATGTGTTCCGGGAAATATTAAAAAAGATGAATGGGCACGTTCTCATGCTTGTGCCTCCAACTCTCTGACCCTTGCCTGGGTGGCCATGCAATGGCAGGCAATGGCAGACCTGTTTTATCCCATGGAGACTCTGACTCAGAACTCTTCAACCTCTCCACCCAGCTTTCTAGGTTCTCACTGGCAGGTCCCTACCACACCAAGCCCATGCTTCAAATTCTGCATGGCCTTTGTGGTGCACATCAAGCAAATCCATGCTTTGCTGCAGTACCTTTCTCTCTTGAACCCAGATGCACTGCTGCATGAAGGAAAAATGCAACACAAACTTAGATCAAAAACAATGGTAACTCAATCTCTGGGCACAACAACTAAAACCTAATCTAAGCCTTATTTAAATCTGATTCCTTGGGGGCCAATGCTTGTGGATCCACCATAATACTGGGGAAACTCTAGCAGCTACATCTTACCCCCCTGCTTCCCCATTGCAAAAAGGAACCTAACTCTCTCCTCCTATCTCTTCATCTGCCCAACCAGGAAGTCCTGCCTACTCCTGCAGTGATTGGCTCCTTTATTCTTTAGGAGATTGATTCAAAAGAATCAATCTCCTAGGCCCATCTACAACACTTAAATTATTAGTTGTTGCGGATTGCTGTTTGTATTTTCTGCTCCCTTAAGAGGGGTGCCTTGACAAGGAGTGGATCACATACTCAGGTGAAATCTTAATTGGTCAGATAAGGCTAGAGCATGTAATTGTGTAGCCTTCCCTTCCTAGCAGTCTTTCCTCCTATAATTAAAATCTTACCTTTGACTATGCCCATCTTTTCTGGAAGCTGAATTCAAAGACATGAAGCTACTGAAGACTATATCACTTCAGGGTCTGCTAGAGGAAACAGACAAAGTAATTGTGAAGAAAGGAAACATAGCAGAAAGGAGTGAAACTTTAAATGAAACCTGAAGAAGAGATTACAAGTCTGGGTGAGACAAAATTAGGGAAACAACAAATGAATCAGAGTCAAAGCTATAGTGTAGTGACCAGTCTTTGACTTTGAATAGCTGGTAATGCTGAATATTAGATACATTTGTAAATGTAATAAATTCTCAAATTTTAAGGTTCCATAATAAGAGCACGTGCACACCCCCCACACACACAAACATGCACAAGTGTGCATGCACGCATGTAGGAAATTTTTAAAAACATTGTCTTCTTCATATTTAGCATGGTAATTTGATTCATCCTCAAATTCTAAAAGTAGTTACTGATGCATAACTTAAAAGTACTGCCCCACACACATCTCATTGGCAATGAGTTTGAATAAATTTCCCATTTTCTTGCTGAACATATGTAGTTATTAAAATATTTGTGGCTTATGATGAGTCCAATCGTGTTTCTTTCATGATTCTACCTATCCATATATCATTTAAATTAATGCTTAATGTGCAAGTTATATGATGAATTTATTGCTGTGGTTTGCTTAAAAATATTTTATCCTGTTGGCCACAGCAGGTCAACTGCAAAAAGTTATTTATGTCCATGATTTATACCCCTACACATTTTTACCAATCAAGTGTCCATTTCATGTCCTATTTTCTACCATTAATTGCAATACATTAAGACTCCTCATCAACAGTAGTGAAACAAAGAAGAAATAGATTTTCCTTACTGCAATAAAGTTGGAACTTATAGATTATACTCAGTTAAGTGAGTACCTGCTCAACATGTCTTTTCAATTCCAATCATGGTCAAGCAGACTTTCCAAACTCATATTTTGTTAAATACCCTTTAAAGTAAAAGTCCACTGAAGTTGAACTTTCCCAGGGATATTGACTTCAGGGCTTTTTTTGAATATCACTTTCCATGGCTGTGTATTTTTCTAAAGTATATACAGTTTCTAAAACATAAAGCATATAGAGTTTCTTTCTATCCACAGTCAAATGTGGGCATTCCTGCTAAGCCATCCATCCTGGGACACAGCCTTCCTCCTGTTTTATTTTGCTTTTTCCTACTGAACACACTACTGTTGAGCTGTAGGAGTTAGTGTTCAGACCCTGAAGTTTTCACATAATTCATCATGCAAATTTCCTCCCTTGTCATACCATTCCTTCAGCACACAGATCAAGTGCCTGTGCAGCCCTCCCTTCCTAGCACAGTCTTTGTTTCTATAATCAAATCTGTATCTACTTTATAAAACTTCTAAGTTTTCATCCTGAACAGAAGAAACTTAAATGTTTCTAGCTGCCTTTGCAGGATATTTTCTAGAGACCCATGCCCAATATCACAGAGCATTATGAACTCCTAGCTTTCTCATTTATTCTCCTGGTCTTTGAACAGCTCCCATCAGAGCCACATCCATTATTGAGGTGCTCCCCCTTCCAAAGATGTCTCTCTGTCTTCCAGTAATTTATTCTTGATCAACTTAACATGTTATAAGCTGGTTTGTTGTCTCTTCCTGAGGTTATCTGATTGAAAATGGCCCCCCATAAATCCATAGGGAGTAGCACAATTAGGAAGGATGGCCTTATTGAAATACATATGGCTATGATAATAGAAGTCTGTCACTGGAAGTAGGCTTTGAGATATCAGTTCAAGCCAAATCCAGTGTTCTCTCTCTCTCTCTCTCTCTCTCTCTCTCTCTCTCTCTCTCTCTCTCTCT
>NW_022196905.1:17522401-17527089 GCF_008632895.1 Mastomys coucha
CCTCTCTCTCTCTCTCTAGCTTATCTTCCAAAGTAGATATAGAACTCTAAGCTTCCCAAGCACCATGTCTGCCTGCTTTTCACTAAAATGACAATGGACCAAAACTTTTAAAACTGTAAGAAAGCCAGCCACAATTAAATGCTTTCTTATAAAATTTTCTGCTCATGTTGTCTCTTCTAAAAAGAATCAAGACATTCCCCCAAAGTGCAGTTATGGTGATGGCAAAATTTGGTCATCTTTGCTAATGTGCTGAAATATCAAACAGTAAGGAATAGAGAATGAATGATTTTTTTAAGTTGTAAGCTTTTAAGACTAGAAATTATTTTATTCAACTTGTTTCACTGTGATCTGTTGTAATATGGATGGGCAGATGGAAGGATAAACTTTAGAGATAAAAGGGCAATTTCTTCCCAATACAGAACTACATTTGTTCTTCTGATACCCCCCTGTTACATGGCCCATATTAAATACTGTCTTGAACAACAACACAGTTCTTTGTTAGAACTTTTTCTCCCTTTTTGTTAAAATAAACACAGAGTCAAAAGTGTCTACCCCACCCATGCCAATATATAAACATATTGATAGAGGGTCATGATCTCTGGAATTTTAGTTAGTATTTTGACCAAGTTGATATTACTGTGAGGAAATACTGAAGCTTTTTTGGTTTATGACCTGCTTGAGAGTTCCAACTGTGACAAGATTTTTGAAATTTTTACAGTATATACAATTTCCATTTTAATACAGATTAATCTTTTTGTTTATGAACAAACAGTATTCCAGCTTCTTTTTAGCATATCTTCATCAGTATTGTTGTATGTGTCTTTATGGTTAAGAGATTGAGAGCTCTGGTTGTAATAAAGTCCATCTTTCTGTGAAGACAGTTCTATTTCTTTCTACAAATTGAAACATGTATTAAACTGTTAGTAGTTTGCAGAATAAATTTGATAAATACCAAGCCATATGTTGAATACATATATAAATTTGTAGATTTGGAGTATTGCTTAGGGGTAGAGCATTTGCTTTGCATGTACAAGGCCTGGAGTATAGAACTCAGCACAAAAATAAATGAACCAGATGCAGACTGAGAAAAGAATGGCACTACACAACAGTGGGCTTGGGATTGATTCTGGGTTTTCATTCTGGTCAATCATGTTGTTCAAACATTACAGCTTAAAGACAATCATCACATATGTGGCCTTAATGAATTAACGAGTTACTTATGCCTCTAAGCTTCAGTTTCCTTGGCCTTAACTATATACAAAAATAGTATCTCTTCTAATAAATAATAACTTGGATTAAATGAAATATAATGGGGTGTATGGCTTTATTGGTGGAAGTACATCACTATGGTATAGGCTTTGAGGTCTCAGATGTTCACGCCATGTCCAGTGTGAGACTTCCTGCTGCCTGTGAATTAAGATACAGATCTCTCAACTCTGTTTCCAACACTATGTGTTCCTGTACACCACCATGCTTCCTGCCCTGATAATAATAGCCTTCTGAAATGTAAGCCAACCCTAACTCTTTATAAGGATTGATGTATATTCACAGCAATACAAACTTAAGACAAGAAAATAGAGGCAATTGGGGTTGTGGGAGGGCAGAGGGAGAAGAAACTGTGGTCAGGATGTATTGCATGAAAAAAGAATCTATTTTCTGTTTTAAAAAGGAAAATATATAGAATAGCTTTTTTACATATCATACCTTGTATTAGACACATCCACATATATTGTGAACTGATTCTAAGCACATAGGAGGATATGTACTGGTTATCTGTAAATCCAAGATCATTTTATGTGAGTGACTGGATCATATCTAAATTTTCTATCTTCAGTAGGTTCTGGAAACACTATCTCCTAAATACCAAGTGAGGACTGGATTTTTAACAATTGTAAAAATATGATGAGACACTTTTAGATTAATATCAATTTACATCTATATTATACATAACCATACTTCATTTCCACAAACCTACCATCTACTCACATTTTCATTTTGTCATATAAGATATTTTCCTTTCATATGTCCCCAATATTATCTTCTTCGTAAGTAAGATACCTTCTGTCTCAGTTCACTTTCTCTTGTGATAAAACACCATGACTCGAAGCAAACAGAGTAAGAAATTATTTGTTTCAGCTCACAATTGTTACCCAGTGTAAAGAGAAACCAGGTCAGAAACTCGAGGTAGAAACCTGGAGGCAGGAACTGAGGCAGAATACGTGGAGGAATGCTACCTAATGGCTTACTCTGCCTGCTATCTTATATGGCCTTGGGCAGGATGTCCAAGGCACCACCTAAATGTGTTTGGCCCTCCTACATCAATCATTATTCAAGAAGATGCACCACACATTTGCCTACAGACAATCTGAGGGATGTATTTTCTCATTCTGAGAAAACACTAAGGAGGATACTCATTTCTAGGGATGGGATTATCTATGGTAAAAGCCTTGAAATATAATAGTCATACTTGTACATAACTTACAACCAGCAGAGCTTTAAATGTGTTAATCCTTGCTTAGACTCTCTTCACATGCTGTTAAATGCTTTCCTTTCTAGATTCATAGATTTATAATGAGGCTCTTCCAAATTACCTGGGTGTTTGTTTGTTTGTTTGTTTGTTCTATAAGAAATATGCTATTACTTCTATCAGAAAATTGACAGACACTGTTCTGCAGCTTCTTAAGTAAATATGTGCACATCTTTCCTGGCATTCTGAAAAACGAATAACGCTAATGCTTGACATATGGTCAGTACTCTTTGATCTATGTACTTCGTAAAGGAAGAAAGAATGAGAATTTGATGCATAATGACTGCAGAAATATTTATTGTTCACGTATAAAATTAGCTTCTTAAGAGGTCAGGTACGAAGTATGAGATTGTAATGATTTCAGGTAGCACAAATATAATGAAAGTATGCACTGAATGGAGCCAGTGAGATGTGTTTACAATGTTGAGTAAACCACTGCTCTAGGACTCAACCTGTAACTTTCCAGGAAGCACATAAATAAATTTTTATACATCCCAGATAGGGACTGACAGTATACAAAGGGAATAATTCTACTTAAATCTAGCCTAGTGAACTAATGAGAATTCTAAACTTATGTACAGAAATGTAGAGTATACTTATAGGACCATGTGTTACTGAATGACACTTGCATCACCCAAAATCCTATGCTAGCATAAATAATAACTCATAAAATCTATAGTTCCTTGTTCCATGCATGGTTTGCAGGCAGAGGGTTGGTGTTAGAGTCTTCTTTCTCTAAGAATTGTTACTACTTATTGAACCTTGTAGCTGGCCCTTAAGAATCTTAAAATTTTAGGAGCATCCTTGGAGTTGTAATTTTCATCTACTCCCTGTATCTTGTATGATTATTTTTTGTTCTTCTCTCTCCAGGAAAGTATGTTTGACTTAAGGGAGAAAAGATACAATATTCCTAAGCAGCAAAGCATACGGAACAATATTCATTTTTATTAGATATTTTCTTTATTTACATGTCATATGATATCTCCTTTCCTGGTTCCCCCTCTGAAAAAAAGAAAAAGTAAATAAATTAAATTAAATTAAATTAAATTAAGTTAAATTAAAATTAAAAAAAACCTGTTCCCTCCCCTCTCCCCCTGCTCAACAACCCACCGTCTCCCACTTTTTGGCCCTGGCATTCCCCTACACTGGGGCATAGAACCTTCATAAGACCAAAGGCCTATCCTCCTATTGATGACAGACTAGGCCATCCTCTGCTATACATACGCTGCTGGAGCCATTAGTCCCACCATGTGTACTCTTTGGTTGGTGGTTTAGTCCCTGGGAGCTCTGAGGGTACTAGTGAGTTCATATTGTTGTTTGTCCTAAGGAGCTGCAAACCCTTCAATTCCTGCTGAGACAAACTATGGAGCAGAGACTGAAGGATGTACAATCCAGAGACTGTTCCACATGGGAATCCTTCCCATATTCCATCACCAAACCCAGACACTATGGAGAATGTCAGCAAGTGCTGGGTGACAGGAGCCTGATATAGTTGTCTCCTGAGAGGCTTTGACAGTACCCCCCTAATACAGAAGTAGAGGAACAACAATCTTGATAAAAAAAAGGGGGGGGGAGATATTTATTTCGAAGAAAGTGGATCAACAATTGGTAGGATGACATTAAACCTTTACCTTACATAATATATAGTAACTAATTAAATTTATTTAAAGGCAACTATATTACAAGAAAATGTAACACTAGAAAATATACAAATAAATTTTTGAAAATGCCACAAGCCACTTAGCATACACTACATATTTGTACAAAAGATTGTATACGTCATTTGATAGAGAAAGCTGTCACTCATCTTTACAGAGTCTAGAATCACCTAAGAGATGGACATCTGGTTACTCCTGTGGATTTTATGTTGATTACTTTAATTGAGCTGAGATGAACTACTCACTTTAGATAGTTCCATTGCCAGGCTGCAATCATTGGCTTTCAGTAAAGAAAAAGGAGATGGACAAGGCAGTGAATTCATTTCTTCCTGATCCCTGATTGTGCATATAATATGGTCAGCTGCTTCAAGCTCCTGCCACTGTAATTTCACTGCAATAGTGAACTGTACCCTTGAACTAGGAACCAGAATAAACTCTTTCTTTTTTTTTTCTTTTAGATATTTTCTTTATTTACATGTAAATTTCTCCATTCCCAGTTTCCC
>NW_022196905.1:17528645-17529155 GCF_008632895.1 Mastomys coucha
TCCACTTGGACTTGAGCTTTGTACAAGGAGAAAGGAATGGATCGATTTGCATTTTTCTACATGTTAAGTGCCAGGTGAGCCAGCACCATCTGTTGAAAATGCTATCTTTTTTCCACTGGATGGTTTCAGCTCCTTTGTGAAAGATTAAGTGACCATAGGTGCGTGGGTTCATATCTGGGTCTTCAATTCTGTTCCATTGATCAACCTGCCTGTCACTGTACCAATGCCATGCAGTTTTTATCACAATTGCTCTGTAGTACAGCTTAAGGTCCGGGATTGTGATTCCACCAGAGGTTCCTTTATTGTTGAGAATAGTTTTGGCTATCCTGGGTCTTTTGTTGTTCCAGATGAATCTGCCAATTACTCTTTCTAAGTCTGTGAAGAATTAAGTTGGAATTTTGATGGGGATTGCATTGAGTCTGTAGATTGCCTTCAGTAAGAGGGCCATTTTTACTATATTAATCCTGCCAATCCATGAGCACGGGAGATCTTTCCATCTTCTGAGATCTT
>NW_022196905.1:17533691-17551473 GCF_008632895.1 Mastomys coucha
GGTTAGGGTCTTTTTGCTTTTTGCATTTTCTTTGACTGTTCTGTCAATGTTGTCTATGTTATCTTCCGATCCTGAGATTCTCTCTTCTATCTCTTGCATTCTGTTAGTGATACTTGCATTTATATTTCCTGATTTCTTTCCTAAGATTTCTAATTCCAGAGTTGTCTCTTTTTGTGCTTTCTTTATTGTTTCGACTTCCATTTTTAGGTCATGGATGGTTTTACTCAATTCCTTTACCTGCTTGTTTGTGTTTTCCTGCAATTCCTTAAGGGATTTTTGAGTTTGCTCTTTAAGTGCTTCTACTTGTTTACTTGTATTCTCCTGTATTTCTTTAAGGGAGTTATTCATGTCCTTCTTAAGTTCCTCTATCAGCATTGTGATATATGCTTTTAGATCCAATTCTTGCTTTTCCGGTGTTTTGGAATATCTAGGACTTGCTGCAGTGGGAGTACTAGGTTCTGATGAAGCCAAGTAGTCTTGGTTTCTGTTGGTAGGATTCTTGCGTTTGCCTTTCACCATCTCTTGATTTTTGGTGATAGATGTTCTTAGTGACTCTGACCAGAGCTTGTTCTGTCCCTGACACCCTGCAAGACCCCTGAGATTCGTGGGGCCTGTGCCTCTCAGCTGGCTGCTCTGGTCTTAGAACCTCACAGGAGAGAAGATGGCCGCTCTCACTGGACACTCTGGGTCAAGGCGGTCACTGGAGGCAGGCCCTCCACTTGCAGGGAAGGGGCAGCTAAGGTCGCTGATCCACCACTGTCACTTGGATGCTGAGAGGATCCTGTCCCTGCTGCCCTGTGGCTCCCCTGCAACTCGTGGGGCCAGTGCCTCCTGGCTGGATGCTCCTGGCTTAGGAACTCACTGGAGAGAAGATGGCAGCTCTCACTGGAGACCACTCTTTCTTGAGTTGCTTTTGTCAAAGTATTTTATCATAGCAACAAAAAGAAACTAAGACATGCCCCAAGATATAAGAGAGAGCAATGATTTTAGATGTAAATTATATTATAGAACATATTTTATAACATTCTAATTATAAAATAAATTATGATATAATATATAACATATTTGTATATATTAAATATATGTGAGTTCTAAAACACACAAAACATAGATAGGCTACAAACTAGAAATTTTCTTCATTGCAGAGTAAACAAACCATAATCAAAGGTAGAAGTCAAAATGAATATCTTATAAAGACATTTTGCACCAGCTATATAAACAATTCTGACAATTCAATTGCAAGCAAAATGAAATAAAATAAACTCAATCTTCCCAATTAAAAATGGGCAAGAGACTTTCTAGGCCATATCTCCACAGAAGACATAAAAATGTTCAACAGTATATAAAAAGTGTTAATCATCTGTATTAGTCAGGTACTGTCAGAGCATCTCAGGAGATAGCTATATTAGGCTGGCTTGTCCTTCCTTCAGTCTCTGCTCCATAGATAGTCCCTGCAACTCCTTCTATTTATTTTGTTCCCCCTTTTAAGAAGGAATGAAATGTCCTTCTTCTTGAGTTTCTTGTGATTTGTCGGTGTAGAGGCTCACATCCATTCATTGAACTGAGTACAGGGTCCCCAATGAAGGAGTTAAAGAAAGGACCAATGGAGCTGAAGGGTTTTGCAGCCTCTTAGGACAAACAACAATATGTACTAACTAGTACCCTCAGAGCTCCCAGGGACTCAACCACAAACCAAGGACTATACATGGTGGGACTGATTGTTCTGGCAGCATGTGTATATTAGAGGATTGCAAAATCAATCATCAATGGGAAGAGAGGCCCTTGGCCTCTCCAAGAATATCGTTTTCTAGTGACATAAGACAAAATTAGTAACTTCACTGAAGATGTGCCTGCCCACCTCTGTTTACTACAGAAATACTTAAATAGTCAAGTAATCAAATTAACTTTAGTGTCTAGTAAAGGATGAATCAAACAATGTGTAATACACACAATTTTCCTATAAAGGAAAGGGAATCCCATGGCTTCTACCATAGTAGGTGAGTCTGGAGAACTTCTTGTTGAATAAAATAAGTAAGGAACATGAAAACAGTACCACAACATTTCACTTCATGTTTAATCTTGAATCGTTAATTTCCCAGAAACAGAGTAGGTTAGACATTAGCAACTGCTGGACCTTGAGCTTCAGATACTGAGTATTTGCTACTGCAGTTTGATACAGGAAATCCATATGTTCTTTTACACATTGGAATGTAAATAGTCAATAATAAATTATTACTCTTGAAATGCTGGTATGTTTTAATTTTTTCAATACGCAACAAGGAGAAAGAGGGGGCAGAAAGAGAGAAAAAGAGAGGGAGAAAGCTAAATGGATCAGTAAATGTTACTTGGCATAGTGTGTGTGTGTGTGTGTGTGTGTGTGTGTGTGTGTGTGTGTGTCTATGTTGCACACTATGTATAAACACACACTGTTTTTTATTCCACATTGTAGCCAAATGTTCTCAAATACACAGTTCTTGCCTCAATCTCCTGAGTGCTAGGATTAGAGTTATGTGTCTCCACACCTAGCTATAATTTTGTTTTATAAATAAAGCCACTTAAAATTTAGAAAACCTCAGATTTTAAATACAATTTTTATTACTGTAACAATTTTATATGATAGTTATTTCATAAACTAAAAGAACAGGTAGTGCTTATTAATCTACAGAAACACTTTTCTTTTTGTATTAAAGACTACATTGATGGTTGATGAGATTGCTCAGTGGGTTAAAGCACTTTCCACCAAACAAAACAACATATATTAAGGTCCCAGGACCCACATGGTAGAAACAAAGAATGAACTACACCATCCCCTGACTTCTACACATGCACAACGATTCCAAAATAACACAAACATGCACACACACACACACACACACAAATAAAGGACATTTAAAATCTTAAAGAAAAAATGCCCAGATAAAAACAAGGTTTAAAATTAATATAATTAAGTTAATTGCATGTAAAAAATCAATAATAACAAAACTGATTTGAGGTCATATTATTAACAGATTTTAATTTTTGAATCCTAATATTTACAGAGTCAATTAAATGTGAAAAATGTGAGAAAGCTGTAGAAATTTTTCAAGTCTATTTCTTTTATTTCCTACTTCATAAACCTGTATATCTCCTGCTTATTTCTTTGGGCTGGATAGTTTTCATGAATAAATTAGTCTGTGATTTATATATTTTTGATTTCCCTCTCAAAAAGGCATAATTAGGTTTTTCATCAATTATAGCTTACACATGAGACACTGTGAGGTTTTAGTTGTCTTTGTTCATCTGCTTACACACACAGAAGGGAGCTTGTGTGCCATGTTGTTCTACACCATAAAATTTTAAATGATGGTCTTCATCCATCATATTAATAGCCCAATTAAGAGCACACAGCATGCTGTGGTTCTACCTGATTTACCTTGCCTAACAAACAAGTAGACATTTTTTCCAGTTAGATTCCTAGTATTAAATTTATCCAGGAAACAGATTTAAACAGAATGCCTTGACTGTTAGTGCCAGCTACAATGTTTTTAAGCAGGGAGCCATGCATACTCCAATTGTTATCAGTACTACATCTCACACAGGAAGAAAACCGAAATGACTTCTTAGCTCATGTGAAACCAATTTACTTTCAAGTGTTAATTATCAAAGAGGTGACATTTTGCCAAAGTGCCTAGACCTTTCATAGGGGTTTTGATGGTACCACTAAGTCAATTGATTAAAATACTCTCATTTGTCTACCTGACTCTCTTTCAGTGTAAAATGTTTCACATTATTAGGCAATAAAGAAGTGTGCATAAAGCTAAAGCTTAATCTATGTAATGAGCAACATTCATCACAGTCCTACCGCACTAATCAGGCTTCAGACAATGCAGCCATTTAAAAGTTTGCTAATGAGTGCTTCAAGTGGAAGTGAACAATTTTATTCTTAGGTGTAATAGCACTATTCATGAGCATCCCCAGAAAACATTAAACTCTCCAAAGGCCAATACCACAGTTCCCATAATTAGCTATGAAAACTTTTTCAAAAGTGTGAAGGGATTGAATATATTTGCATAATACACAATTCCTGTGTCCATTTGCTTTCAGAGTAATATGTCACCTGTCAGCTTCATCTTAGATCAGTACAATGTTCTCCAAATTCCAGGGTAAGCTGAACCTGCTTTGCATTATTCTGCTGTGTCTTGCACTGAACAAACAAGAAAGAGTTTGATTTCAAATAGATTGTTTCTGACTAAAGTAGACAGTCCAGTAGGAATGGATGAGAGATGGGGAGTGAATAGATAAGTATGCACTCTAAGAGCAGGAAAATGTGTCTTTGTTACCTTAATACAATAGGCAGTTTTGCAAGTGGTGCATTATTGATCCTTTTAACAATTATCAGGGCATGTCCATCATATAAAACGAAGAGCTGCCTTTCTGACATCTTCACATACTTGCCTCCAGTACTTTGATTATACACAGCTCCTTTGGTTGTTCCCATTTTCCTGTTGGTTCCCTTCCTCTTCCCAAATAGACACTTTCTAACTTTATTTTTCTGAATCTCACTTAGTTCATTTGACCTGATGAATTCCAGTCTGATCCATTTTGTGGGCAAATGACAAAAGTACATTCTTCATTGCTAAATTAAACCCCACTATGCATACCTACATTTTTGCTATCCATGTTCTTGTTGACAGACATAGCTTGACTACTGAGAACAGTGCCAGAAAAACAATAAATGTGTATGTATTTCTGTTTAAATTTGTTTATAATCCCATGGATAGTATAGTAGGACAATATGACAATTATACTGTTTAAATTTACATTCCTATTAAAAATGACATAATTTCTTAAATCCTTCTACTAGTTTGGGGACTTATACTGTTTCTAAACACATGTAATTAACACTTTGCTTAAATTTATATGTCTTCACTGGTATTTGTTTAAACTAATGGTTAGATAAGGAAAGATTACCCTGAACAAGTGTTTATTCACAACAAGGAGCAAGAATTAATCAAGTCAGAAAGAGCTGGCACAGTGGTATCATATTGGTTGTGGGCCTGGAGTAACAGGTTCAGACCAACCAGGGACTGAGGAAAACAAGAAAATGAATGAATCCTCTCTGGAAAACTAGAGGTGAATATAGCAGCTTGAGCTTAGTCTAGTGTAAACCATTTCGATATCTCTAAACCCTGAGAGGATAAATTTGTATTTTCATCAGCACTAGATTACAAATAATATTCATATGGTATCCACTAACAATATCTATATACTATACATCTCAATGTCTCTCATTTGCATTTAATTTTTCTTTTCTTTTCTTTTAGCTTTGATAAACAGATATTAACTGTCTTACAACATTGATAAGGATTAATTCACTTCAACAAACTACACACATGACATGTACATTATAGCCAATCCTTCCTCATCAGCCTGTAGGACTCTATAGCACTTGAAGACACTCAGGGCTTTTTATTAAGTTATTATTGACTTCCTCACATAAAAAAAAAGAATGTGCAGTATTTGTCTTTTTGTTTCCGATTTAATTCACTTAACAAAATGCCTTTCCCTTCCTTTCCTTTCAGATTGGAATCTTAGAGTACTACACACATTGCTCTTTATATGGAAGCTAGTCTTTCAAGAGTCCAAGGCATTAGGAGAAAAAGAAACCCTTTTTTATTGAAGAAGACAGGTAATGTTTTCATGAGTATTATTGCTGTAATTCTTACTGATCCTTTCTTTCAATTTTATTACAGATAAGGCTGAAGTAACACATAACATTTTTCTAGAAAATGAAGACGAACAGCCATCAGTTGGTATGCTTCATGGTTCCCTACATTCTGCTCCTGACAACCAATGGCTGTAAAGGCAACCAGACACTTTCCCTGGTGTGCTGATAATGTTAAATTAAAGAACCTAGGAGAGCAAGACTTCCTCTATAGAACCTTATCAGCTTATTCTTAAGGAAAAAAAAATCACTTCCTTCAGTCTCTTTCATGAGTTTTCATTTAACTAAATAAAATCACTGGGAGAAATGCAAAAGAATACTAAAGTTCCATAAAACTCTCAGTTACACAAATTGTTTTCTAATTTGGCCCTATCTGGTATTCCTAATACACTCATTCACAAGACCAAGGTTGTTGCTCCAGGCTAAACAGTATTTTACCCAGACCACAGAATTCATTTCTAACAATCATTTATTATTTTTCTAAACATTATCTGTCCTTCCATTCTCACTTTTTTCCAATTTTGTATTGAAAGGAATTATATAAGAGTCCCCAAGCGCCATCCACTGTTTGGCTCTCGGTGTCTGCAACCTTCTGAGTCAGCTTTTGGGTGGAGCCTCTCAAAGGACAGCCATGATAGGCTTCTGACTACAAGCATAAAAGAATATCATTAATACTGTCAGAGATGCTGCTTGCCCATGTGGTGGCTCTCAAGTTGGGCCAGTTATTTGCTGGCCATTCCCTTAGTATCTGCCTCATCCTCTGTCCCTACATTTCTTGAAGACATAATACATTTTGGGTCGAAGTGAGTGGGTTAGTGTCCCTATGACATCACTGGAATTCCTGCCTGGCCACACGAAGTGGCCTCTTCATGTTCTATATCGCCAACACTATGTGTTGTAGCTAAGGTCACCTCCAGTGATTTTTGGGTGCCTCACTTATCCCAGGTTTCTAACACATCCAGGAGATTCCTCCCTCCTCCCCACCCCTATCATTTCCAAATTTCCATGCATTCTTTTTTGTATTAGATATCTTTATTTACATGTCAAATGATATCTCCTTTCCCAGTTCCCCCTCCGGAAAAAAAAAAGAAAAGAAAAAAAAATACCCCGTTCCCTCCCTCCTCCCCCTGCTCAAAAACCCACCTTCTCCTGCTTCCTGGCCCTGGCATTCCCCTACACTGGGGCATAGAACCTTCAGAGGACAAAGGGCCTCTCCTCCAATGGATGACAGACTATGACCATATCTCCTGTTTTTCCTCATGCTTGATCCTGGACACTCTTCATTCCTCTTGACATCCCCACTTCCACCCAGTTCCCTCCCTCCATCTGCCTTTTTATGACAATTTTATTCCATATTCTAAACGAGATTCAAGTATCCTCCCTCATACCTTCCTTCTTGTTTAGCTTCCTTGGTCTGTGGAATGCAATATAGATATCCCATATTTTATGGCTAATATCTACTTATTAGTACATACCAGACATGTCCTTTTGGGACTGAGTTACCTCACTCAGTATGATATTCTCAAGTCGCATCCATTTGCTTGCAAAACTCATGATGTTCTTGTTTTTAATAGCTGAGTAATATTCCATTGTGTAGATGAACAACATTTTCTTTAATCATTCTTCAGTTGAGGGATATCTAGGTAGTTTCCAGTTTCTGGCTATTATAAATAAAGCTGCTATGAAGATAGTTGAGCAATTAACTGTTTTTGTCGAATGGTGGAATACCTTTTGGATATATGCCTAGGAATGAAATAGCTGGGTCTTGAGCTGGGGACTCTTATGGGAGAGTAAGGAGAAGGATTGTGGGCCCCAAAGAAGGTAGGAACTCCACAGGTAGTCCAACAGAGACAACCAATCTGGACCCTTGTTGGGTCTGACTTCCTATTCATGATAAATATGTATGTATTGTCTCCTATTTAATCTACCTTTTAATTTTATCCTCATAGATCTTTAAAAGCCAAAAATAAAGCCTTTTTAACTTTCTATAAGTGGCTAAACATTGTACCCAAAGTAGAAAATCATACTAATAAAGAATCTGAGTGCATACCATGTGTGTTCTTTTGTGATTGGGTTACTTCACTCAGAATGATATCCTCCAGATCTATCCATTTGCCTAAGAATTTCATGAATTCATTGTTTTTAATAGCTGAGTAATACTCCATTGTGTAAATGTACCACATTTTCTGTATCCATTCCT
The DNA here is from genome assembly GCF_008632895.1 of Mastomys coucha. Taxonomy (NCBI): domain Eukaryota; kingdom Metazoa; phylum Chordata; class Mammalia; order Rodentia; family Muridae; genus Mastomys; species Mastomys coucha. The sequence continues at coordinate 17,541,596 of NW_022196905.1, forward strand.
CTGTTGAGGGACATCTGGGTTGTTTTCAATTTCTGACTATTATAAATAAGGCTGCTATGAACATAGTGGAGCATGTGTCCTTATTGCATGCTGGAGCATCTTCTGGGTATATGCTATCTTGATAATGCTCAGGAGTGGTATAGTTGTGTCCTCAGGTAGTACTATGTCCAATTTCCTGGGGAAACTCCAAAATTATTTCCAGAATGGTTATACCAGCTTGCAATCCCACCAGCAACGAACGAGTATTCCTTTTTCTCCACAAGTTTTCCAGCATCTGTTGTCACCTGAGTTTTTATCTCAGACATTTTGACTGGTGTGAGGTAGAATCTCAGGGTTGTTTTCTTTTGTATTTCCACAGGAGCCTGATATAGCTGTCTCCTGAGAGGCTCTGACAGTGCCTGACTAATAGAGAAGTAGACGCTCACAGCCATCCATTGGGCTGAGCACAGGGTTCCCAGTGAAGGAGCTAGAGAAAGGACCCAAGTAGCTGAAGGGTTTGCAGCCCCTTAGGATGAACAACAATATGAACTAACTAATACCCTCAGAGCTCCCAGGGACTAAACTACCAACCAAAGAGTACACATAGTGGAACTCATGGCTCCAGCTGCATATGTGGCAGAGGATGGGAAAACTCAGAAGTCTTCCCAGGATCAACGGGAGGAGAAATCCTGTGATGGGTCTATGCCCCAGTGTAGGGGAATGCCCGAGCCAGGAAGTGGGAGAGGGTGGGTTGGTGAGCATGGGGAGGAGGGAGGGAATGGGCTTTTTTTTTCCCAGAGGGGAAACTGGGAAAAGAGATGCAATTTAAAATGTTAATAAAGAAAATATCTAATAAAAAAGAATCTTGAAAAAGTCCATCTTAATGAATTTAAGTCAGTTTGATATACAGTTCATTTAATTTCATAGGATAGTTGCAGTTTTTAAATACTCACACAATTTATTTCAGTCTGTGATGAAACAGATAACCCAGGCACTGTTATTACAAAAAAAACAAACCAAACCAAAATAAACAAACAAAAACACAGAACACCAGAGTTCCCTCAACAACACATGCTACTCTCCATTTCTTGTTAATGCCACTGGCACTGCAGACTAAACAGCCTGCAATTCAGTTCACACTGTTTACTTAGTGTAAAAAGGTGATGCATTTTAAAGTACCTCTGACTTATAGTGGCATAGCCAGAGACTATCAAAGCTTGGTGTGGGTTCAGAAATAAATAGCTTTTCCTTAGAAATCAATGGCACATCCAGGAGGAATTGATTAGACATCATTGGTGTCACACCTCTAGCTCTAATTAGATCATTATCTTACCTAATATAGGTATCTTTCATGTAAGTTTTCTAAAATGCATAGTTCAGGTCTAGCCATTCATTGTCATATTTCTAACTCCATGGATATTGTTCCTACTCAGAATTGCAAAACTCCTTTTATGCTAATGATTACAAACTCAGAAGTCTTCCCAGAGTCTTTTTTTGGAATAAAAGTATAGACTCAGTGTAGAATTAATCAATAATGCTGTCTAATTCATATTCCTGGACTCTGCTTCTTGTGTCTGATGAAATTACTTCCTGGAGCTTCTGGGAGCCACATGAAACACTATCCAAGAAGTTATGATCAATTATCTGAAAGCAGGAAACCTTCCCTCTAATATAATGACAATATCTTCAAGATAGTACCTGTTCAATCATTAAGAATGTCTGAGTGACCTCATATGTCACTCCTTCTGATTGACATGACAAAAATATATATTCCAAATAAGAAAAAAAACTCCATTTTTGCGCCACCAAGATGTGGGATTTACTGATATATAATGGTATACATATGAAAGTGAGAATAAATGAAAGTAAAACAGAAGCCAACATCAAACTAAATGGAGAGAAACAAAGCAACCCCACTAAAAGCATTTTCTATGTACAGAAAAAATAAACATTGATAAAATACAAGTATCTAGGAATGGAATACACTATTCAGTCTTGCAGGCAATGTATTAAATATGTTCAGAAATTAACAATCTCTGTTGACATTCTATTCTCCAATAGAAATATCAGACCCCCTCTTTATATATAACATAATAAAAATGGCAACTGCAAAGTCTTGATAGCATATGTGTCATCTCGAAATTCTTGATAATTTTTGTATGTATATCTTTTCTAGCGTATTTTACTACACCTCCTCTCTGTATAGAACACAGATAAGCCTCTAAATGAGTACTATCTAGACAGCTTTGACTTAGAGCTCATATTTCACAACATGAAAACAAATTGCACATTGCAATTAAATGTAATAATAAACAGTTTGTCACTTTACACTAAATTAAATGAATCTAAAATACTAAAAAGAAAAAAATCTAAAGCTATTGGGACTTAGTTGTAAGTTAAGGAGTCACTAAACAGAAGTATCCTGGGAAAGCCATCAAGACTACAAAGGCAAATGTCATTGTGCATTTCTGGGTGTCAGTAATAAAACAAATATATCATTTGATGTAGTTTCCTGGGAAACAAGCAAAATTAAAGATTACAAAGCTTTTTCAAATATTTAAAGAGAAGAAATTCAGTTTTTATTATTAATTATTTTATTTATTACATCCCAAATGTTGAACCCACTCCTGGTCTCCACTCACAGAGTTCTCCCCCATGTACCCCTTCCCTTTCATCTCTCAGAGGGTGCTCCTGCACAGCATCTTCCTTTCCTGGGGCAACAAGTCTCTACTTGATTAGGTGTATCCTCCCACACTGAGGCCAGACAAGACAGTACTCTGCTACATATGTTCTGGGTCCCATGAACCAGTCCATATATGCTCTTTGATTTGTGGTTTAGTCTCTAGAAACTTCCGGAGGTCTAGGTTAATTGACACCATTGGTCTTCTTATATGGTTGATATTCCCTTTATTTCCTTCGATCCTTCCCCCTAACTCTTTCATAGAGGTTCTTGACCTCAATCCAATGGCTGGCTGTGAGTATCTATATCTGTCTTCAGTCAGCTGCTGATAGAGTCTTTCAGTGAACAACCATGCTAGGTTCCTGCCTACAAGCACAACAGAGCATCAGTAATAGTGTCAGGCTTTGGTGTCTACCCACGGGATAGATCCTAATTTGAACCTGAGTGGTTGGTCATTCATTCGGTCTTTGCTCCATTTTTAACTCTGTATTTCTTAAAACAGGAAAATTTGGGGGTCAAAAAATTTGAAGGTGCCAGGCAGTGGTGGTATATGCCTTTAATCCTAGCACTTAGGGGGCAGAGATAGGAGGATTTCTGAGTTTGAGGCCAGCCTAGCCTACAGAGTGATTTCCAGGATAGCCAGGGCTACACGGAGAAACCCTGTCTCAAAATCAAAAACAAAAACAAAAACAAAAAAATTAGAGGTGAGTTGGTGTCCCCATGCCTCCACTCGGACCTGGTTTCTTCAGGTTGCATATCCCCACTGTTGGGCATTTCAGCTAAGATTATTCACACTGATTCCTGGTAACATTCCCCATACAAGGTATATGGGATTTTCTAAAGGTTCCTCCCCACCTCCAACCTCAGGATGCTGCATATTTTCATTCATTCCTTGGAGCTCTGGGCTTCTCTCCTGTCTACCCCATTTCTGATCCTGCCTTATTTTTCACCTCCATCTCAATTCTACAACTCAGTTCTCTTTCCCTCTCTGCCTCCCAGGATTTTTTTGAGCTCCCTTCTAAATGGAATTAAAGCATCCTCACTTGATCCTTCCTTATTAGGTTCTTCAGGTTATATCATGAGCACTCTGTCCATTTTAGCTAGTATCCACTCATCATTGAGTACAGACCATGCAATTCCTAGTGTAACTCACTAAGGATGATATTTTCCACTTCTATCCATTTGCCTGCAAAATTCATTATTCCCTTGTTTTTAATAGTTGAATAGTATTCCATAATGTAAAGAAACCACATTTTTTAGTCAATTTCTCAGATGAGGTTCATCTTGGTTGCTTCCAGTTTCTGGCTATTAAAAATAAGGCTGCTATGAACATAGTGGACACATGTTCTTGAGATATTGTAGAGCAACTTTTGGTATAGCTAAGTCTTCAGCTAGAGCTATTTCAAGATTTCTGAGGAACTGCCAGATCGATTTCCAGAGTAGCTGAACCAGTTTGCAATCCCACCAGTAATTGAGGACTGTTCCTCTTTCTCCACATCATCACCAGCAACTGCTGTGTCTTGAATTTTTTAACTTAGCCACTCTGATTGATGTAAGGTGGAATCTCAGGGTTGTTTTTATTTGTTTCCCTGATGACTTAGAATGTTGAACATTTCTTTAATTGCTTCCCATCCAATAAAGACTTCTCTATAAGAATTCTATGTTTAGCACTGTACCCCATTTTTAATTGGCTTATTGGGTGTTTTGGAGGTTATCTTCTTGAATTGTTTATGTATTTTGGGTATTAGCCCTCTATCTGATGTAGTGTTATGGAAGATCTTTTTCCAATCTGTAATTGTTATTTTTTCCTATTGAGAGTGTCCTTTGCCTTAGAGAAGCTTTTCAGTGTCAAGATTTTAACAATTGTTGATCTTAAATTCTGATCTATTGGTGTTCTGTTCAGGAAATTTTCCCCTGTGTCAATGTGTTCAAGGCTATTTCCCACTTTCTCTTTTATTAGATTCTATTAGTGTATCTGGTTTTGTGTTGAGATCCTTTATCCACTTGGACTTGAGCTGTGTACTAGGAGATAAAAATGAATCAACTTGCATTCTTCTACAATGCTGACCACCAGTTAGAACAGCACCATTTGTTGAATATGCTTTCTTTCTTCCAATGTATGGTTTGGCTTCTTTGTCAAAGGTCAAGGGTCCATAGGTGTGTGGATTTATTTCTGGGTCTTCAGTTTCATTCCATTGATCGATTTGTCTGTCCCTGTACTAATACCATGCAGCTTTTATCACTATTACTCTGCAGTAGATCTTGAGGTCAGGGATTGAGGTTTATCCAGAATTTTTTCTATTGCTCAGTATTGTTTTGGTTATCCTAGGTGTTTTGCTTTTTCATATAAAGTTGAGAATTGCTCTTGCTATGTCTGTGAAGAACTGTGTTGGAATTTTGATAGGGACTGCATTGACTTTGTAGATTTATTTTGGTAAGATGCCTATTTTTACTATATCAACCCTACAGATTCATGACCATTGGAGATCATTCCATCTTCTGAGGTCTTCTTCGATTTCTTTCTCCAGAGACTTGAAATTATTGTCATGCATATCTTTCACTTGCTTGTGTAGAGTAACACCATGTTATTTTCTATTATTTGTGGCTATTGCAAAAGATGTTTGTTGTTCCCCTAATATCATTCTTAGCCCATATATCCTTTATATAAAAGAAAACTACTTATTTGAGATAATTTTATGCCAAGCCATTTTGCTGAAGTTCTCTAGTAGAATTTTTTTGGGTCGCTTATGTACACTGTTGTATCATCCACAAATAGTGATAGCTTGACTTTTTCCTTTCCAGTTTTTATCCCTGTGATCTTCTTTTTTTTTTTTCAAGACAGGGTTTCTCTGTGTAGCCCTGGATCTCTGTGATCTTCTTTTGTTGTCTTATTGCTCTAGGGGTTTGTTTTTGTTGTTTTTGTTTGTTTCTTTGTTTTTTGGAGGGGAAACTGGGAAAGGGGAAATTTATATGTAAATAAAGAAAATATCTAATATAAAAAAAGACAAAAAAAAGGAAATTCAAGTACTATGTTGAATAGATAGTGAGAACCATGTCTTGTCCCTCATTTTAGTGGGATTGCTTCAAGTTTCTCTTCATTTAACTTGATATTGGTTATTGGTTTACTGGATATTTCTTTTATTATATTTTTGTATGTGCCTTGAATTCCTAATCTCTCCAAGAATTTTAACATGATGGGAAGTTGGATTTTCTTGAAGGCATTTTTAATATCTAATGAGTTGATCATGTGATTTTTTTTCTTTAAGTTGGTTTATTAAGTGGATTATGTGGATGAAATAAGGGATGGTTATACCTCCAGAAACTCTTTTATTGTACAGGATTGTTTTAGTTATCCTGGGTTTCTGTTTTTCCATATGAAATTGAGTAGTGTTCTTTTAAATTCTGTAAAGAATTCTGTTAAAATTTTGATGGAAATTGCAATTGAATATATAGATTGCTTTTGGTAAAATGGCCATTTTTAGTATTTTAATCCTACTGATCTATGAGCATGGGAGGTCATTTCATCTTCTTATATCTTCTTCCATTTCTTCCTTTAAAGATTTAAAGTTCTTGCCAAACATATCTTTCAATTGCTTGATTGAAGTTGCACCAATATATTTTATATTGTTTGTGGCTATTATGAAGGGTGTTGTTTTTCTAATTTCTTTCTCAACCTGTTTATCATTCATGTAAAGAAGACTGATTTTGTCAGTTAATTTATACCCAGCCACTTTGCTGAAGGTATTTTTCAGCTACAGAAATTCCCTGGTAGAATTTTGGGGGTCACATTTGTGTAATATCATATCTTTGAATAGCAATACTTTGGTTTTTTTTTCCTGTCTAACTTATATCCTCTTGATCACCTTTGTTATATTGTTCAACCTAAAATCTCAAATACTTTATTGAATAGACTATATAAGTATTCTGTAATACTATATGTGTGTATCACATAGTATTCATCTCATTCCTCCCTCTCCTAGGAAAATTCATTTCCTCATTTAAGCTATACAATATTATAAATAACAATTGCTGTTGACATTTATTTTCCAGTTTCGAATAGTAAACTTTGAGTAAGTTTTTCAAGGAAACAAATTATTACATAAATTTTTACACATTATATAAATTATATGATTTTTTAAAATATACAAATATAATTTACAAACCAGGAATGCATCTTTCACTGTAGCATATAGGATTTGAGTCACAGTAACTGTACTTCTATTCATACATACATCCCATCTAAGTTTACATAGCCCACAAGCCCCATAGACAGTGCATTTGTTTATTTATTTATTTATTTATTTATTTATTTATTTATTTATGGTTTTTCAAGACAGGGTTTCTCTGTGTTGTAGATCTGGCTGTCCTGGACTCACTCTGTAGACCAGGGTGGCCTCGAACTCAGAAATATCCCTGCCTCTGCTTTCCGCGTACTGGGATTAAAGGCGTGCTCCATGACTGACTGGTTAGACAGTGCTTTTATAACCTCCACTGGGAAAAAGCATCAAGCAGAAGAGATGATATACAGAGGAGGGTTTGGCTATCTTTGTTTGAGACTTAATTTGAGACTTCAATTTCAAAGTTTCTGAAAAGTAAAAAAATTCATTTCTACAAACATTTTTCTTAACAAGAGGGACATTCTGCTTACGTAGTAACAAATACAAATAAAAGATACAGGTATAAAATTTTAATTCCTAATTTTCTGCCTTTTAATTTTGAGGTACAATATAATTAAGGTTAAATTTGAGAATCACAAGTAGAGAAAAATCAAATACACAATTAAACAAATAAAGCAAGCTGTATTTTGAGGTGTACCTATGACTGACCAACTGGCTGTCTCCCACTAAGAAAGAATTTGAGAGAACAACCCCTGCCAGACTCTTGAAGTTCATTTTATAGGAGAAATAAACTGTTTACAGGGACAGAGTTAGGTGTTATACATTGTTAGAAAAATACAATGAAGTGGAAAAAAACAAGGATAAGGATATATGTCATGTGAATGGAGTCCCCAGGTTACTGTAGGTTGTAAAACATGTTTTACGGTTTACATCAGATCTTGGAAACAAGGACTTATTCTTAATTACAAACAGAAATCTTAACTTATAAAGGTCTTCAAACAGGTTCTGATTTTTAACTGTCTCAGCTGTAAACAGAAACTTTAAATTATAAGGTCATTTTACATCATTTCTCTCTTCCCTTTCCTGTATCCAAACCCTTCCAGACATTTCTCCCTGCTGTCTCTCAAAGTTGCATGCTCTCTGTCAAAGCATATGCATATACTCTCCATTTTTATAATATACTTGTATGTATGTTTTCAGTGCTGGCCATTTGTTATTGAATAACCAGTTAGTGTTATTTCTCCTGCATTAGCCCTCTTTAGTTTCCTGCAGTTCTTTGTGTAGGTTTGAGATCTTGTGGTCTTTACTCTGTCTGCTTTGCTATATGTATTGGTGTTATCTGTTGCAGATTTGGTTTATTGCTTATATTCTGTTAATTTGGTCCCCAAGTTACACAGGAATTCATATATCTCCATATTAGATACCACAGATCCCTACCCCAAGTTGACTCTAAACGGGGTAAATAAAGTTACTGGCTGCCAATGGGTGGGCATGGAGACAGAGGTGGACTTTAGATTTCCCAGGCAAGGGAACCCAGGACAAAAAAGGATTTAGAATCACCATGCTGGGAAAGCAGAAAGATCAGGCTTGAGAGCTGGAGAAGCAAGAGCATATATATGTAAGAGCTGGAGAAGAGTAGCCCCAAGCCCCAAGCCCCACCCCACCCCCTATTTGGATCTAGTGTAATAAAGATGGAATTTAGACCTTTGTAATCAATAATTCAGGAACAAATGTGGAAGTTTGAGACTGGATCAGCCATTAAGCTGATTGGGAATAGTAAAAATAAGGCTGTATCTATGGGTCTTTCATTCAATAATCTAGAGTATTTGGGTAGGTGGCAAGGAATGCATGCAGTCACCAAAGGGCAATTTGAGTACAGTTAAGTAAATAATGCAACAGTCACCCTTATTTCGTTCATGCATAGTCAATAATAATAATTTTTATTTATATCTTGCATTATTTTAATACAGAAATTGAGTCAAGCTTAGCTCTCTCACATATATACATACATGAAGAACTTGAGTTTTGAGCTTTAAACTCTTGCTATTTTTTCAAAGTGTGACTTTGTTTCTCCAAAATAGGGAAACTAATGCATTTCTCATTTAATCATTGTGAGGATTAAAAGCCATGATGATGATAATGTCAGCACTAATACTAGCTCACATGTGTTTGGTGGTAGACAATGCACTCAGATCATTCTGTAATTTCCATTTCACCATGCAGTGCTGTCACTGTGAGTTGTTATTAGCCCTACTTTGCAAATAAGAATCTAGAGGGTTAGTAAGGTGAAGTGAGTTATTCTTTTCAAGGACACCATTCAGTGGAGAGAACCAAGAGCTTAAGACTCAAATACTATGCATTCTTCCAGGAGGCTGGTTGCTCTCATTCTTTTTCCATTTATATTGTATTTTGAACAAAACATTTTAAGGATCATAATTCATTACAGCTGAAGAATTAAATCACTCCAGTATTAAATGTGGATGCTTTGAAATTGAACTGTTTCATGTTTTGCTTTAGTTATTAAATTCTCCAAATGTAAAAAAATCAATTTTCATTTTAGGATACATTTTTAAGTTTATTTGTAATTTATCTTTTACATTAAAGACTAGTTTTTCATTCTCTCAAGTAAAATGCAGTGGCCATCATGCTAAGTGAAATAAGGCAGATTTAGAAAGAAAATCATACATGTTTTCTCTCCTAAGAATAATCTGGAGTTACATGTGAGGATGGCAGGAGAGGAGTAAGAGAGGTAAGGAAGATTTACTAAGGGAGAGGGGTTGAGTCGATAATAAAAGGAGGGAGGACTCCTTGGAGGTGAGAAAGAGACCAAAATGAAGGAGGCATGGAACATGCAATTTACAGATGAAAAAAGCACCCTTGTATAATGAATACAAATACCTTACGAAACTAATCATTTTTAATGTTAGCTTAAAATAATCAATTATACAAAAGTACTGAACAAGTTCTTTACTTTTTATAATAATTTTATTTCAATCAATATAAACACATATACACAAGCATGTGCGATCATGGACTCGGGCACACACAGGGGGGGGGAAAGACAGAAATAGGCAGAGAGAGAGAGAGAGAGAGAGAGAGAG
>NW_022196905.1:17551597-17595387 GCF_008632895.1 Mastomys coucha
AGAGAGAGAGAGAGAGAGAGAGAGAGAGAGAGAGAGAGAGGTGTCTGCTATTCATCTTGCATCCAGTTGATCTGTCCATATCAGCCTTCATGTTCAGTTATGTTACAATAATTATAATTATTTTCATTAAAGTATTTTAAAATCTTCTGAGGTTTATAATGTTCAGCAATCTATGAGATCTAAATTAACCAATACTTAAATAAGAATATATGACTACATAGACATATGTTAAACTTTTTCTTTCATTTTCTCCTAATGGATTCAGTCATTCAGCTGATTTTTGAATTAGAAGTTCCCAGAGTTTCAGCATGTATATATCTGCTTGAATACATGTAGTATAACTAATGTTCAACATTGTAATTTTATGTTGGTATCCAGTTGGCATGAGTTTTTACCTATTAAAATTCTAAGAAGGATAGCCAAAAGCTTTAGATCTCCTATAAGTAATTTGCATCCATCATGAGTATATAAATAACATTTTCATATATTTTTATTTGCATTCTCTCTGTTATAGCTTCTAATTAACTACAACCACTGGCAAATAGGCATTTTTATTTCACCCATCATATTTTTAATGCTCACGAATTCTTTTCCTATCTCAGGATGCATTCGTTTCTGTTAATATGCAGTTATGACTTATGGGAAAAATAAAGTAGAACTGGAGAATATCTTGTTGATGGCTAAGTTCTAAAACCAAGAGGAACTGCAAAAAGATCAGAATTAAAATCATCTCAATTATTGACTAAATGATAAATACTGCCTGGGCTCTTCATACCTTGACCTCTTTCTCAACTCATCAAAGAACAGCAAGGTGACCATAAATAAACCAACTTCCCAGGGCCACTCAAGAATAGTGTTTAGTTGAATTTGCCAAAGATACAGTGTTTCCCAGAGAGTGTACTCAGTAACTTTGGAATGATCTCTTAATGTTTTGATTTCTAGTTGCATTATTATTCCCTGTCCTTCTTAGGTAGATATCAACTATTGTTAATTGATTGAGAAATTAGTAGCAGGGGATGATCATGAAGGAGTCCCAGTCCTCCCCTCTTTGTTGTCAGCCCTGCCACAAGGCTAAATACTAGCAATGGCTTACTCTACTTTGCATGTTGTAGAAATAGGAAATCATGCACATATGTTCTTTTGTTCTGTTTGCAATGATGTGCATTACCCTTTTACTACTCCTGGTGGCTCTGCAGGGAAGGCAGATATAAACAAATGCCCAGTGCCAGGTTGAAAAAGGCCTCTTCATCTGTTGCTGCATTCCTTCCTGGGTGTTCTTTTCTTCACTCTCCAATTTCTCCTCAAGTGCTTTTCAGTCTCCCTTTCCCTTTCTCTCTCATTTACAGTTTCCTCCCACTCTTTTCCAAACATATTTTTCCTTATAATTCTATGACATAGCTATCAAGTCCTGTCCCCAGGTTTGTAATGAAATGCATATTTATATAAGATAAATTATATATTTGATCTATCACCACATTTCAAAATACCTTATGGATCATTTAAAGAACAAGTGAAAGGATAATAATTTTTTTTGATAAATAATGAAGAGAAGACAACATTCAGAGGGAGTTTACATAAGCACATTGCTGCTGCAGGGCTTATGGGTCAAAGACTGCCAGAAGTGTAATTGCTGTCGAGCAACTTGGGTTTATTAATCTCGACAGTGAGACAGCACACTGAACTCAGCAAACTCTAGAAGATTTTAGAGATAGTGTGGATGTAGCTGTTGAATTAGACTCTGCTGGAAGATCGCAAAGTTGTAAGAAAGCAGAGTTGTGCCTTGATTGGATTTTCCTGGAAGCTAGGTATGTGCTATGGTAAGGAATTATAATAAATCTTATCTAGGAGGAATGACAAATACATGCAAAGAAAAGGAAATCTACCTTTAATATGTTCAATAGGAAATGATGGCCTGGGTCACTGCTTGACTAATGGTTGGTATCTTAAGCATTATTTTGATCAAACTGAGAAAAGAAATTGAAAGATGTATTTTGGTTTCACTAAAGGTATGTTAGGATAGACAACGTTTTTGTTTTTGTTGTTTTGGGGAGTTTTGTTTTTGTTTTTCATTTGTTTGGTTGGCTTGTTGTTTTTGTTTTTGTTTTGCTGTGATAATATATCACCATTATCCACATAATTTAAGAACAGCCTACTATTTAATTCAATAGATATGGCTACTAAAAAGTCCAAGTGCCTGTGACCAGCATATGCTAGGCTTTCTGTGAGGTCCTCCTACATTCTTCCTCATAACATTGCTAAAAAGTGGAAGAGCGAGTGGTTATATATGAAAGAACCTCATCAATGGCTATGTGGAAGTTAATACCAATTGTTAACTTGCTTGTATATGAAATCAACTTGGAGTCAAACCTCTGGTTAGATCTGTGAGGGTACTTGCAAGAAAGGTTAAATGAAGGGCATAGAAGGCATATTCCCCCAGAATAAGGAAGAGCTTCCTGTAACAGCCTAGATATAAAGAGGTCCTATAAACATCAGTCATTCTTGCTTGCATGCTTGCCTGCCTGCCTTCACTATTTGCTGATGGATATGCCCATCTTACAGTTGATGTTGGCACTGTACTTTCTTGACATTATAATCAGCTTCTTCAAGTTCCAATGTGGACTGAAGGCCAGAACCACATAAGAACTGTTATGGTACTCAACCTCATACTAAATCATTTCAGGCTTCTCACATTCTCTAGCATGAGGATGGCCACTTTTGGATATCCTAGTCCTTAATGTGCAAGCTTATTAAATAAGCTTCTATGTTCTCACCCTGTATACCCTTCTATATACTGATTCTATTGAATTGACTCCTTTAGAGGACTCTGGTTAATGACAGTACTGGGGGATATTAATTGCTGTCAACAATACAACCACATCTTAAAGGTTTTAATACCTCTCAGTACTTACATTAAGGACTAAATTTCAACATGAGTTCTGAGTCAGACAATTGTTGCATAGCAAATGCCTTTTTAAAAAAATTGCAGGTTATAAGATGGATGATTTAACTTTGTTATGCTTTAAATCCAAAACAGATTAAATTGAACTGGGGAGATGACTCACTGGATAAAGGGATCTACCATGCAAGGCAGACAACTGGAGTTCAATTCCCAGAAACCACAGTGAAAGGAGAAAACTAACTTCCAAACAGTGTCCTCTGAATTCTATAGTTCCTATGAATACCCACACTTATATATACATACACACACATACATCTTAATAAAATAAATAAAATTAAGTTATATTTATATATTAAGCCAAAATGATAGATTACATCAAAATAATAAAGTACATCAATGATGGGCACAGAATATAAAACATATGAACACAGAATATGAATCTTGGTGTACCAAAAGCACACGGCATGAAATTCAAATGAAATGTCTGAATTCTAAGCATCCATGTAATTATTTCCTCTGAAAAGTCATCCAAAGGTTTATGTTGAAAACCGACTTGACATCTCCTTCCCATAGTAGCAGCCATCCTGTATGTGAGACATCTGTAGACCTACTTGTCTGTTATCCAGATTTTCACAGTGATGTTCCTGGTTAAGGTTCTGACAGCTGATGGAATATGTCAGTTCACAAAAATCTGGTGTATGGCATGGACAAAATTCAGATACAGTATTTCTAGCTGCAAAACTACATCTGCTACTTGCATATATGGCTCTTCTGACAATGATGCAGGAAGTCAATTAAAATAATGATTTTTTTTAAATCGCACAGAAAATGCAGCCATAGTTTTATAACTTTATTTTGACAGTATCACTAGAACCTACACATATTCACATATCATTGCCTTTGAAGTAATTAATGTACTTGAAACAATATTAGAAATGTATTAATGACTTCAAATCATCTGAATAATGTATCAACTTCTCTCTGTACATATATTAGCAATGACTTAGTGACACTGGAACTTTAAGATGAATGTTTTAATGGTATAAGGTAATGTCTAAATAGTAGCAAAAATGCATTGATAACTCTTTTCCCCCAAGCTACTTTTGGTCTCATTGTAAAAGAAATGCTTTTAAAGTGAAAGTTGCCCCGGATTAAAAACTACTAACTTAACTTGCAATTATGAATGTAAAATAGAGGCCTCAAATTAAGTAAATTCAAATGAACCAAGTTTCAAATTTGAGAGGACACAAAGGGTCAGCTTTCTTTATCACTTTGAATAATGCCCCACATAAAACAAAGACACTATTCTGTAATTAACTGAAATCACAGACTATCTTTTATTTAATATGAGATGACAGACATAGTGGGAAGATCTTGGTCTTTGGAGAGGAGTGAGCTGTATTTGACTTTACAATGTTCCTGGGATTTGAGTTTGTTTCATATATAGCAAGTTTTAGAATAACAAAGTTATCCTAATAGGACTGGGTTTTTGCATTTGTACATTGAGTTTTATATTCTGCTATCCATAGCATTGTATAGAAACATATATGTCATCAAATTCCTAAAACGTTCAATCCAAGCAATAATCACAAAGTATGGTAGATAATATATTCTTCCTGTCTTTGTTTCTGTCTTTGAACCCATCTATTATTAGCTGTAGTGGTTTTCTTCTTGTTCTTAGATCATCAAATCTAGGTCTTAATGACCATCAGCATTATAATAAACATCATCTCCTTCATACTAACTCTTACTCTTGGTACGGTGCCAAGCACTTTGTAAGTATAATCATAAATAAGGCATGGTTACATACTTATTTAACTCTAGTACTTGAGAATCATAAATAAGGCACGGTTACATACTTATTTAATTCTAGTACTTGAGAAGGTGAGGTGAGAGCATTGTGAGTTTAAAGCCATCATGGAATACGTAGATCCTATCAAAAGAAAAATGAGAAAAACAAGGGATGAAAACTACATAACCAAGTCAATCAACCTGAAGTTGTAGGAAAGCAACAGGTTAAACTATCACTCAAAGATCTATAACTATTTTATCTTGTTGACTTCTTGACGTTGACATTTCACAGAGTTTTGGTTTTGAGCCTTTTCTGCAACGTTTCTCATCCAGTTACCTGACATTAGTCTCATGGCTTTAAATACCACCTGCCTACCAGAAGTATATGTTTATATGTGTACATATATGTAGCCTAGATCACACAATTGCCTTCAATCACAGATCTTTGTAGATTGCATATCCCTGAGATTATATATCTCTGAGATAGCATATATACTAGAATTAACTATGGGCATTTCTACTAGAGCTCTACTCTACTGCTTACTTTTGCTCATTTCGTAAAAGGTACTTAAATGTTTTGTTATTTGTGTGTGTAAGAGAATGTGTGTGATAGTGTGTGTGGTGTGTGTGTGTGTATGTGTGTGTGTGTGTGGTGTGTATGTATGTATGTGTGTTGTGTGTGTGTGTGGTTCATGTGTCTGTGCATATGTGTGTGTGTGTGTGTGTGTGTGTGTGATGTATGTACGTATGGTGTGGTATGTGTGTGTTAATGAACATGTCCAAACCTGAGCATCCATGCATGAATACACATGATATATTTGTCTGTGAGTACATATGCCACATGGTTCATATGAAGAAGTCAAAGAACAACATTGTTGAGTCAATTTTGTCATCTTATTATTTCAAAGGACTCCAACAATCAAACTCAAGTCACTGGGTTTATGTGTCAAGTGCAATTACCAGTAGTGACATCTTAATGCTGCCCAAAGAAAGCTGGCAGTTTTCTTTTAATTTTTTGGTCTATTTTTTGTGGTACTAAGGATCAAAACCAGTACTTCGTTAAGGCTTTGCCAGCCATCAGGTTACGCTCCCAGTTCTACATTCCCAGGTTGTTTTGATTAACCAAAAATATGGTAATGTCCTTGACTTTCCTCACATTCTATGCAAGTAAGCAGCAGAGAACCAAAGTATCCAGAAGATGTTCTTTTCCATAGGTAGTGCTCTGGTTCCTCCTCTAATCTGAAGATGGCTCCTGACTAATTCTTTTACCTTCTCCCCTGCCCCTTCTAGGGCAGTAATGTGTGGCATGGTAAATTGTTAAAATGTATGTTGATTTGTGGCACATTCTGATCATAACTGCCTGCTACTGTGAGCACTCTAAGGACCCTTGCCTTTTGTAAGGGCAACTAATTTGTTAAATCTCAGCATCATCTGCCTCCCTCTAGTCTCTCTGGCTATTGCCTGAATCTGCCCTCACGCTCTGCCCTTACTACTGATTCTCTTGCCAGCATGTAACCTGCAGCCTGGGAACTCCACATACACTCCTTGTTGTCTCTCTTCCTAGATATCTTCAAGTTCCTTTTTCATCTCCTTTTGTGCTTTGAATCACACAAGTATCTTTTCTTCAGGGATTTTCATGACCATGCCAGCATTTCCAAGTCTACTTCTCAGCCTTAATTTCTTATAGCAGATATTACCTTACCTTTTAATGGCTTTTTAAATTTCAAAATTTTATGCTATCTATTTATAGAGTCTTTCCCTATCTTATTGGACTATAAAGACCATGGAAGTAGAATTTTCTTTCAATTTTACTTAGTAGTTAAAATACTTAAAATAAAGCTATTAATGATAAATGTATTTGAAATAATGAGTATATTTTGTGCTGACTGCTAGCTGAAGAGTAAGCTAAAGCAAGTGAAAGAAGCAAACATGAGAGGATGGCTTGATTTACAGCAACCTGGTCTCAGATAACTAGCTATGAGAATGAACCCATCCCCAAGAAAGGCACAACTTCATCTAAAAGCCCCATCTTACCATTGTTTTGGGAATTAATTTTCCAGCATATGATCTTTAAGGGAATGAGGTCAAATACAGCAGCCAGTGCTACTTTTTTCATGTGTTTAGATGTTTGGCAAAAGGCAGGTCCGAGTAGAGATTATATCCTCTTTTTATGTCTTGTTTGGCCTTATCTTCTACTACTTACTCATCTCTCTCTCCCTCCATGGCCATGGCCAGGCTACGTGGCTATGTCACAGTGCAATCCCTCTCCTCTTCCAGAAAGAGGTAACATGGTGTTTCCATACCTTCATCCTCCTGGCCATTTTGTTATGCTCAGTAGGTTAGCTGTTTCTATATGTACAGTGCAGGCAAACTAGTATACTAAGTGTTCCAACTTGTTAATGCTATGGTGCCTACTGACCTAGCCAAGACTGCAGGGGACTATCAGAATGATGTGTCACATTGGGATACACAGACTTGGAAATATTAACAGTAAGTATAGGTGAGAATGTAGAAATTATCAAGGGCTTAGCACTTTCCTGGTATCAGCCCAGCACTTATGCAACAATACGCAATGAATTTCCCCTGAGCTGAGCAGGCTTTTCTGATTTCTGTTAAATGAAAACCAAGAACCTGTTTAAGAAACAATCTTTACTCTGTGTAGATTCATGAAAATTACATCCCTTGACTTTATGTACAAAGGATTTTAGAAGCCACAGACAGTGTTTTCTGTTACTACATGTTTCCAATTCCTCAAATGGATGTTTCTTACAAGGGCATTCAATAAAATCTGAGGTCAGCGCACAGCTATACCAGGAAAGGCTGTTACTGGACAGGTGTGAATTAATTTCATCCAAGAGTGTTAGTTTCTAGAGCTGAAACAGCTCAGCCTGGTCTTCACAAAACACAGAAAGTAAATGTTTGAACACTATCTATAGTGTTCTCATGGATTTCTTATTGATTCCTAGGATAGCAATGAAAAACAGTTGTTAATAAAGAATCCTATGATTCGTCTTGGCTAACTTTCTTTAAAAATGAAAAAGAATCAGATATTGCTAATGCTAATATTTGGTTTGAAATATCACCTACTGGCTGATGCTAAAGTCTTGGCTCCTAGTCCATGTGACTACTGGAATGTGATGGAACCTTTAATGAGAAAGTATGTTAGTTATAGGAAGTGAAGGCACTGGGTCCAGGCTCCTGAGAGAGACACTGAGATCCCAGACCCTTTCTCTCTTTCCTACCAATAAAAGCTTTCTTTAGCCATGTATTTCCCTTATGATATACTATGTGGCACAACTCAAAACAAAAGCCAGTAAAATTAGTTGAGATCTCTGAAACAAAGAGTCAGAATCAACGTTTTCCTTCTTTGACCTTTGTCCTCTCCTGTACTTTGTCATAGTAATTGACAGCTGTCTAACATAGACATTTCGCTTCCAACATGACAATAGCCACAGTATTTTCTTTGGGAACAAAGACTCAATTCTTATGTAAAAGACTACAGCTTTTTACACAGCTTATAATTGTACCCATGGTACCTAAATAGGAAGGAATTTACTTAATTGGCTGTCTTTGCCAGTTCCTTCTCAGTTGATCCTTGGAGCCTTCTTGTGTAGTTATTGTACAAAACCATGAGGTGAAATATAAAGTCAAATTTTTTCAATGTAGATAAAAATGGAAGGGATATTGTTTTCTTTTCAGTCTCTCAACTAGGTGAGAAAATGTATAGATTAAAAATCTAATGCTTTGAACACTGTGGTGAAATGAGTGTTTACTTTTGCTGGAAATTCCATTATTGAAATCTCCACTTCATTATGGTACTGTCAGGTGGGGCCTTTGGGAAGTAATTAAATCATAAAGACTTGATGAGATTCATTCTGAGGGGGTGCTCTTTCCTCTCATCTGTTGAGCACACAAACAAGATACTTTCTAGATCCAGGAAGGGAGCAGCATATTCCAAACACCTTCAGACTTCATAGCTTCAGAACTGTGTAGGCCTCTAATCAGAGATCTCATTACATCACCCCGAAGGGACCAAGCCAGGTGTTACTCCAATTTCAGCACAAAGGAGTTGAGTCCTTCAAAACAGACTGGCGTATTTTCTTAATCTGTTTTTCATATCAAGTGGCCATTACAGTATCTACCTCAGTTATTTGTAATGAGAATGAACAATATATGGAAAACAATTTGTTATATATGCAGTCTTCAAAGATGTGCAATCAAAGAGTTTCTGATACTAAAAGGGATGCAATTTTGAGTGCTGAGACTTTAAAATGTGTCTGTCTATAACTTCTGCTTATGGACTGGCTGAAGGTAATACTCCCCAGTAACCCCATGTCTTATAATTCCGTGTTTTGTCTCTGCACCAATTGTGATGCTGATTATGTACATTGGACAATTATCCAGTTACTGTTCATGGGTCTTAAAAAATAGCTTTAAAGAACACGAAACTACGTGTTAGCTAACTGTCACCACAGAGGTGATTAGGCAACACTAGGCAGCACAATTAAAGTATTCTTGAAGAGGTGGGATAAAAGCTTTCCACTCTGCCCTTTCAAAACCCAATTTTAGCATCTCTGATTTTCCATTATAGTTGATTAAATGAAAGAGGGATAGCCCTGATGAAACCAGGGCAGGTATTTGTGATTATAGGCATTAATGAAAGAGAAGGGCTCTACAACCACAAATGAGAGACAGGAGATGATGATTTAAAATTGCTGTGTGGCAGGCCATCATTGAGATGGGATCATGCACATTACATCAGATTCCAGTGTCCTGAATAAAGACCAAAATCATTGCAGGGGGTTGGAACTGAGGCTCTGATTTACATGTCCTAGACTGAGGAACTCATACAGAAGAAAACCTTGTTGCTTGGTGTGTGGGGCTGCATTACTCTTGCCTGGACTTCCCCCGTCAGGCCCTCCACACTCTCAACTCAGCATTCACAAGTACCCCATGAAAAGGAGTAGCTAAACTTAATCCACAGAACTAAAGTGTTGTTCTTCTGACAGATTTATTTGTTTGTTATGCTGAGATTAGACTGGCACCAAAGCTGGGAAATTCTGTATTCTGCCAAAATTCTGTTATGAAATACCAGTATACGACAAGGCAAATAATATGTCCTTTCTAAAAAGCATTTCCCTAAGTTGCAATAATGAATTACTAATTCCTTCTTCTCTAGTTCTGAGGATTTTAGATGTTTTGTGTGTAGTTATAGAGCTGACTGGGAAAATGGAGTTCTGGGGTATACTTGTCAGTGTTTATGTGTTACCAGCTAAAGTCTCTGGTGAAAGAGAGAAAGCAGATCAGAAGGGAGGAAGTCTGCTGTTCAGTATAGTGGACAATTTGGTAACCCAGAAACAGCTTCAGAAACATTTAATTCTCACTTCACTAGTCAAAAAAGATAGGATAAATTCCTGAGTTTGCAAAACAGAATGAAAAGCCCTCTCCCAACTGATAGCAGCTATATAGATACTGCCAGTAAATCCAAGAAAATGCCACAAACAGGAGAGAAGAAGAAGGACAGACATTAACGGATCAAAGAGCAGCTAAAATTCAAAGCATTAAAACTAGAGCATTGAGTGACTCCCTATCAGGAGTGTGAGG
The DNA here is from genome assembly GCF_008632895.1 of Mastomys coucha. Taxonomy (NCBI): domain Eukaryota; kingdom Metazoa; phylum Chordata; class Mammalia; order Rodentia; family Muridae; genus Mastomys; species Mastomys coucha. The sequence goes on from NW_022196905.1 coordinate 17,561,892, forward strand.
AGCCTACCAAATCTTGGGAAGTAGAAATGTGGAAATAGTCAATGCAATCTATGAAACTAGCTGGCACTGTGTGGTATGGGACAAGTGGTTGGGGCCAACATGTGTGATTCATACCCTGATCTCCTACCTATTGTTGCTGCTGAAATAAATAAGTAATCAGCACCAAGCTCTTCCCTAAAATGAGGATGCTAAGCAAATATTAATTTATGTTCATCCCATAGAAGAAAATGGTTAACATTTCCTCAGAATTATGAACATGATCACTTCCAAGGACTCTCAATGCCTGAAACACACTCAGTCCATGGCCTTCGAGGTGTGGGTCCTTCCTCTTTAATTCAATATCTTTGTTCTTTCAGCCTTTGTGTTCTTTGTTCTCCCTTCCTTTGGTTTTCTCTCTGGCTACTTTATCTTTGTACTTGGCTTTTCCTTCTATCAAATATGATGTCTGACTTTTATTTTCTTTTACATGTTATGGCATCTGGAAGCACTTGATGGGTCAAATACAAGTTGGATATTCCTCAAGCAAATTCATACTTAAAATTGTCTATGTAATTTATAAAGGCATTGGGCATTTCTTATTGATCTGCTTATTCATTATAATTGCAAAGATTACTTTATGTTATTTTCCGTTTTGTCTTCTGTTATGACTTGGCTGTAATTTTACCTCTGGCTTTATGTCATGTTCTTACCAACGTAAGCTAGGAACACTACTACAAGATTTCTGACACTTCCACTTGCCAGTTGTAAGCATATGGCATGTTAAAAGAAGTGAATGGGGCTGGTGAGATTGCTCAGCGGTTAAGAGCACTGGCTGCTCTTCCAAAGGTCCTGAGTTCAATTCCCAGCAAACACAAGGTGGCTCACAACCATCCATAATGGGATCTGATGCCCTCTTCTGGGGTATCTGAAGACAGCTACAGTGTACATATAATAAATAAATAAATCTTTCAAAAAAAAAAAAAAAAGAAAAGAAGTGAATGTCAAAAGATGTGCCTCAATGGAACCTTTATCTATTTGTGGGTATTCAGAGGTAACTTTGGCTTTGTGGAATAAACAATAAAATAAAATCACTGAATAATTTAAAGATGGAAGTTTCATATGTCTTTACATTTAAAGGACTTTCGGTCTTCATTTTAGCTCCAAAATTCTAACAAAACATGTATAGCACAATCAAAAGTAAGCCTGTGCTCTATGAGGCCTTCCAGCCACAGCTGATGGGAGCAGATGCAAAGACCAACAGCCAAACATTAGGCACAGAGAGAGCCCAAATTGGAGATCTTCACTGGGTCCTTCTGGTTGGAGCAGAGGTAATCCTACAAAAGAGGGAAAGGAAGAATTATAGGAGTCAGAGGAGTCAAAGGATATCAGGAGAACATGGCCCACCAATATTAAATAAATAGGGCTCATAAAGGCTCACAGAGACTGAAGTGGCAATCACAGAGGCTACATGGGTGTGTCTTAAGTTCTCTGCATATATGTTATGGCTGTTGGCTTGGTGTTTTTTGTGGGACTCAAGCAGGGGGAGTAATAGTGTTACTAACTCTTCCATATGCTCTTGGACTCTTTTTCCTTCTACTGAATTGCCTCACCCTAGTGTAATACAAGATTTTATAGCCAGTTTCATTGTGTCTTGTCATGCTGTGTTCAATGGTTATCCCTAGGAGTCCTGGTTATTTCTCAAGAGAAATGGAGGATCTGGGGACAGGCAAGGTGAGACATGATGCTGGTAGGAGTGGAGGGAGGGGAAACTACACTTGGGAAGTATTGAAATCAATCAATCAATAAGTTATGCATATAGAGATATAGAAACTCACTGGTTAACAGGTGAGTTTACTGGCTATTGTAGGCTTTCAGTGACATGTCTATTTCTGTTTGGAAGTGATGTACCAAAATGGATGAGTTTTCATTTAGAAAAGCTGACTTGAAGTTATTCTCATCATCATAGTTATATAAGGAGACCCACTGACTATCAAGGATAGAGCTTGTGGAAAGTCGACCTCATTCCATTATTCTTTGTTCCTGATAACAGTTAGAATTAGATCTCAGCTGTACAATGTTGAGCAAAGACTGATCTTCTCTATGGTGTATTCCACTATATGGAAATTAGAACCATGAAGGCCTCTCACATTACTGGGGGAAATGATGAAGACTGAAAATGTTTGTCATCATCTATGGCCTAGAAGATATGAGAGTTTCAATGAACAGGTGTTTCTCACCTGCTTTTTCCCAGCACACAAGCCACGCCTCCTACACAGCACATTCCACGCAGCTTATTTCTCCACCTGGTTTTAAATGCCTAGTAACCCCTAACTTTTGACCTGATTGCGAACAGAATGACTTTGTCTTAAGCATTCTGTGACAAGGTGAGGGTACAGAGCTTACCACTGGTGAAAATTACAACCCAGTTAAAGAAAAACTTTGTTTGGCAAAGAAAGATTCTAGAACCTTGTGATAATAGTACACAGATAACAGCAGCATCTGCTCTCATATCTATGTTCATAAAACAAACATTTTCTACTGTGAAAATCATTATCTACAAAAGACCCTCTTGATATTCCTTGTTTGTACAACATCCCTGCCACAAACTGTGGATATTATAATTTTCCTCTCCCATTCCATTTAATCTCTCTCTTTATCCAGCTTTTTTTTGTTTGTTAATGACACTGTATCATTTTAAGACTATAAAGGGACCATCACTGCATCTACATTATTGTTTGTATCAACAGAATGCTCAATTTGGTAAATAAACATATGTCTCAACATCTTAAGTCTAAGCTGGACTTAAATGTGTTATTCTTTCTTGCTACACGGAATGAAGACCACCTACTAGTTTGGGGCTAAGCTCACTCATCCCTTATTTTTATCTCAAAAGAGAGTACTATACATTAAAACTGCCCCAGACAACCGGATTTTAGAAACACACAGTGCCCTGATTCCAACCTGTAGTTCTATATATGGTCCACATGGTAATATGAAGCCAATTGAATGATAGCAGAATAATGTGCTAAACACAATTAATACCAATCAAAATGCAACAATTCTTTCACCTGATAGCAAAGCAAACTCATGCTACAGTGCTTTCTTTTTTTGGGGGGGGGGAGGATTTGACGCTGTTGTTGAATTAATATACTTATATTAATATACTCAGTCTCTAAATGAAGGAAAATAAATCAATATTCCACTTTTGCATCTGTATAAGTATCTACTGTTTGACATTTGACTTAATTAAATATCCTAATGAATAATTATGATGACCATTGTACAGCTAGACAAAAAAAATGATAGAACAGATTTAGTTGTGTTCTAGTATTTTTAAATGAATAGAATTTCTTTATTAAATCCCCATATTTATGGGTGGTGCTATGCACGTGTGCAGATCGGAGGACAGCTTGGAGTTGCTTCTTTCCTTCTCCTATGTGGGTCTTGGGCATCAAGTTCAGAAGGCAAATATCACTCTCTGTTGAACCGTCTCTCTGAGTCTAATGTCTTAGATTTTTTTTTTCTCCAAAATTACTGTTGAAAGACTCAATAATAAACTTCCCAAGTCCTATAGAACATTTTTGTGCCAGTGGAAAAGGCAATCGTAGTTGTGAGGACTTAGCATCTTAAAGCAATTTCAGCATCAAGTACTATTTTCCCTGAGACAGAATGGAGTCATCAAACAGCTCCTTGGTAATAGTTCATATGTCATGAAAGAAAAAGGAGAAGACAGTCTTGGAAGAGAGGTAAGACTGAGAGAGAGAGAGAAAGTGAAGGATGAATAATCAGAGTATAGTGGCATATGTATGAGAATGTTACAATGAAACCCATTACCTTTTATATTAGTTTACAATTAACTTAAAAAATAAATTCTTATGTCCTTAAAACAATTCTTGTGGATGCCTTGTTCTTAAACAATTCTTGTAGAGGATTTGTGCCTCTGAGACCCTCCCAGTCATATCAGTGACTACCACAGATAAATGAATTTAATTTCACTTTGTTTGCCTTCATGACCATAACTGACTACTTCCTGTCGGCTCCATAATGGCTTAGGGGTCCCTTCATAACCTTCATTTATCTTTTCCAATACCTAGTTAAAGATGGGTTGGTAGCATGACAACTTGCAGGCAGCTTCACTCTCCATTGCACTATTCTGTCTTTTAAATTTTACCTTATTACTACACAGAGCAGGTGACTAAATCCATGCACCCAGGCATGCTGGCAAATAAATGTTCTACCAAGTGCTACCCACAGACTCTGTACTAGTCTTTCAAAATTCTTTTACTTAAATTATTTTCAATAAAGTTATGTGGAAAGAAGTATGGAAATACATTTAAAATCCTAAATAAAACATTAAGAGATCATTTGAAAAAAAAGTAGACAAAAATAGAACAAAAATTTCTTGTTCCTACTTAGTTACTGTAGTATTTCATTATTTACTATAAGAATGTTCATAAGCATTGATGCATCAAATTGTTCCTTATTTACCTAGTTTTATTCTGATATTTTCTTGTTTAGAAAAAGTAAGAATAATAAAATGTGCATGAAATATTACAAGCTTAAAGTATTCAGAGAAAACTATACTCTTGGCATATTTGTATTAGATGTCACTTTAGCCTTTAAATGACTTCTCTTTGTTGGTTAGCATTGCTGTGTTTTTCAAGGTTGTAGACACAATAATGAAGTGCCCACACTATACAAGCAGGGAAAGGAATTGTGTTTTATCTAAGGATGTGTTTACCCTGTAACAACTCAGATACATAGTACATAAGAGAAAACATTTCCAACCATATTTCTTTGTGCAAAGCCTTGGCTTCACTACTGATGTATACTCATGGAAGTTTGAACTTTTACAGTGTTAAAAAAAACTTCCATTGTCTATGAAATAACAGCAAGTGAGATCATCAGCTAATGGCCAATTACCCATATCAAAGAATATAGAATATAGCTCGTTTCTGAAAATCTTTAAAGAAATGCAAAGCCCTTTTGGAGAAATCAGTCTTAAGTGTGCACACCTTCCAAGAGGCTGCTTTTCTGCAGGGCATTCATTAACACTAACAAGATCTGAAGCACTGAATGGATTCTTTTGTCAATATAGTACACCATTAGGCTTTGCCATGAATTGATTATAATCACCTTTATCTTCAAGTTCAAGTATGTAATTTGGACATAAGTGTTTGCATCTGAAACAGCATTTTCCAACAGTATAAGTCATGGTATAGAGACACCTGTTTTCTAGGACCTGAGAAAATAAGCCCCACCCAGCCTATGAATGAGTCTCATGGAACAGATTAAAGTCCCCTGTCTCCGTAGTACTTTTTACTGTGAAAGAGGGAGCAGACATAAATAGAAATAAACAAACAGGATTTATCAGGTAGGCAAAAATAAGCTTGGACTCTATCCCAGACTATGACAAATTTTGAAGAATTTCAAGCCACTACTTCTCATACTTACTTCAGTCAGAGACCTGGTTACCTTTCTGTTTCATTTACTTATATTTATTTTTAAATATAGTTCCATAATGTTAAAAAATGAATTATGTCATAATTTGAATAATCTTGGAAGAGAATCATAAGCTAAGATGAGGATCAGCTTACGTTCAACTCTATGAGACCCTTAAAAAAGCAACCCTAACCCTTGTAGGGATTTCTAATAATGTATGATAATACACTGCAAACTTGTCTTTTATAAGGGAATAATTATATACTTAAGTCTAAGGCACAGACAAATTATCAAATTTTAAACATACTCAATATCTGTATTTAAAATTGTTTTATATGTGGGAATCCAATGATTTGAGGGTAAATATTTTGTAGACACTTTGATTAGTAATTTAAATTAATTCTTTCATATACTGAAGAACCACAAAATATTAAAGCTCTCCTTGACCACACAACAGTTAGCTGAAGCTATTTATGAGAGGAATAGCTCAAGGGAGAATGAATGACTCTCATGCTATGCAATGGCCATAGTACCATATGCAATTGAGCACAACCATGAGTGGCGGCCTTGGTGCTTAGAATATCATTCTGACAGTTCAGACATAGAAATGATTTACTAATCTTTCCAAGTCTCAATGGGAGACAAGGGAGCCAAACACAGCTTGAAAGCCAAGCCTTCAAGTCCATAGCTTATCAATCAGATGTGATAAAGTTAGAAAGGGGTAACACCTTGGATTCTTTAATATGTGAGTGCTTATTATCTTTCTTGTTAAGTGACTATATTTACTTCTTTTGGTGAGAAGCAAGTGATCACAAGCTTAGCAGATAGAAACAATAGATTTATTCACTCCTGGTTTCTGTGGGTTAGGTATTTAGGTAAGAGTTGACTATGTCCTTTTCCCAGTGTACCCAGTTAGAAACAGATGCCAGCTCTGGTAGAATTTATTTCTTCAAGGACTCTTTTAGAATATATTCATATTGTGATATAATTGATTTGCTCAGGCAGGATCTACATCCCCATTTCCTTTCTTGCTGATGCCAGCTCCCACAGGCCCATGTTTGAGCTTAAGAGCATTGCCTCCGCTCATGTTCCCTATTTAGCATTTCTCATTCTTTTACCCTGCTTCTCCAAACACTTACCTAAATCTGTCAAATTCATCTTCATGGGCAAATTAATCACCCTTCTGATTAACTCAGAAGTTGTGGAAAGTGGTGTTTCATCTTATTCAGTTTCAGAATATGCCAACAGAAAGTGGCTGAAAAGGATATAGACACCAAGGATGAAGATTTAAAATACTTATTTGAATTTTGTCCACCAGGGTACAAGTGTTTTGCACACATCATTCAAAACTTTGTAGACCAACATGCTGGGAAATACATGAAATAAGAAAGTGCTTTTAAGAAGGAGTTTCTGGTAACTGAATTCAAGGCCTTGTACATGCTAAGCACCTGATAAAAACATAGCTGCATTCACATCCCCAGCATGTATACTTACATTGGGCCGTAAAGCCTGGTAACATCCTTCATTCACACAAATGCTCTGAAGGGTGACTCAGAGTTTTTGAAGCAACTCCTGTTCAATGTGGTACCCCTTTCTAATATGGAGACTCGGGATTGTGCTACCAAATGGGAATTAGTGGCTGGTAAGTAGAAGCCTTCATCTACAAGAGTCCCAGTGGATGACTGACACTGTGAATATTACTGAACGCTACATACACACATACCTATGTTAAAGATATTACATATTATAAATTAGACAAAGAAAGATCATAATAATAAGTAAAAATAATATGAAAATTGAACAGTACTACAATTGCAAACATCATTATTTTTCTTTTGGGCCAATTACTAGTAAGATAAAGGAGTAACTTGCTTCACTGTAAGAAGTATAGCACATGACAATCTGTCTGATAATCAAGACAGTTGCTAATGATAAAAGGATAGTACATACAGAGCAGAGAAATAATTTCAGGTCACAATGTACATCAGGTTACTGAAGCCATGAAAAGCATCTTACAGATAGGGAAAATACTCTATTCTTTAGAAGTCTTGGTGTTAAAGAGCAATGTGCATTATATGGCTGCCTGCACTAAGAAGGAAGGGACCCAGAGGGTTTCTGAAATTATGGCAGTTGTACCCACAAGATTTCAAACTGTGAACTCCAGGATTCATGTTCTTTCAAGGCATTGAGATTGTAATTCTTTGTCATGGCAGATTTAGCAGACTCCTATAGTATAGGACAGTTTGTTCCACACTCTTCTTCCCTCTCAATTCATACATTACTCTTCTTTGCACATGAGCACGGGAAACATCATGTCATCTCAAATAGAGAGAAAAAATGAGTCCCCCAAATACATTTTAAATAAGAGCTAAAGCACCATCCATGACTCTAAACAAGCAGAACCCAAATGGAAAATTGGTCTTCATACTCCCACATTCATACTGAAGGCACTTGATCTCTAGAGAAGAGAGCTAGAGAAAGATTTTGTAGAGAAAAAGGAAACTCCTGAATCTACATCAAAGAGACACAGCAGTCAGCATCGTAAAAGACCTGGACCATGGTTCTCGATATGTCCTGGTAGCTCTGGCAGTATGCTCTCTTCTCTGAGAGCTAGTGTTTCACTACCACCAGCTCATCATCTGCTGACCATATGGCACCACTGAGGTGCTGGCCTCTGCTCTGACATCATGTGGGCTCCCATGGCCCGACTTCCTTCCACATACACATTTCAAAACATGCAATATCCATGATTATTACTTACAGAAATTAATAAGGGGTCATGGTGGCAGAAAAGAGACACAGGTTGATGAAGAGAAGGCATACTGAATGGCTGAGCAGACCTCAGGCTGGATGTTGATGGAAACTGTCCCATGTCCTTACAAGAATTGTCAATGCTGTGAACTGTATTATTTATATTAACAACAATTTCTTAGAAACTTAATCCCCCATGTTAAAGTTTACAATAAATAACTATATAATTGATTAGACCCATATAAAATAGGTCTATAGTAATGTTTACCTGGGTCATAACTCACATGGTAAGAAGACAGGAAGCGGCTTTAGCCAGTTATCTAGTAAACCTTCAACTTGACAGTTGACTTTCACTTACAAAGGTCTAAACAAACCTCTGTCGTCTGTGAATAATCCAGTCTGTGGCTTCTTATTCCAGTAGTCAAATCAGTCCAAACACAACTCAACAGAACCCATCTAAATACTCCATGATCATGTACCACAGGAGACAGAAGCTACAGAAGAGAAATAAAATCACTAAGAGCCTTATCATTTTGTAAAATTCTGTTGTTTCCTATTGATGTACATTACTATCTCTGCACAGTAATGAGCAGGAAAACAATGGCACAAAATTCCTTTTCTGAAAGGGCATGAACTGGTCTTATCACTGAGAGTTGGACTCCTAAAGATACACCCCCTTCAATTCCACCACAACCAGCACCACCACCACTACCAACTCCCACCCACCCACCCCAGATTCAAGAGTAAATTATTTTGCAGGATCTTCCAAGTCTAGGATGCAGTTTCTGAAAGAGATATTTTCTAATACTCTGAAATATTTAGGTAGAATATTGAAATATTGTTACAAGAGGAAACAGCTGGAACTTCTCTGCTAAATTGCACCCATAGGATGATGGATCTGAAGATGAGCTACCACAGCCATAGAAGGGAAAAAGGCAGAAACAGAAAGATAACTATTACATGTAGTGGCCCAACCACTTACCTAATCAGCTTGTCTTGTGGGATTGCCTTTGATTCCCAAGGTACTCAGTGTGCTGACTTAACATACAGCTGCAATGCTGCTCTGATACCAAGGACTGTGTATTTATGAAGACCTGTAGGGCTGATCCATTAGGAGACCACTAAGGGACATGAACAGGAAGCATTCAAAGAGTTTGAGCACATGCCATTGATCCCATCACTTGGGAGGCAGAGGCAGGCAGATTTCTGAGTTCAAGGCCAGCCTGATCTACAGAGTGAGTTTCAGGACAGCCAGAGCTATACAGAGAAACCCTGTTTCAAGAAAAAAAAAAAGAGTTTGAGCAACAGGAAGAAGCAGCCCGGTGGAAGGAATAAGGACTCCTTGGGTAGAAGTCTGTGAACCCAGGGAGCACCAGTTCTCTATTCTGCCTATCTCCAGGCAGCTGGTTATCAACACAGACCAAAGAGGTAGTGGTGACAAGGTTACTAGCTATTAGTCATAAGAGCCATAACTTTATCGGCACCATTCCCTGGTAGGAGACACCAGTCTATATCAGGAAAGTGAGGGATCCAGATGAGAAATGAGTGATGCCAGAGCAGAGAGGGCAGGAAGAGCACCAGGAAGATGAAGTGGTCTTCTGAAAGGCTGAAGGCCAGCCCTTCACTACCACCTTCAGCTAATGTACACACCAGGCAAACAAGCATGTGTGATGCCTACCTTCCTGCAGACAGCTAGTACAAGCTTTGCAGACCAAGAGGAGGTGTGCAAAAACTCACATCCCCTCTGTGACCACTCAAACGTTTTCTATATGTTTACAAATTTTGTTAATTTTCATTTTGAATTTGAAACAACTTCTCCAAAATTTGTACCCATGGTCATGGTGGAACATGCCTTTAGCTCAACACTCAGGGTGCAGAGGTATGAAGATGTCTGTGAGTTCAGGCCTGCCTGATGAACATATTGAGTTCCAAGTCACAGAACTGCACAGTGAGACTCTATCTCAAAACAAAACAAATTCTTTTTGTTTAATTCACTTTACATCTTGCTCACTGCACCCCTCCCAGTAACCCCCTTCTATAGCCCCCTTCCTCCTTTCCTTCTACTCAGAGGGTGGGTCCCCTCCTGGGTACTCTCTACCCTGGCACATCCAGTTTCTGCAGAGCTAAGAACATTCTATCCCACTAAGATCAGACAAGGCAGCCCATCTAGAAGAATGTATCCCATGGACAGGCTTTGGGATAACCCTGACTCCAGTTGTTCAGGACCCACATGAAGATCAAGCTGTATACCTCCACCATATATGTGGAGAGGCCTAGGTCCAGCCTGTGTATGCTCTTTGGTTGGTGGTTCAGTGTCTTGGGAGCTCCAAGGGTCCAGGTTAGTTGTCTCTGTTTGTCTTCCTGTGAAATTCCTATCCCCTTTAGGGCCTCAATCTTTATCCCTATTCTTCCATAAGAGTCCTCAATCTCCATGTACTGTTTGGCAATGAGTGACCATCAGAGTCACCTATTCAGTGGAGCCTCTTAGAGAATAGTCTTGCTTGACTCTTGTCTGCAAGCATAACAGAGTACCATTAATAGTGTCAGAGATTGGTGCTTGCCCCTGGGATGGATCTCGAGTTTGGCTGGTTATTGGTTATCCATTCCCTCAGTTTCTGTTCCATCCCCAATCCCTGCATTTCTTATAAACAGGATAAATTTGGCGTCAAAAGAACAACAATATCAACCAACCAGAACCCCCAGACTAAATCAACCAACCAAAAGTTTGGTTCGGGACTAAACCACCAACCGCTTCTTAAAAGCGGGAACAAAATACCCAAGGAAGGAGTTGTAGAGACTAACTATAGAGTAGAAACTAAAAGAAGAACAATTCAGAGACTGCTCCACCTGGGAATCCTTCCCATATTCAATCATCAAATCTAGACACTATTGTGGATGCCAGCAAGTTCTGGATGACAGGAACCTGATATAGCTGTCTCCTGAGAGGCTCTGACAGTACCCGACTAATACAGAAGTAGAGGCTCAGAGCCATCCATTGAACTGAGTACAGGTCCCCAATGAAGAAGCTAGAGAAAGGACCCAAGGAGCTGAAGGGTTTGCCGCCCCTTAGGACAAACAACAATGTTAACTAACTAGTACCCTCAGAGCTCCCAGGGACTAAAACTCCAACCAAAGAGTACATATGGTGGGACTGATGGCTCCAGCAGCATGTGTATAGCAGAGGATGGCCAAGTCGATCATCAATGGGAGGAGAGGCCCTTGGCCCTGTGAAAGTTCTATGCCCCAGTGTAGGGGAATGCCAGGGCCAGTAAGCAGGAGTGGGTGGGGTGGTGAGGAGAAGGAGGGGGAGGGAACAGGGGTTTGTTTTAGTTTTTTATTTTATTTTATTTTATTTGGAGGGGAACCTGGGAAAGGAGATATTGTAAATAAAGAAAACATCTAATAAAAAAAAACGGGAAAAAAAGAAATCTAAAAAAAAAAAAAAGAGAGAGAGAGTACACATGGAGGAACCCATGGCTCCAGCCACATATGTAGCAGAGGATGACATTGTCTAGCATCAATAGGAGGAGAAGCCCTTGCTCCTGTGAAGTCTCAATTCCCCAGTGCAGGTGAGTGCCACGGAGCTGAGGTGAGAATGGGTGGGTGGGAGGTGAGCATCTTCAATAGAAGCAGGGTGTTGGGGAATGAGAGTGGGGATAACATTTGAAACATAAATACGTAAAATATCCAATAAAAAAGAGAAAGTTTAGTTACAGGGTCCCCAGTGAAAGAGTTAGAGAAAGGACCAAAGGAGCTGAAGGGTTTGCAGCCCCATAGGACGAACAACAATATGAACTAACTAGTACCCTTAGAGCTCCCAGGGTCTCAACCATCAACCAAGGACTATACATGGTGGGACTGATTGTTCTGGCAGCATGTGTATAGTACAGGATTGCAATGTCGATCATCAATGGAAGGAGAGGCCATTGGCCCTGTGAAGGTTCTGTGCCCTAGTGTAGGGGAATGCCAGGGCCAATAAGTGGGAGAGGGTAGGGTGGCAAGCATGGGGGGGGAGGCAACAGGAGTTTGTTCTTGTTGTTTTTGTTTGTTTGCTTGTTTTTTGGAGGGGAAACTGGGGAAGGAGAAATCATATGACATGCAAACAAAGAAAATATCTAATAACAAAAGAGAGAGAGAAAGTTTTGTGAGTGGGTTGGTGTCTCTATTACTCAATTGGAGTTTCTACCTGGCTAAGGAGGTGACCTCTTCAGGTTCCAAATTCTCAATGTTATAAGTCACAGTTAAGGTCACATCAATTCATTCTGGCACTAAGGAAACAAAACAAATTCTCACCAAATGTTTCTTCAAAGAAATCCTCAATATTGCATTTCTTTCTAATTAATCTCTAAGTACTTTAACTTTACTCAGAATCCACAAGAACTCAAAGAGGTAAGTTGAGGATGAAGAAAGAGTAAAGAAATGAGTAAGAGAACAGAACTTCCCAAAGTCAAGACTTCTTAGGAGGAAGGTAAATATAGAAGCATTGCTCTCAACAAAAAAAGGGCAAACTCAGATGCTGGTCTGCTGTGATGACACACCAAAGGTAAAGATAGTGCTCTGAAGTATGGACTCTGTCTGTGTGGAGACAGCAAAACAGCTTTGAAAAGCAAAGATGCTACTCTCCTCAATTCTCCTTCCTTACTTTCTTAAAATTGAAACAGAAACACAGAGAGAGTTCATTTCAGGGATGACAGGACTTTATTTAGAGAATTTTAATATATTAATATTCTGTGTCCATAGAAGGCATTTGGAGGGGGGAGAGAACTATTAACTAACCTTTGAGTATTCTTCCAATGCTTTCTACTAAGTAAGCATATAATAAGTAAATAAGTTAATTAATAATTATTTACAGTGAACTCATTTGCACCTTAAAAATATCCACCTGAAATCTGGACATGATCCATAAATGTTGAAGTTTTCATTTTTTTCTTGTAGACTTGTTTTTCCATTAAACATCACCTACCTACCCTGAATTCTAAAGAACAGAAGCCTAATTTAATTGTGTTCATTGAATTCCAGTAAGTAGATTTCACTGATTTTTTTTTTTTTTTGCTCCTATTTTTCAAAGGTTGGTAAACAGGAAGATAAAGTCTCTTGACACCAACTAACCCAGCAATTAATTAGGGCTACTTTGTGAATCTTCATGTTGAGTTTGCAACATAGATTTAACTTCCCACTAAAGCTTTCCTAATCTTTTGCTCAGAACCTTTCTAAGCATCTTAAGGTGGTTCCCTTCTGCTGCAAATTCCAACAATGACCTAAGGTCAGGTGACCTTTGTGTTCCACTGTGCCACAACCAAGTCAACATAACACATCTGGTTGTGGAACCTGCCTCTCAAATTCTGTTCCATCCAGGCTTTCAAAGCTTTGAGTCTTTGAAATGCACTGAGTGCCTTAAATTTCAGTCTTTTTGTTTGTATTTAGCACAAAAAGTTTCGTAATAAAAATTTCAAACAAGGTGTAGTTTAGTTGACTCTAATCCAGTTTCACATCACCCTTCTTCCTCAGCTTGCTTTTGTCCCTTTCTGTCTTAACTAGTCTCCTTAGTAAAGTGACCCTGTTAAAAATAAGCTATCAATCCATTAGTTAATCAATCAGTGCAGGAAATTGAGACAAGCCAGTGAAGATAGGTGAAAGAGTATAAAATAGAAGTTTGAATGAGTCAAGAGAATTTTAGAGACATTGGATCTCAGGGTTCTACTACTACATGTAGTCTCTAACACATTTCACACTGGTTAAGTATTCCTCGAGTACCTGAGAGACTCACGGTGCTACAGGACAAATTCAAAGACTACCAGTTCTTCAGTTCTTTTTACATTCCTTCCAGCTAGTCATGTACATGGTTAACATTTGCTCAAGAAAATCTGGCAATTTTGCAATATAATAAGGCAAACATGGGACAAGAAGGTGCTATGTAAATTACCTGTAAAGGGTCATGTATATTGTGACCCAATACTTTTGGGATAATCCCTCACTCACAAGATCATTTTCAGGAGTGCTTTTCCTTACTTAAACTCTCATTGCTTCTATTCTAACTATGTGTCCCTGATTCTGTTCTTTACCTTGGGGTGAGAAGAAAAAAAAATACTTAGATGAGTGCCCCAGGATGTGGATTTACATTCACTAGAAGGCTTGCTCTTCTCTGTTTTGGAAGATATTTTACTCCACATATGTTTGTGACTCTTGACCACAACCAGAAATTAGGCAGAGGTTTTCTGCATTAGTCTGCCATTGGAGTGTGCATTAGAAATGTATTAAATATGCTCTGAAACAATTTTTTAAAAGTAAACACTCCCCAATGAATGTGTAGACATTCATGTCACTGTGACCAGATGTGGCATATTCATCTACAAAGACAACCTGGTTAAGAGAATTTCTCCAACAAACAAATCACAAAAGAAAAAAATATGCTTAATTTTTAGCTTGAGCTTATGGTAATATCCCAAGTAAACATCTTTATTCAAGCCAATTAATGTTTAAAAAGGTGTTTGTTAGATGACAAAGTAGGCCTCTGGGAGGCACTTAATCATTCTGAAGGTTCTATGGTGGGCAAGCTGGTTTCCATTTGAGTCAGAAACCAGGACACTCTACAGATATACACAGGAGCCATACTGAGCACAGACCTGCTGGTGAGTACTTCAGATATAGAGTTTTCACTCAGAGGTCTATGTAAATATGAGACCCAGGGTCACTTTAAGGTCATTGCATTGCTTTCTTTCTACAAAAAGCCCATGACCCCACATAAACTAATTTCCATATTACCAAGAATGTAATTTAACACAGTGAACAATTATAAGTGGCTGGAGTAGAAACTGAAGATAAGGCCATCCAGAGACTGCCCCACCTAGGGAACCATCCCATCTACTGACAACGAACCCCAGACACTATTGCTGATACCAAAAAATGCTTAATGGCAGGAGCCCTAGTATAGCTGTCCCTGGAGAGGCTCTACCAGAGCCAGACCAATACAGGTGTGAATGTACACAGCCAAACATTGGACTGAGCACAGGGACCCCAACGGGGAAGTTAGGACAAGGACTGTAGGAATTGAAGGGGTATGCAACCCCATAGGAAGAAAAGTATCAACTAATCAGATCCCCCAAAAACTCCCAGGGACTAAACCACCAACCAAAAAGTACACAAGAGGTACTCTTGGCTCCAGCTGGATATATAGCAGAGGATTATCTTACCTGGCATCACTAGGAGGGGAGCCCCATGGACCTGTGGAGACTTGACGACCAAGGATAGGGAAATGCTTAGCCACTGAAGTAGGAGAAGTTTGGGCAGATTGCAGAGCACACTCATAAGGCAGGGTGAGGAAGGAGGAGGATAGGGGTCTTGTGGAGGGGAAACTGGGAAGGGGGATAACATTTGAAATATAAGTAAATAAAATAAATAAAATAACCAATAAAAAATGGAAAAAAAAGTTCTGGGAGTGTATTAATTTGAGCTGACCCAAAATACAATGGCTTCTTTCTTAATGTTTACCTCTGAAAGCACACAACAAAAAGAGCCTCTTAGGTGTCTCTCATCAAATTTCTTTTTAATGTTTTTTCTCTACATACTGTTCAAGAATAGCACATTCCCATTAAAGCCCTGAAATTTCTTGAGTTTCCTTTCTTCTCAAACTCCTCAAACAATACTTTTCCAACTTTATGTTAACCATTAGATCTTAATTTATGTAAAAATGCATTGTACCACAGGTAGAATTTTCTCAACTTTTCAGATTGCAGAATAACTTTCTAAAACCAAGGAAACCATATTTCTTATAAAATTCATGTGGTCATTGTACAGTGCATACAAGAATGCTGAGCTGTGTCCAGAGAGCAAAAATTAATCTTGTAGAGAAAGAAGCCATCAAAAGGGAAGAATTGTTAGATAGCAAGTGTTCTGTGAGACTAAGGTGACAAACATACAAATTACTAAGTTTTATACCCAGAAGACTAAGTGGCTCCAACTAACCAGGGATATGAGTAAGCTCCTGATATGTTCATTGCTCAAAACGGTGGGAGAGCCACACCTCCAAACAGTAACGTCAACAACATCAGGAAGAAAATGGGATGTCATGAAAATGAAACAGAATCAGAGTTATCCAGGTGGGAATAAATTGATGTGAGATCAAAGAGGCTATCTATATAGGCTACCGTTGTTCAGGAGAGTTGGTGGGTACTGGTTACAGGTGGGAGGTAGTGAAAACGGAGGGTACACATGGAAGAGAATGCTCAAAAGGGAACAAAGAGAAAGCATTGAGCCAGTAACAACATAGGAGGGAACCCCTTCTTCCTAACTTAGGGAAGGCAAAGAAGGAAGAGCAAGGAACAAGTGAGAGAAGTATAAGCCAAGCAGTAATTAGTGTGTGTGTGTGTGTGTGTGTGTGTGTGTGTGTGTGTGTGTGTGTGTGTGTGTGCAGGAGTCAAGGGGTAGTTGCATCTTGAAAATGGATGCCTTCAACAAGAACTGCTGAGGAACAGCATCAACCACTGGTTGTCTTATCCAACAGGGAGCACCACTGTCCTGAGCAGGATGCAGGATCTTTGGAGGGCAAGAAGCTAATGACCCAGCTCTTTCTTCTGAGAATGTGAACAAAACTAAAAATATCAGATAAAGACTGATTTTGAACATCTGTTGGAGAGTAAGATTGCAACCATCAGTACATTTGAATCTCTAGAAGACACCTTCAGACAATGTCTTTTGGTATCTCCATAATTTGGGGGTAGTGACTAATCAACATTTTAGTGAGGCATTAAGACGATTAATCATATATTTTAAGGACCTTGACTATTTCAAGCCATTATCCACAATGTCACTCACAAGTTTAACAGATATTTTTATTAAATAAAATAACTAAAAAATATTAAACTAAATTTGTCAATTTAGTTTAATATTTAGTTTAATATTAAACTAAATGTGTCAGAAATATGTTAACAGATTCTATAACATGTAATAAATACTATTAATCCCTTGAAGTCTTTGACATTAAAATGCAATAGCAGCGATTACATAGGAAGAAAATTCTAATGTCTACATAGTGAGTCTGATAGCAATTTGGATGAAAAAGAAAAACACAGATAATAAGGAAGCTGCAGCAAACCCTGGTAGACAATTAAGGACAAAAACCAACCACATGTTTAAACTAGTCCAGGATGAAAAATGACCCTATTACTTTAACATCCATGCTGTGCACCTGATGAACCAATTTTAATTAAAAGCAGACACGGTCATATTTTCAAAGACTGTAATAGAATGTAAGTAACAGCAAAGTTAACAAAGACTACAGAAATAAATTGAGAAAATAGACAATCTGTTGTCCAGCTAGATTTTGTCTGTTTCATGCTCCATTGAGTTTTTCTGAATAAAAGAAAAACATACAGAGATGTTTTATATATGTATATGCAGACATTATAGAAGTCTAATTATTGTCATATAATGTCAAATGATTCACAAAAAGAAAAATAATTCCATATGATTTAAATGTTCCTGACCATATCATTAATTTTCTTTAATACATGCAGAAACCAGTAAGATTTTCCTTTATTCTTTGTGAGGCAAAGGCCTTTCTTCTTAACTGAGTCTATTCTGTGCACTCTATAACACTATCTATCTGGATGCATTCTACCAGATGGAATCTTGTTTGTTCACTCTTTGTCTTGTCCTTTCTAGGCTCTGTCCTCCCCACTGTCCCTTGCATACTCTTGGGACATCTTGTCTGGCATACTTTCTTGGGCACTTATCTAAACCATGTTCACTTCTGCTGGCACCCGAGTTCTATGACCTACAGTGACTGTGCTATTATTCCTTTATCACCCATTGAAGGAAAGATAAACAATGGCCAATCTGACTCCCTACCAATATCCAAGTCACCAAATCCAAAGTAAATAGTCAGATATTTCCCTTACTTATAGCTCTGCTTACTTGGAAGAGCAGGTGGAATCCTTATCTTCTTGCTCTTGAGATTTCTTGTACCAAGTTTCTGTCTGCTCCATCCATTTAACTGTCCCCAGGGGCTCTGGTCTGATCTCCCTTCTACACAGAACTCACCTAAATGTTCAAGCTGCTGTCACTGTTTCAATGTATCTGTACTTGGGTATTCTGTAGAACCCCCAAACAGAACCTGCCCAGCACTGACTCACAGCACCTAGTCCAAACTCTCTCTCATAGTCTGCCCTTTCCTTAACGAGGATGTATAAAACATTCACAAAGGACCTAATGTGTGCCTGGAACCCGTGTCATAGCAATTCTCACCTGTGCAGAGCTGTGAGGAGTACTACCATCCTACCTCTTCACTCTTGTGAGTATCAAAGCTTTGACTCCATCTCCTGTCAACCTCTTAGGTTCAGACAAAATATTCTTAACATATTTTATCATGCCATGGCCACTCCTTTTGCTCACAAAGATAATAGTAAATGGCAAAAGAATGATATCATCATTTCCAAAATCAAACAACACCTTGCATACTAGGAAGCCCACACAGCATGCCTGATGAATATGTAATGTGTGTATGCCACCTTTGTATACAAACAATTATAAACATCTGTGTTTTATGATTCATGTGTGATGTCCATTTGTATATAAGGTTTGATACTTATGATTCATTCAAAAGAACTCATTACATGTATAAAATTGCAAAACATATCTTCATATAAGTAAATTATAATGAGGTTCTAGCAGTTACTGCCTGAAAACTGTAATTTGGTTTAGAAACCTGGGTGGGAAACTCTGGGATGGAAAATATACAGGCTCAGCAGCCCCACTTCTTATGGTGTGTTTAACTTTATCTTGTGTATCAATGACATTGCTTTCCTTTCATTTGGATGACAGAGCTACAGAACTGCATGGAAGCAGCTCAGACTTTTAAAAAACAAGGAGCCATTTAAATTTCATTTAATTTCCTTCAGAAATGTCATACTTCTAGCACTTCTTTAATACATTATTCCTTTGTAAGGAGAGTCAAATAGTCCCTTTTCTTTCTCATCGGATTGATTCTTCTTTTGCAATAATGTTCCATTTTTCTTACATAGAAGCAGGTATATCTCTATCCTTAGGAGGACAACCATGCACAGGCTCAGGAAAAGAGGAACATTAATATATCCTGTTCTCTTCAATTCAAGGAAGTATCCTAAGTGTCATGCTCATGAGCTGAGCACATGTCTCCATTTACTAGCACATATTAAAGAACATCATCTTCTATGTAGTAAAATATTGTGACCTCACAAAGACAAACACAGGTACCCACAGCCTAATCTTTCTCATTTTTGAATGTAGCCTTCATGATAGTAAGGACATACCTAGATAGGGTTCCTCTCCAATGAAACTGCAAGTCCCCAAGCTAGGGAGGGATGAACACAGGGAAAACCTAGGACAGATCAGAACTCAAAGTTGTACTTTCCATAGTTATGTGTAAATGTGAGTGTGATGGATATTCTTTGAAATTCTTAGCACACGTCTCTGTATGTGTACATGTGTATACACATATATACACATGCATATTTGTATATATGGGCTACAATATGAATGAATGAATGAGAGAATGAATGGATCAACAGAATTAAGTATCAAATACATCTCTATTGTTTATATTACATACTGAGTATGGTCTCCTGGTTGTGTATGTGCATGTGTCTATGTGTGTGTGTCTGTATGTATGTATTTATTTACATATATGTTTGAGTGAACTTAATTTCATGATTGTATGTGTTTCTCTGTGCATATTCTTCTCTTTATAGATATATCCTGAGTGAATGCAATTGCATATGTATGTTGGCTATACATACACATGTGTATGCATGTGTTTTCTTTCATCACCCAAAATCTAAAGGGTAGAATAAGATGCAAATGGTGTCAAAGGTAATGTAAATAAAAGATACCAAATGTTACATGGATATCAGTTGTAGTGAAGAATAATAGAAGCATTTGTGAGATGGAGAGGGGGCTGTAGGTACACAATGCACATGAAAGAGAGGTATAATCACAAGGAAGAGAGTAGCTCCCAGGTCTAGGAGCTGAAGAAGTTCTCAAAATAGTATGAAGCAGCAACATGTTGAAAAGACCAGACCATGTGGATACCCTTTCTGCTTGCAATAGATGTCTGTATCTCACAAGAGTAAAAAGAGACTCTAGAAAATTGTGAATGCAGACTCTTTGTTCATTTAAAAATACCCATTAGACTTCAACTCAAGATATCTTGAAATGGGGGAGTCATAGAAGTTCTGTAGGAAGAAAGAAAAGGAACACAGAGCAAATGAAATTATCCAAGACTAACAATTAGGTGGTCAGACAACTGAAAGCTTAAATTGAAGTAAAGTACTCTTCCATACAGTGAAGGCTAACTAAAGGGAGCTCTTTCATTTCTTGAAGATGTGTGACCAGGGTGTATCTGGCCCACCTTCACTCTCTTGCATAAGAGAGGGTTAGGGTTAGGGAGTTAGGCAATGAAACCTTGAGGTAGTGAATACCAACATGGCCTGGCCTGGAAGAACAGCATAAACAAAGAGAAAATCCCAAGTGGAAGGTGTTCATGTGGTGTAGATGGACACACTGCCCACCACATTGCAGCAACTCAAGTACCAACATTCTGGGTGAGTGAGGTGATTTAAATTCATCTAACATGAAGTCTGGGTTTGATTGTCTAGTTCTATTCCAGCCATTTCCCAGGGTGACTGCAGACTTTCATCTTCCCTGTCCCAGAATTCTTAGTAGAAGGGGCTTTTCTCTCTTCCACTTACCTCCTGCTTGGTAACTCTAAGATTCAGTGAAGGAAATAGGTAGTCAACCACTGGCAGGCTTTTTTACTTTTACCATGGAACCTCTCCATCCTTGGATCTCAGTCCAGGACATCAGAGTACATAAGCCACCCTCCCCAGACCCTTAGTCTTTTTTCCTAGAGTCTGTTCCTTCCTCAGCCATGTACTATCTGTTCTTAAGTACATTTGGGTTGGGGAAGGTTATGATTTTATTTACATTTTTTAAATTGATTATTTTATTTATTTACATTTCAAATATTATCCCCTTCCCAATTTTCCATTCACAAATTCCCTATCCCATCCCCCAGCACCCCCTGCTTCTATGAGGATGTTCCTCCACCCACCCACTCCTGCCTCACCACTCTAGCATTCCCCTACCTTCGGTCACCAAGCCTCCACAGGACCAAGAGACTGCCATCCCACTGATGCCAGATAAGGCAATCCTCTTCTACATATGCAGCTGGAGCCATGGGTCCCTCTGTGTGCATTCTTTGGTTGGTGGTTTAATCCCTATGATCTCAGGGACTTTTCTCCATACCCTGCACCTGCTGAGGGATAGTGCTAATACAGTCTGCTGCTACTTATACATAGGTCGAATTTCACTGATTTCAAAATCATTTGTTTCTGCAGTAAATATTGTTTAGGTAATCCTAACATTCTATTCAGTCTCCATAACTGACATACAGACAAAGCAAAGAAGACATCATTATGATTAGAAAATGAAAAATAAATCTTTTCAATCTTAACAAACATTTAAAAATGCATTGAGCAGGCTGGATGAATGGATGATAAGTTAGAAATGCTTTCTGCTCCTTTGCAGGAACAGAGTTCAGTTCCCATCACCCACTCAAAGATCCCTTAACTCCAAGGGCTCTCATGCCCTAATTTGGCCTCCACACATATACAGACATACACAAATAAAAATGGAATAATATTTTTGAAATGTTGTCTTGCATAAAAGCATCAGAAGGAC
This sequence comes from Mastomys coucha, assembly GCF_008632895.1. NCBI lineage: Eukaryota > Metazoa > Chordata > Mammalia > Rodentia > Muridae > Mastomys > Mastomys coucha. Next base: position 17,583,777 of record NW_022196905.1, read on the forward strand.
AAAGCTAAGAAATAGAATAAAGATAAGGATTCATATATTTAACTCAATATACATGGGTAATATTGATAAATAGAAAAACTATCTGAAATATATTATATAGATTATTATTTCTGGAAAAATAATGTGTATGGGGTGGAGATACTTTTATTTATGTTTTAGGCTTTCTCTGAACTATTGTATTTTAATCATATAATCAGACACCATTGATATAAAGCATTTGAAATAGTGTATCTCATGGAAAAGATAATTTTAAGAAGGCTTACAAACCACAGTTAGTGAAGCTAAAGGAGAATAGAGCCACCAAGTTTCTGAAACTTCCTTGATACTAGTGGAGAGCTGAAAGAAATAGATACCAGCGTTTGAACAGTCTTGATGTCTGCTATGGGGAACACAGGAGGGCAGAATTGATTCGGTTCCTCTTTCCATGTAAAGAAAAGGAGAAAATACTGTTAGTTTGGCAATGGAAAGAACATAGGAAGTGAGTATACAGTAGGACTGACAACTGATTTTCAGAATCCTTACAAGTACAAGGCACTTATCTTTATCTGTAAGTCAAGTATATATACTGAAGTGCATGTCAAGATTCTGAAAACATAATTTGCTGTCGAAACACATGGTTTTGCAAGGTGTACAGTTAGACCCATGTGTAAATAGCAACAGACTGTACTATCCCTCAGTAGGTTCACTGTATGGAGATAAGTCGCTGGTATTGAGTAATTTACTTAAGAAGAGCAGCTGGTACATGATGGAGGAAAAGGCAGGCTCCAGGAAGAAAGCCAATGTTTTGGTAGAACAATTGGTTGCATTAATGATATGCCTGTTCTGGTTGTGTCTGTGTGTGCTTGCACACATGTGTTTTATCTGGTTCCTTGTACTTTCCAATGTTCAGCAGAGAGCTCAGAGATTTTAAAACTCTTCTGGCATTTGCCTCAGTATAATCAGGAGGCAGAAGGCTTTACTGGTCCCTCTACTCTAGAAGGCCTTTGCAACTTATATTGCTTTCATCTAGGCACCAGAACATTCCCATGAGTTCACTCTAAAATCCTGATATCTCAGAGAACTAAGCAATATTGATGTCCCTGGGCATATCTCAGTAGCACAGGTAATGAAGGAAATGTCAATCATCTCTCATTAACATTTTTAATTGAGATTACTGGGTTACAGTTGAAAAACAGAAGCTTTTATACATGTTGAAATATCTTAAATGTGAGAAGCTTGCGAATTTTTCCTAAAACTGCCCTGTGTACTCAGAGCTTGAATACTACTCACTATAATAAAAAGTGTCTAGGCACTTAGGGAGGTTAAAAATTGGATGAGGCAATGACCATCATTATGAGGTGATAAATAAGCTCTTGGAAAGAGAAAACCTCAACAAAGAAACCTTGAATCAGCAATAGCAAGATGTTAAAAATCATATAGGACTTTAAAGACCCCTTAAATCTTCAAATGCACACTGTCATAATGTATATATTTAAATAAATTTGCATAGTCATAAGCCTTAAAGACATTCTTCATAACAATATGCTTTATTTATTCTCCAACTTCTGGCTGAATATGCCTCTGTTGGAAGCCCAGGCACTGAGGGAAATGGAATACTGCTTATTTAGAAGCGGTTTGAATCACCTACTGTAGGAGTGTTATTATGCAAGATAGATTGTGCCAGACATAGCATTGCACCATGAAGTTAATCCACAGAAGTGGTTTTCAAAAGAGGGTAAAATAATTCTTAGTTGCTCAGAGTGTCTGTTCTATTGCTTGCTTTGAGCTACTGTTCCTCTCAGACTGGCCGTGCATTCTTTGGAGTTTGACAAGGGCAGTGAACTCATGCCAGAGGTACAAGCAAACCACAGGTAGGCTTTATAATCCCAGAGGCCATAAGAGAGAGAAGCATCCAAAACAAACTGATAAAAACTGAAGAACATAGGTTCATTTGTCAATCTATACAAAACAGAGGTGACATCAGAGAACGGGAAAAATTTAAATCCAACTACTATAAATTGTATTTATATTAGAATATGCACTACAGATATCAAATTAGTGGTTACATCCTTGCAGCCAATACAAAGTGACTTAATTTCACACACACACACACACACACACACACACACACACACACACACTCAAACATTTTTTTTTCTTTCTAAGATAGCCTGACTGGTCTGTTGTCTACTTTCATGCTGGGCACTAGCTTATCTCTAGGAAGAAGTTGGGTGCAGAGCTGGCAGAAGCATTTGTTGAAATTCTGACTTACAGAGAGCTCATAGAGGCAACATCTATGAATCAGTTATATTGAGTCAATGTTTACAAAAAAATTGTCCAGCCCTTATAACTCTTTACTCTTTTTTCATGTTCTGTAGATAAGCCCCAGTACACCTACAACATACACACACATATATGTGTATATATATGCATACCTATATATACACACACACATATGTGTATATATATATGCATACCAATATATACACTCATATATCACACAGCCTAGTGGTATTTCTTGCTTACACTGAATTGCAATACTCAATACAAAACAAGAATAATAAAGGCCAAATTAGACTGTGTGTGTTAAGAGTCATCTTATAGGAGCAGTGTGTTCATAGTAGACCAGTCCTGAGGCCACCATATAGTTTTCCTTTATCATTTACATTGCCTCCAATTCCCTATGGAAACTTAAAGTTTAGTCTCACTGACTTTATTTTTCCCTATATTCTGTAATTGGGGTCATTAAAGGTCAAACATGTTTCTGGCTACCTAATCTTGACCAATAATTCCTCTAATATGTTCATTGCTGTGCTGAAACAAGAATTTCAAAAGAATAAAGATCAACATTAGATCAAACATTGGAGGCTTCACTCGGTGACCACTTGGTCTTTCATTGGCCTTCAAAGTTAATTTCAGAGTAAAGCTCTTTCTTCCCTTTGTAGTCTCAGGAGCAGAAAGAAAAGACGAACCTGGAACCCCAACATCTTATTCAAAAAAGTACTCCCAATGGTGTAACTTACATCCACTAGCTCTCACACTTGAAAGGTTCCATCAGCTCCCAATAGTACCACAGGTCAGAGACCAAGCCTCTTAGCATATGAGCCTAAAGGAAGCAATTACTCAAAATATGTCAATAGTTAATACAGAAAATGTTTAGAAAACACTATGAGAGAAAGCAAAAATTGCTAAGAAATTGAAAAAAGAGAAATAAATTTAGGAAACACAGACACAGGCAACAGTAAAATCTGAAGTTTGCGTAAGACTTCAATATACCAATGATGCAGTTACATTTGATATCATGTCCATAGATTAAGCAAAAGTGGTATTTATAAACTAGCATATCTTAGCCAATTCCTTCCTCTTTTAATTCTAATAACTTTTTTAATGCTTTTCACATTTAATGGTATCATGGAAGATTTTGTTTGCCAATGCCAAGAAATTGGAAGCTAAAAATAAATGTGATAATGATGTACCTCTACTTATGATGAGGTTAAATCCCTATAAGCATATTCAAAGTCAAACATATCAGTAACTCAACATGGAATAAATATAACTAATCTATGGAACATCCAGGCAAATCCAAACCAAAATATGTCACATAATCTGTTTCACTAGGGATTCTGTGGCTTACTGTATGCTCAGCTCTGTCATAGCATTGCCCAGAATCACAAGACAGGATAATAAACACACAGAGGAAGGTCCAAATTCAAGGTCACACCATACCTTCCATTAAATATCTGCCATAAATTTATGTCATTATCATGTCAAAACACAACTATCTTATTAATAAAACATCTTTGTACATGTAATTAGCACAACTTTCACTAAACTTAAGAAAAATATATAAACTATATTTTCTGAAATTAAAATCTGTGGAAAACTTCACCTTATATGTAAATGTTTCCCAAACCTTATAATGAACCACATGGGGATAAAGGCTCTTGGCACTTGCTCACAGCACAATTATTTATTAAATAAGTTGCAGTCTATTCAGAGGTGAGGAAAATGAAACAGATTGAAGCAAATACAACAGTGTTCCTTTGTTGTTGTTGTTGTTGTTGTTGTTGTTGAAAGAAGAAATATAGCACTGTGAATATATAAAATTAAAGTGACTCCTGGCTTTTGGGTATTTGTATACTAGTAAAGGTCCTCATGCTGATGGGAAAACTGGCTCTTCTCAATGCAGTGATGGACACTCTCCATCCTCTCCTCTCATTCTTGTGTTAAAGAGATGCTCTTGACTTCGGAGCTCCTCTATCTCCCAGCGTAAGCCTCATCCAATTCTAATGAGTTCCATGTTACAATGTTGGAAGAGTCTGAAATAAAAATGTATTGGAACCAAAAAGTATACATGGAGCAACCCATGGCTCCAGCTTGCATATGTAACACAGGATGGCCTTGTTGGGAATCAACGGAAGGAGAGGCCCTTGGTCCTGTGAAGGCTCAATCCCCACTGTAGGGGAATGCCAGGGCAGGTAGACAGGAGTAAGTGGGTGGGTAGGGGAGCATCCTCATAGAAGCAGGGCTAGGGAGATTGGATAGGGGTTTTCTGGAGGGGAAACCAGGAAAGGGGATAACATTTGAAATGTAAATAAATAATATATTCAATATAAAATAAATATATGTTTTTAAAAAATATGTGTTGGAAGACAAAGGAAAGGAAATGGAGAAAGAGACATGCTGCAAGTATTGTCATAGAGACTAAGCAATAGGTGTTGCCCCATCCTGTGAGAGGCAGTGGGAAATTTAGAAAGGATCTGTGCCATATTTGATGCTGGGACTCAAAGTTTAGAGCGGAAATACATAGAACACAAGTTATTGTCCTATTTTCAACTAATGAAGTGCTTTCACAAACTTAGAAAATTTTATAACAGTTTCTACTGCTTTAATTAAGCATAATCCCATGAACATTTCCCATAATATCTTTACTAAGTAACTTTACTTTACTAAGAAAATACAATAACCCCTTGACAAGTACACATTTTGGTGTCAAAGAAGACATATTATAATTACATTCTAAGTTACATTAGAATTAGACATTAAGTTGTTAATGTCTAGACATAAATACATGTATAATGGAACCATCCTAAAATATATTAGAAGCATAAAATCTCAAAAATGCAATTTGACTCATGGTTTCTCATTGAACTTGAGTAATGAAATACTGTGACAATAGTCTCAGCATCTGCCAAATGTGTTTAGAAATGGAGTTTTCAATATCACTTCATTTTGCAGTAATTTGGAAATATTGAATTACAAGTGTGTTCTTGAGCTGTGACACATAATAATGGCATTGGCAGTGACCAGCTCTGCAGTGGGCTTAATCTTTGCTCAGTGCAAAGATGACTTTTAAGTTTCTAGGATGGTGCTCTTTAGTCACACCAAAGCAAATGGTGCTCATTAGTGACACTAAAATATCTGGAGAAGTCATGGAAAGCCAACAACCATGTCACAGATGTTTCTAAGTACGGCCCTGTGTACAGATGTGTGGTAACAGCATCATTACACATGGAGAAGGTGTTGAAAGGAATCATGCATCTGGCCAAGAAGACATGGATTTCACACAAGCAGACTTCCATACTGGACAAGACTAAAGTGTACATCTCTCTTGGTGCTCTAGTCTTGGCTATGGCCTTTCACAAAGGATGGAACAGGAGGATATGTTTGCTGAGAAAATTTGATCCTGGGAGGGAAGGACAGCTCCTTTGGAAAGAAATTCATGACAGCACACTAGGCAGGATCTGCCAAGGACTAGAGAGGAAATAATATAATAAGACCCTACTGTGATTTCGATACAGAGTTTCTCCAAAAGGTCTATGTGCTGAAGCCTAGTCCCTGAATATTGTGAGGTAGAGCTTCGTTAAGCATTGAGGTCTAGGGAGAGATGACTTGTTCACAGGACCATACTAAGCAGTGATTGATTCTGGTTTCTCAGAATTGTTAAGTCATTCAGGAACAAAATTGTTACAAGGATTAATCCTGTTCCCTCTTAAGTCACTTTCTCTGCCGCATTTTATAAATTTTCCTGTTGGATATCTTGAGACCATTTAGCCAGTCGTTCCTCATCAGAGGCCAAGAAGATGATGCAGCCCAAACATAATTTCCAATTTCTCAAATTGTGATTTAAATATACCTTTGAACTTATAAATTACCTAGCTTTGGGCATATTATTACAGTCACAAAACTAGAGTAATGCAGGTACCCAAAGGAAAATTTACCCTGAAAGATAGTAGATGGGTAAGTGTATACGTGGTCAGAACAAATGACATGCATGGTTGATGCCTTTTCACTCAACAGCCTAGCATCCTGCCAGGTGATCCAAGGGCAGGCTGGACGACTGAGAATAAGAATCCATGTAGTTAGCCTGCGTATTAAACTTCCCACTAGCTATCATTCTCTCTTATGTTCTCTTGCATCCTCATCCTCACCACACACCTAAGTATATACTCTTCAACATTGAAATGTGTTTGATCCATTTATGATTGTAGGTGCCATAGTTATATCATGTTAGGAATAATTATGAATTTATTTCCAATTATATGTGAGATAGTTATATCAAATAGGCATAATGTGATCTAATTATACACATACACATATATCTCTGTGTGTGTATATATAAATATATATATATATGTACTTATCTATACATATTCTATCAATTCTGTTTTTGTAGAGAAACCAGACTAATAGCCCTGCTAACTTTTTGTTTTTATAAATGCTGAAATTATACAAAATTACTTCTTAATTCAAGAACTAAATTTATTTTTAATGAACTATTTTGGGACACTAATCGCTTTTGTGAATTAAAATCTGATACAACAAAAGTATTAATACATATTCTACAGCTATAAACCATCTGAAATTTCCTTAGTAAAATATGATATGGTGTAAGTACATGAAATTGGATGTAGTATCCACACTTTATGCGCAAATTTCTAGTTTTTTTGAATAGTAGAAGGAATTTAATGAATGTGGTTCTCATAACAATGTTTGAGGATTGCAATATATATTTGTTTTCATTATAATGGAATATGGCTCTCAGGCTACGGTCCAGCTAGTCCAGCAATAGCTATATACCAATAGAAATTTCAAAAATACAGCTGTTGTTCAGCACATGAAGCTGGATGTTTGAGATGGTCTTTAGTATATGACAGAATCCTGAAGCAATAGACTCTAATGCCAATGAAGGAATAGACTTGCCACTGAGAGCAAGAAGAAGGCAAAGAAAGCAAGTATCCTCTTTTTTCCCTTCTTCCATGTCATTTAAATGTAGGCTGAGAGCAGAAAATATGTCCCAGATTAAAGGTGGACCTTCCCACGTCAAAATATCCAAATTAAAAGTTTTTCTTCAACTTTGAATCTTTTAATTAAGAAGAAAATCCCTCACAGGTCTACTCAGACACTTCAGTTTTAGCTAACTCCCGATGTAGTCAAATTCACAATTAAGAATACCCATCACAAATTTGCCCCTTGTCGATTTGGCACATAATCATATCTCCTATGTCATAGTCAATTTTCAAATGAGAATAATAATCAGATCATATTATGCCTAACATAATACAACTATCTCTCCTACAACTGCAAACACATTATAAAGTTGGAGTAGGGGAGTAGGTAGCAATGTCTTTTGAAGGACATTATTTTAGTTTCTCAAACTTAAATATGATAAACACTCATATTATGTAATTGATGTTAAGTTATATCAAGGAAAAAAATCATCTCTACAAATACAAGTTTAACAAAATAGGACAGAAATGTTCATGTCAATTATAATCATTGTTTGCATGGTCACATGGCTTTGACATATATTTATAACTACCTTCCTCTACTAACTATTTTATATTTTTTCCATACTCAGCAAGGTCTTGTGTCTTTTCCTGAGAGAAGTAGCATATACTTTCATTCCTGGAGGGTCTGTGTCCTTTGTCATCCAGCATGGATAAAGTTGTAGTTTCCCATTGACTTCAATCCCATGTCATGGTAGCATCAAAAGACTCTCTAAAGGGTATCTTGCACCCATAGATAATATTTCTTACCTCTGTTCTAGAAAAGCAATCTAATTTCCTCATGGTAGTCTATATCAATCAAACATTGTCATTCTTTCCTTAGCTTGTTTGAGGGCTGCAAATGCTCAAAGTGGATAAGGGGAATGTCTGAACTTCCAATCCAGTAGAATGTTTGCTGTGCCTCATGAAAAGAGTGATTCCCAATCTCTAGGCCAGCAGAAATAAAGGTAATGGGAATGGAAACCAATTTTTTTCAAGTTCACTAGGAACTTGATGGAATTAGATGGAAGTATTCCTCTTTCTACTTATCACAGAAAAGTACTTCCTCTTTTCTGTGATTTCAGGACCTATGGATCTTGACTATGGAAGAAACCATACTTTATATTGGCTGCTGATTCAAAACATTTTTCACCTTTTGGAAACCTTGCCCCAGCCTTCCAGGATGCTGTCATTTAATTGGTGTTGTAATTGTCTTCCAAAGGCTATTTTGTCTTTCTATCATTTTGGCTGCTTCGGCATGGTGGGGAACATGATACACTCAATAGATTCCATGATCCTGATCATGGGCCCACTGTCAAACTTCTCTGGCTGTGAAGTGAGTTTCTTGGTCAGAAATAATACTGTATAGATACTATGATGGCCATAATATGTACTATAAGTTCATGAGTTTTGGTTTTTACAGAAGCACTAAATAAAGGAAAGGTACAGAATAAGTATCTACTCCAGTAAGGACAAAGAATTGTCCTTTCCACAGAGAAAGTAGTCCAATGGCCTGCCATAAGATCACTGACTGATCACCTTGGAAAATGGTTCCATGTTTAGGGCTCAGTTTTGATCTTTGCTGCTGGCAGATGTGAGACTCAGCAGAAGCTGTAGATTGGTCAACTTTTGGTGAGTGGAAGGCAATGTTGTCAAGCCCATGCATAATGCCCATCTCTGCCATTACAGCTACTTTATCCATGGGCCCATTGGGCAATGACAGAGATGACAGTGAAATGAACCTGACAAGCTTACTGTCTACATATTGTCTATTCTATTTACTTGATTACTAAATTCATCCTCTGCAGAAGTCACCTTTTGATGAGCATTACATGTGACGCAGGATCTTCAGTTCCTTTGGCCATTTGGAGAGGTCTATCTACACATTTCTTCCCCAGGTGTCTTTCTCACCAGTTTTAGCTATTAAAGCAAAACACAATTTTGAGAGCTGGAAATGGAAGCATAAGTTTTTAATACAACCTCTGCTTTTGTATCCTAGACTGCTCTCAGAATTGGAATCCTCTTGCATCTATCTCTCAGTGTTGGGATTATCAGCCTGGCCTACCAATTCTAGCTTTTAGGTAAATACTTCTCTGAGAAAAATATCATAGAAATGAACAAGGAATCCACCTATAACTGAGACATCTCCTCTTGGCTAAGTCCACAATTACCATAAGTAGCCCAGATAATCAGTAAGACTCCTGGAATCTTTCTTAATTTTACCAACTTTAAGGGTAAGTTGGAAAAACACAGAATATCAAAGAGGTATACACAAGAACCTAGCTTACTCTAAGCCAAGCATTAGAGTCTTGTGGGGAGAGTGTTATGAATGTTCATTTTCTTCCTTCATTAAAAGAAGGAAGATTATTATTAGGCTGATTATTAGGTTTCACAGTATGACTTAATTATGCTAACTATTGTCACTACCACTTATTTATGCCTTCACAAGTAACTAAATATCACCACTTTGGGTAGGAATAAAAGAAATTTGGGTATTTCATGAATAATGAAAATATGAAAAGCTGTGGCTTTCATTCTAGCAGTAGTACTCAGGGGAATTCTGTCTAGCATATGTACAAGTTGACAGGGAACAAGAGAGATCTTTTATATTTACTATTATAAAGATATACTTGTCTTCTAAAATATAAAAAAATTACAACAAACACACTGTAAATATTTTAGCCTGTATACATTGCCAATGGTTTGCTCTTTTAAGAGTCCCTAAGTACAGTTGTCCCAGGAGAAATACAAGTTTGATGATAGTCAAAACAAACTAGAGTCAATGTTTGAAGAAGCGTCTGAGCCCATTCACAAAGATAATGAGGAAACAATGAAAGAAACACACATAGCAGCTCAGAAATGTGGCTCACAATTTCTGACTAGAGACATAAGAGTGACTATTCTGAGTTTTGAGCTAATATCCACTTATCAGTAAGTACATACCATGTGTAACCTTTTGTGTCTGGGTTACCTCACTCAGGATGATATTTTCTAGTTCCATCTATCTGACTTCTCTAGCTGGGGATCCATCCTAACTGCAAACACCAAAGACAGACACTTTTGCTGATACCTAGAACTGTTTGCTGACAGGAGCCTGGGATAGCCATTCCCTGATAGCCTCTGCCAGCACCTGAATAATATAAATGCAGATACTCACAAAGAACCATGGGATTGAGCCTGGGGACACCAATAAAAGAATTATGGGACAGATTGAAGGAGCTGAAGGGGTTTAAAACCCCATAGTAAGAGCAACAATATCAAATAACCAGACCCTCCAGAGCTTCAAGGGACTAAACTACCAAACAAAGAGTATACAGGGATGGGTCAATGGTTTCAGCTACATACGGTGCAGAGGACTGGCTTATCTGCCATCAGTGGCAGGAAGGCCCTTGGTCCTGTGGAGGCTTGATGCTCCAGCATGTGGAGATGCTGAAATGCAGGTAAGTAAAATAACCAATAAATAAATAAATAAATAAATAAATAAATAAATAAATAAATAAATAAATAAAAAGAGTAACTTTTGTTTCACCTTTGTATGTACTGTCTGTAGGCTAGTGGTTAAATGTAAGACAATCTTTTTAAAGATATTCATCTGCTGCTTCCTTTAAAAACTGGCTTGAATCTCTGAATAAAGAAAAATTCAAAAGATTCTACTCCAAATCTAATTGTCCTATAATGCAAAGCTTCGGTATTTCATTTACACTGTCTTTAAATTTTCTTACAAGTCTAACAGAAATACCACCACTCAGTTCCACCCCTATGTGGGGCACACCAGTGTGCAAATCAATAGATATAGAGGAGAAACTAGTGGATGGAAGGGCCTGGGAAGGGCTTTACCTAACAGAGCCACACAAAGTGGTTGAAAACTGAGAGCATGTTCTGGGCCTAACCACTGTCTATGAGAATATGGCCCTGAATACCATGTGGAAGTGGGTCATTCTCCTGGGAAGACTCACTGCTGCCTGCAGAGCAGACAGGAGACTGAGACACAGTCAGGCATATGGCTTAGGTGCTACATGAGAGCCATAGATAGGAACACAGCTACTATCTGCAACTTTGCACTGTGGATCCAATGTCCCAGAAATCCCTTCAAGCCTAGAATTTAGGTAGATTACTGGATTTTTAAAAATAAATAATTTGAGAGTCATCACCTCCTAACTCTTCATTCAGTCATGTTTATTGGATATGATCTGTGCCAGGATTGATGCAGCCTCGCAAGTAACATAGGCTAGAATTTTTTCACTGAAAAGTTGCTCCCTAAATATTGTTAAAGCCCATTGCAATTATTCCTCCATTTCACCTCTCACCTCTCTCTGTCACACACACACACACACACACACACACACACACACACACACACACAC
>NW_022196905.1:17595529-17635832 GCF_008632895.1 Mastomys coucha
AAATCCGCCTGCCTCTGCCTCCCAAGTGCTGGGATTAAAGGCATGCGCCACCACCGCCCGGCTATTTTCATGCTTTGATAACATTTATTGGAAGCCTTAACTTATAAGGCTCCTGGATCATTAACAAGGATTTTAATATCCTTTATAAATATATACTACCATTTCAGATTTCCCCCATATTTTGTTAATTCACCAAAATACTAAGATTAATTCTTCCCAATCTTTTGGTGCCCAGAACACACTTCTGAAAATTCCTGAATTAACAATTGCAATGTACTTTTCTTTCCCCAAACCTACTGATACTTGCTCCCCATTTAACTTAAAAGAGATCTTATGCCCTTACAGCCCCTACCAATATCCTTGCTTTTTCTCTTAGTCATCTAGAAAGGGTTTCATGCCAGAGTTAATACAAATGGAAACCACTCCTCTTCCTATACCCATAGCGTTCACTCAAAGGTGTCGCTACATGCCACAAGAGTGATCTCATTGGCCTTGCTTGAGCCAATATTAGGGCTCTACAAACCAGCAGCTCCCCACACATGCCCTGTCATCAGGTATCTGCTTCTTCTAATACTGCCAGCATCAAGACAGTTAAAGCTGAAACTGTCCAAGTTATAACACCAGCTCTCCCTGCCTTCACTACTTCTCCTTCACTTGAGCATCAGTACATAAGTTTCTAAAATCCTTCCTGATCAACTGTCCTAAGCATGGCAGCATTCAAATGGAGATGTGAGGTTGATGTCATATACTTTTTCCCTGAGGAATCATCTCCCAGAATTCCATGCCACATTACTGGTTAGGAAAAATAGCTCATTCATACCATTCATTCCTTTGATCTCTTTACTTCTAGATCACAAGCTCACTTAAGACAAACATGAAGGAATCTCTATCCTTTCCTCCCTTTCATGCTTAAACCTGTCTAGGACAAAGCACTTAAAAATCACTAATTGGATTTAAAAATGAATACTTTGTCCTCTTTGATCAATAGAACCCATACTGGCATCCACTATTCAGTTCCATATCAGGAATTAAGCACTATGGAATACTTTAATAGGAATCTGGAAGGATCTGCATGGATTTTGAAGTCAGCAAACTGAAGAACAAGACTGAAAGATCATGAGAAATATTTTGCTTCTGATCAATGTCCTGATTACAGTCTTGAGTCCCTCTCTGTACCTCCCTGAGTTTGAATCTATAAGGCACCTGTGTTCCTATCACTTCTCTGCAGAGGAGTTCTGTGGCAAGATAGGGCAAGTGTCTACTACTTCCTATTTCCTCTGGTGGCTCTGTTCTAATTTGCTGCCTTTTGCTGTGAACACTATGAACAAAAACAACTTGGAGAAGGAAAGTGTTTATTTGGTTTAGATGTCCTAATAACAGTCCATTACAGGGGAAAGATGATAGGGACAAAAGAAGAAGCAAGAACCTAGAGACAGGCACTGAAATAGAATGACCCCCACCCCGCAAAGAAGGTTGGTTATTTCTTGCCTTGATTCCTCTGGTTAATTCAACTACTTTTCTTATACAGTCCAGGTCCACCTGCTTAGACATGGCACTGCCCACAGTGTGGCAGACCCTTCTACATCAGTTAACAATTAAGAAAATGCCCCCATGGAGGTTCCTTCAGTTCAGTCTAATACAGCCAATACCTCAATGAGGTGCCCTATTCCCAGGTGACTGTCGTTTATGTCAATTTGGCAAAAACTAACTAGCATGGGAAATGATCTCTGGGTTATGGTTATGTCTGCAAAGACAGAAGCACTATTAAGGAGAAACTGGCACATGTACTTAAAAGCTATCAACAATAGCTGGGTTTCACAAGCTTAAATCAATTAACAGAGTATTTTCTAAATCAAGTCTTCCCTTAAAAGCCACAGCCATAAATTTCCACAACCCTTCCTCTGTGAAATGTGTAGATACTTTTCTAATACTATAACAAGTACGCAGAAATTCTGTGTGTGGGTGGGTGAATTTCTATAGAAATAAATGCTGCTTTGGTGAGAGAGATACATTTCTATGGGGTAGCCCAAATCTAAGCCCTAAGCAGGACTGTGGATAAGTTTGCTGTCAGAGTATGGGATAGGTTTCCTAGGATCTTGCTTTTGACAGTGTTGATGGGTGCATTCAGATGAATCTTACTGTGCACAAGAAAGTCCTGGACAAACTGAGAAAGTGATTTAACCACATTGAAAATAGCAACCTCCCATGCCTTGGAAAGTGTTTCAGAGTTCTTTGAACTCAATAAGATGTTATAAGGAAGCACTCAAAGAAAAACTGTTCCCGAGACATTTCTACTTCTAAGAAGAGGGCACTGGGGTTTGGAATAGAAGTTATACAGCTTCATAATTGTTTTGTAGGAAAGTACAAATCCACTCTCAGGTCACTTCTTCCAGAGCCAGAGTTGTTAGAGCTTGGAACACGAGGCATTGTAGTGTGTGCATGAACACTAATCATGGGCTGCCCTAAATTAGACACTCTAGAATAGTTCACTGCCATCTGTCAACTCAGCTGCATGGGAAAGAGAAAGAAGCCCTTAAAGGTTTAGTACATATGGTTCCCTGGATGGAAAGATGTGCTGGACAGAGCAGAGTGGCTCAACTTGAGTGCTGGAATCACCCCTCCCCAATTACCATAAGAGAAATTTGCAAATGTAGGCACTTAAAATGAAAATAATAGGCACTTGTTTGTTTTTTTCCTGTAGAGCTCAATGTGGAAATATAAGAGTACCTGAACAGGTACTCAATCCTCAGGTGTATTTAGCTCTGTTCAAATACATGAGCCTGTCTCAAGGCATTTCTCATTCAATCCATGATATCTACAATCACCCTAAACATGCTCAAAACCTCAGAATCATCTTTTTAAAAATGTTTTTAGTGAATAAATGAATATAATCTTTAGTTACCTTCCTCCCCTCCTGTTTTTCAGCCACTTGTTCAGCACACATTTTAACAGAATTGCAGTCACTGTCAACTATAAATACATATTCCTGTGGACAATGCCTGTCATAAAGCTCAGTTTTAGAAAATATAGATATGTTCCTGACAAATCAAATAATTTGTATCATGTAATATGGCATCATTAATTCTTTTTAAAAGTCTTCATGTTTGAATTAAGAATGTAGGTTTAAAAGTAGGAAGCAAGCACCTTTTCATTCTGTCTCTGTCTCTGTCTCTCTGCTTCTCTCTGTCCCTCTGTCTCTCTCTGTCTCTGTTTCTGTATGTGTGTGTGTGTGTGTGTGTGTGTGTGTGTGTGTATGCACATATATGTGTGATTGTAGATTTGGGCACATGGGAAGGTCTGGTATAGATCTTTATTTATCAATTAAAAAAGATATGTTGATTGTCCTTAATTAAATAGGCCAGTAAGGCTTAGCATGATGAGTTACTATAATCAGCCATAAAAATAAGCAAACGTTCCTATTTCATCTATCCATTGCTTAGTCTCCTTTTGAGGAATTCATCTGAGATCCTCTGCTATTAATGAATATTATGGATTAAGAAAAATATCTTTATTTTTCCACAATGTCTGCCATTTGTCATTCTGTATGCCTTAGGAACATGTTCCTGTTATTCAATTACAATGTAGGAGACAGCTACTAAAAATTCAGCAATGAGAAAAATGTTTGAGAGTTGAATTTTTCAACAAATCAGAATACTGAGATATGAGAAGAGTAGATTTTCCAATCAACTATGCCAGTGTTCATGATCAGAAATAAGGCAGAGAAGAGCAAGGAACAGGAGACGGATGAGGTAGTTAGCAGAGGTAGACATTACATTGAGTTTGTTCAGGAAAGCAGCTGCTGCTATATTTGTGCATGAAATCCTTATTCTGTAAAGGCAGAGCAGGCTTTCTCAATATTTTTTAAAATCTTTGAAAGAATTTTCATTGTCATTTTTTTACTATTAACCATATTTTTTAATTTTATTTATTTTTTTATTAGATATTTTCTTTATTTACATGTAAATTTCTCCATTCGCAGTTTCATTGTCATTTTTAAGTCTTTTTTTTTTCTTTTTACTTTTTGTTCTCTAAGATTTTTATTTTTTTTCCTCTTCTTCATGAGTCTTATTGGATAAAGCGTAGCCACCTTGTACTACAGATTTGCTGTTACAGACTTGTATTAGAATATGAGAGCTATTCCTTTGGGGAGATAAAAGGACATTTTTGTAAATTGTTTATATTTCCTACTTTTAGTTTTAATTGTGTGTGTATTTTTCTGTTTGTTGTGGGTTGGAAGTGTGTGCACATAAGTGTAGGTGAAAGTAAATGCTAGAAGAGTGTATTATTAGGTCACCTGAAACTGGACTAACAGACAGTTGTGAGATGCCTGACATGGATGCTAAGGACCAAAGTACAACAAACACTTTTAATCACTGAGCTATATCTCCAGCCTCCATATTTATTACAGCTATAGATTATGATCCACATTTATATACAAAATATTTACTATTACTATGTATAGTAAAATAGTAAATATAAATTAAATTTAATTATATACATTGTTACTTTATAAATTCAATTAGCTAATTTTATAACTATAATTCTGTAATACTCATGTTTATAAAAGTATAATTTGATCAGTAACCCAACTTTTAGAAAAATTATTCCCTTTCAACTACAATCCAATATTACCTACCTTTGGTATCTATCCACCTGCTTATAATATTTTCTTTTGCATTTTTTTTGTTTCTTTAAATGTTCTTGATTAACTCACTTTAGAAATTAATAAGGAATTCTATATCTTACTGTGTGGTCATACCCAATGCATTTCATAAATAAAAAGTACCTATTACTCAAAATCACACTTTGAAATAACCTAGTATTTCAGATTAAATGTACAATCCAGCATCAGTAAACCTGAAGTCCAAATGGCTAAATGTCATAAATGTCACAAACAAGTTAGTTAGATTTTTTTTTTTTCTGAAAGGTCCTTTCTGCACTTGTATCTAGATTCTGGTTTTTGGTTTTGTTTTGTTTTGTTTGATAATGACCTCCCTGATCCACTCAGGTTTGAGGATAACTATCGCTTCTCCTCTTCAAAATCCAGCCATTCTCTTTGGCTCTCAATGGTCCAGCACTTTGTAATGCCGCCTGACTCTACCCAGCACAAGGCACACATTTTTTCCAGCTGCTAAGAGAATTTACAGCTGACAGCTCTCAGCTAAATCCTCATTAGCCACTGCCTTCAGCTAAAGAAATTACCCAGAGCTGTGTCCATAGGCAGTGATAGATCATATGATCACATTTGGATTGCCGAAGGACCATCTCAGCTCTAGGATGACATGGGTGAATTACTGAGCACACTGCTTAGGTTGCATGGCATTTAGACCTTCATCTGCCTGGTCCTATATTGCTATTTCAGGGACAGAGACTTCAGCTTTTTCTCCATGAGACTCTTTGCATAGTAATTCCACAAAAGTTGCTACTTGGGAGTCAGTTTTGTAGGGAGAATTTGCTATATAAAGATGTAGTTAGATAGTGATACTGTAAGGGTGGGATTCAAGTAGGTTAAGGCAAGCTTCCTATCTTGCCATTATTAAAGATCCCAGTGCCCATCTTTGTTCATTATTAGCACCAACCACATTACATAGTCTGGATAGCATTTTAGCTTGCTCATGTTCTTTCCTAGATACACTTCAAAAGTTTAGAGTCCTTAATTTTATTTTCCTATTAGTGTTCCAATTTTATTACCTTTTATTCAGTTTTCCAGTAGTATTTACTGCAGTTATCTATATATATTTTTAACAGAGTATGTAGAGTTTGTAGACTTACAAAGAACCTTTAAAATACTTTGTGAATTTCACACATAAAGATGGTTATCTACATCATTCTAGTGTCCTCTTCCATGTCCATTTTCTCTTGCCCCACACCTCTCAAATTCACAATGTTTTTTATTTAATATTGTTGCATATATGAATAAATTATATGGTCTACTGAGTTCATTTATTGGTGCACATATGTACATGAGTTAAGAAAATCATGTAGGATTGGATAACTTATGTGGGAACGTGTCCCTGTGGAAATTGGTTTTCCCTGTCTCAGTGCTCATTGGTCATCTGTAGTTCTTCATCTAGAAATGGAACCCTGTGGAAATTCCTTTGTCCTCACTGGCATGTCAACTGGTGCCATTATATTGTTTGTTCAAGGAACCATATTGTTGAGATTTAATGGGTATATTTTCCTTTTCTCATCTGGGCAAGTCACTATCTAGCATCAAGTATCCTTGACCTCTTGCTCTTACAATATTACCACAGTTGTGTAATTTTCCCTGAACCTCTGATACAGGAGTTTCAGTTCAGACATATCCGTCATGACTAGTAACCCCAGTGTCACTTCTAATCTTCATTTGACAGTTAAAAATTTCTATAATAGTCTTGTTCTTTTGTAAAAAGAAGTTCCCTTGATAAGAGCTACAATTATCTGTGGATAAAGGAGCAAGATTTTAGAACACAGTTTGGAAATTTTATTTATGGGAATCATGTGGAAAAAATCAATATTGAATTTATGTCATGTTTTAAACATGTATTCTCTTGATTATATAATAACATCATGTGCTATTATGCCATGCAGTCTCATCTCCTAATAGTTAGTGGTTTGACAGAAGCATAATGATTTAGAGAACAGTATCCTTCTCAACTGATGAGTTAAGACATTCATAGCAGGTATATAATTTTCTTTGGCCTCTGACAATGTATGGATTCCATGGTTGTCCTAACTCAAGTTTTATGGCTATGAACAGACACCATGATAAACTATTCTGATAAAAGAAATAGACTACATCCTCTCTGGAACTCTCAGCTCAAATAAACCTTTCTCCTTCTTGTTTCTTTTATCAGAATAGTTTATCACAGTACTTGGAAAAAAGTTAATCTAGAATGCAAAGTCATGTCTATAATAGTTATCAGTTTGAGTTGGGAGAAATACCACTAGATTCTACACTGTGAGGGATTTAATGGAACTACATTCTGGAGCTAAACTTCATAGAGGATCATGTTGTGCCAAAGTTATAGTCATTAACCCATAGAAGAGGGCACCTCTGTTCAACTAAGGGTGGGATATCTCATCATGCTAAATGATCTACTATCTTCAATTTTGCACCAAACTTTAGAAGCTAACCCATATTCTGGTTTCTCTCAATTACCCCTGCATAAGGTATTCACTCTGATTTTCTTTTTTTATTACATATTTTCTTTATTTACATTTCAAATGATATCTCCTCTTCCGCTTTTTCTTCCAAAAAAAAGGAAAAACAAAAACAAAAAACTTGTTCCTTCTCCCTTTCCCCTGCTTACCAACCAAACCTCTCCTGCTTCCTGGACCTAGCATTCCCCTACACTGGGGCACAGAGCCTTCATAGGACCAAGGGTCTCTCCTCCCATTAATGACCAACTAGGTCTTCCTCTGCTACATATGCAGCCAGAAGCGTGAGTCCCACCATGTATACTCTTTGGTTGGTGGTTTAGTCCCTGGGAGCTCTGAGGGTACTAGTTAATTCATATTGTTGTTCATCCTAAGGGGCTGCAAACCCTTCAGCTCCTTGAGTCCTTTCTCTAGCCACTTCATTGGGGACCCTGTACTCAGTCTAATGGAGAGCTGTGAGCTTCTACTTCTGTATTAGTTGGGTACTGTCAGAGCCTCTCAGGAGACAGCTACAAGAGGCTACTGTCAGCCCCCACTTGCTGGCATCCACAATAGTGTCTGGGTTTGGTGATTGAGTATGGGAAGGATTTCCAGGTGGAGCAGTCTCTGGATTGTCCTTCAGTCTCAGCTCCATAGTACTCTGGTAAATGGCTGCAAGTCCCTTTTAGCATTAGGCTGTGGTTACTATAAGCACTTATACAGATGGTTATGTGTGTGTTTGTTTGTTTGTTTTATTTTTATTTATTTATTTTTATTGGATATTTTCTTTATTTACATGTCATATGATATCTCCTTTCCCAGTTTCCCCTCCGAAAAAAAATAAAATATAAAATAAAACAAAACAAAACAAAAACAAAAACAAAAACAAACCCAGTTCCCTCCCCCCTCCCCCTTCTCATCAACCCACCTTCTCCTGCTTCCTGGACCTGGCATTCCCCTACACTGGGGCATTGAACCTTTACAGGGCGAAGGACCTCTCCTTCCATTGATGACAGACTTGGCCATCCTCAGCTACATAAGTTGCTGGAGCCATTAGTCCCACCATGTGTACTCTTTGTTTGGTGGTTTAGTCTGTGGGAGCTCTGAGGGTACTAGTTAGTTCATATTGCTGTTTGTCCTAAGGGGCTGCAAACCCTTCAGCTCCTAGATGTTAAAAGATACTCTCCTGTTCTTTAATCAATGGGTTTTGTACCTGTGAATCCAAACTGAAGCCAACATCTCTCTCCTTTTTCTCATCTCCAAAGTATCCCTTTCTCTTCATAACATTTCATTTTGTTTCTGGCTAGCATAAAGAAAAGACAATTCTTCCTACACATGTATAATCTGTTAGCACTTTCCATGTCTTTTTTGTTGTTGTTCTCTATTATTTCCACTCTGCCTCTATTAACTAAGAGCACATTTTGGATCAAAGATAGATGGGTTGCTGTCCTTATCCCTCCACTGGGAGTCCTGCTTGGCTACAGGAAGTAGCAACATCAGGATCCATATCCCCACTGCTAGCATTCTCAGCCAGAGCTGCCCCCATATACCCTCTGGGTATTTGGCTTCAATCATTCATTCTGGAACTCCATAATAAAGCATTCTACAGCCAATCTATGGCTGAAGATGACTGTTGGCAAAGGCCTGGTAGCCTGTATAGATGCTTGACTATAGGGAAAGGTCCAGCCCAGTGACACATCTGGTCTACAGAAAATTCCAACATTGCTTTTATCTTTCCAATTCCTTCCTTAAAATTATGACAAAGCAGCTTAGGAAGACTTCATTTCCTGTAGGTCTTTAACATTTCATTAGCATTTCTGAATCAACTCCAGGGGACCTAGCCAAGACATTTGCTTCTAAGTCATGGATGAGTGTTCTATTCAGTCTGGTTGTCTTAGGTCATCTCTCTCCTCCCAGTTCCTGATGATAGGAGCTTGTGGGTAACAATAGCAGAATTCTGATGCTAGCTCCTCCTTCCCAATCCCAGGAGTGGATATTCCCTCCAAGATAGACATACTTTACCTTCCTCTTATGTCTATAGAAAATTGAGTATCGTAAGGTAAACCATAAAGAAGATAAACTCAGCTGCCAGGCCTTTTCCTCATTGCTCTCTCTGCAGGGTCTGCAGATATGAGGAGGCATCCTTGTCCCTCACATTGGCTGCCATCCCCATGCATTTTCTTTCTGCTTCCTGGAATACCATACAACATTTTATAACCAATGCCTTGCTTTGGGGCAGGCGTCATTCTGAATCTGAGAAGTCCTCCTTTGAAGCTTCCCCATCCTTTCAATTCAATTCTGGGACAGAAGTTTAGTCAGGTTTTCTCTGATAGTGCTATGGATAAGGGTCTCCTTCCAGATGAGTATAGATGGCTGCTGGCTTTCCGAGCACACTTGAATTTTTATTTTAGCTGATCTGTGGCATATTTCCACACAAAGCAGGTTGTAGAAGAGTTGAAATGAATCTTTGCCTCCTTCACCACAGTCCATATGCTTCAGCTCACTTAGAAAAAAACTTCAGCTCTTTGATTCTCCACCTCCTCAGTGAAAGACTTGACAGCCTGGAGACTCCTGGAGGCTAGAGATCACCATGCACTCAGTTTGTCTCCAGGGGTAGGGTGCTTCCATCATCAGACTCAACTATGATACAAGCATAGACTCTCACTTATGAGACAGTGGGTACCTGTCTCTGACTGGGTGTTTCTCATTCCCCTTCCAAGAATGTAGCCAACAACAAGGGGTTAAAAGAAAAACAGAAAATCTTTTTATCCTAAGATTATCAACTCAATAGCAAAATAGAGTCCACTATATAGGTATGACAACTTGAAAAGGATAGTGAGGGATTTGAACTTAAAGGAACAGAAGAATGATAACCAAGAATGTGTTGATGTGTGATATAAGTACACCACATCATAGGACAGTTTGTGCCTCAAAGTTTCAAACAATGTCCCTTTGCTGAGGGGACAAGGTGATCACCTTAGCACTGGGGTCAAATCCCTTGTCTATCCTTCCCCTGATGTCACAGCCATATCCAATCAAAAACTACCTCTGAAGCCAACCAGTCTCTCATAGTCATTGCATACTGTTGAATACAGCCTATTACAGGCTCTTTTGTTTATTGTGTTCCATTCCTGGCTGACTCTTCTATGACATGGATCCATCCTGTTCTTTATAGTTATGATTCCTAAAAGTCTTGATAAGGCATGGTTTTGGTTTTGCCACTTGTTATCATGGTTTTTCCACAGACTAGACTCTGAGACCATTTCTTTTGTAGAGACAATTTAGTTAGGAATATTTTTAGAAAATAGAAGATGGGAAAGAAGACATGCCATAAATATAGATATACAGCCAATATCTATTTGGGAAAGTTGTGTTCAATTTTTACTGCCTTTTGATTTGTACCTGTTGGCACAAGTGATATTAGCTTTTAGCCTAGAATGTCCCTTTACTCAGAGGTAAAGACATTCCCTGTCAATGCTGGGCTGCTGGTCTTGTGAAGAACATCTTTCTAGGCTTTGTTCTGCTTAAGCAATCTCTCCTCTTCCTGCATCATGGAACTTTGTACTATGGAACTGCATTTGTGTCTTCTCAGCATCTGCCCTATCTGCTTGCTCCTTTTTCAGGTAACACTTATCTGCCTTCTATCTTTGGCATACCCTCATGTTAAATATTGTCCTACAACACAGAGAGGGTATCCAGTGAGCTGAAAAGCAATACTAAAGAACTCCACTTTGTCAAAGACTCCATCAATCATCATCCAGTGGCCTAAACACTCTTAGCTCCCTGGAACTACTGAAACAGCTAGAACATTTTCAGAGTATTTCAGGCTGGGACTCAGAGAGGTCTTGAAATATAAAGCAAATGGCTTGGGGCTAGGCTTGAGGTGGGGGACAATAAGTACATTTTTGCAAAACTGGTCATGAGATGTATGCACTTGGTCACATGAGCACTAGAAGATGCAGAGGACACAAATTGGTACAAAAAAAAAAAACAAGGGATAACATGTGCAAGGTAGGATGACTATGCTAGAAATTATGGGTCTTACTAATGTCTGGTTTATGCTAAGTGTTCTTGGATCACATTTTCAACAAGGCAGAGGGTCAGATCTTTAGCTCAGAAAGGACATGTCAGCACTGAACAAGAGATACAAAAAAAGAGACTTCAAATCAGTGGCTTAAAACACAGAACTTTATTTTCTCTTGATGCAAGAGGATCTAAATTGAGGGCAACAGCAGAATTCTGTTCACTCTTTGCCATGTTCAGCATCTGGTGCTCCCCATAACCCTAGCTTTTTCTTTGCCTAGAGTGGTAGCCTTCAGTCTCTACATCTATCTTCATATAAGCATCTTTCCTCCTTGTGGGCATCTCTTGGTCTTTACATGAGCTTATGACTAGGGCATTGACCATTGAGTTAAAGCTCCTCCTTACTGTCTGAAAGCCATTTACATTCTGAGGTTGTAATAGCTATGCAATTTGAGAGTATATTATATAACCAAGTGTAGTCTTATATGGGTATAAGGTTGCAAAGAATTGGAAAGGAGTAGCTCAAGATTACAGTCACCAAAATATTTGTAAGACTTTTGCTGTGGGTTACCCACACTGTAAATGAGACTGTGTAATGTTATGTAGTAAACAATAGCTTAAGTAAGCCCAGATTCTTAGAAAAGGAAAATAATTATTACTTTAGTGTAAATTGGTATGACTAACCACCTTCTTGTCTTTCTCCTATCTTAATTTCATGAGTCCTTCCCCAATAGTATTCTCTTTGAGTAAAAGGCACTGGCTGTACAAAAGTTATTTACTTATCTAAATGTTTTTAGAGAAAGATCACAAGCCACAAGTATATTTGGATGACCTTTATTCACATTTAATACTGTTAGAAGTGGAACATCACACTTCCACTTCTAGCTTCAGCCTATATATCTAAATATCATTTTACTGAAAGAAACTTATAAGGTAGAGCTCTGCATTGGCTCTACCTAATCTGCTTTGCTGAACTAAATTGCTGGAGATTTAGCATAGAACTTGGCTGCAAGATTCTAATGGATAAAAATCAGGTGCAGAGCAAATGAGATTAATGTCTCAGCCAGCACCATATATTTCCTTTGCTTAATGTGGAACACAGTATTTCCTCTCCTGGTGAGGCTTCAAAGAATTATCATACTTTAGAGTGAAACTAATTGCCAGAGAGAATGAAAGTTCATTTCCACAGATGAGATGGCTCCTTGGGCCTGGAAAGGAAGGCTTCTTCTTCAATCTTGATTTGCATTCCTGGGGGTGACTGTAGATACTTGAGGACGTCTGCACTTCCGGCTGCCCAGCTGCACAGCAAACCTTTGTCTTCTGTGGCTGATGTGCTTAGGATGTCTATTCTGCCCAGCTGTCTTGCACCAGACAACAAAGAAATGTGATTTTTGCATTGATTTAGTAGTGATAATTTTGGTAATGATGATGATGCTAGCTAATAATTACACAATGGTAGAAGATGTTGTGCAAGGAACATCATGCCAAGACTTTGTTCAGCAAGCCTATATACATATAGATTACGTAGCATTAACAGCCTCCCATAAAAGAGGAAATAATTTCAATGAACCAATCACTCAGAACATGGAAAAAATAAACAAAACACTATCCTCTTCCTTTTATTCTCTGCCTCTTGGTACAAGAAAAGTATTTTACTTTATGTTAGATAACATTATTCCATCATAAGAAAAGAGCCAAAGGGCAGAACTTGACTATCACAGCCAGATATGAATTCTTAAAACCATTTACTCAATAGATCATCTTATATTTTAATGCTCAAGAGCTGAAGAGCAAAACAGGTGAAGTGAATCCCTGGAAGTCACACAGACATGTAAAGAAAATATCCAAAGTTTGATTTCATCAATGTAACTCATAGATGGCATTAATCTAATCTTCAATGATGCTAACTTTAAGAATGGTTTAAGAAATTTCATAGTTATCATACTTGAAAATATTTTACAAAATAAAACCTACCATAATCAGATAACAACACAAATAAACAACTTAATATCAGTAGGTAAAAACTGGCTCTCTTTTATAAATGTTGTGACTGAAACTCCAGTCCAAAGTACATGCTAATTGAACATCCTGGGGGCAGTTAATTAGGTCTCTGCTAGCTCCAACTTCAATTTTTCTAAGAAACTTTGTAACCATTCCTTATCACTTTCTGTGATGTTCATAAGGTATTTCTTCCCTTTCTTGTAGCACGGGTAAAAATTCACTACAAAAGAGATTTATGTGATCATGCCATCTGCTTTGCCAACATGGGAATATTTCCACTTAAGCTAAAACACTGAGTGACAAAGTCCTAGTCACATTAAAATAGGCCTATGTTCTGTGCATAAAAATCCAAATTTAGCTAATTTAATTCTGATACTAGAGAAGCATTGTTATACTTTGAATGTTTTCTTCTTTAAAATCCCAATTAAATTTTTGATTGTCGCAGTAGCATTATTAAAATGGCAGGACCTTTAAGAACCTTCAGAACATGCTAAGGCCATGAGATATTCATAGATGCATAAATTAGACTGCTTCTATCATAAAAAGATTGGTTCCCTTCTTATCTTCACTCTTCTGCCAGGAATAGCATTTCTTCTTTCTGAAGAATGCAGTGAATGTTCACTTGGAAAGAAGGATGTGAATTTTACCCAACAACAAATCTTGAGGTGTCTTGGTCCTAAACTTGCTAGGCTCCAAAATTAATATCTAGAACATGTCTTTCTTTCTAAATTACCCAATTTTAGACATTCTTTCACAGTGTCAAAAAACACAGTCATCCATTTAAAAAAGATAATAGTGTTTGAAATAATTCTAGTTCACAAATGATGACTAGAAACCATAAACAAAATGATACATGATTATTTCAGCGGATTTGTAACCATAGATTCTAGATTCTTTGGTAACTATTTGTTGGGCAGACCAGGTATAATCCTCAGAATGTTAACTTTCTTTCCTTAGCTGTAAATCATTTCCTATCTCTTGGTCTTTCCTGCATGGTCTTTCCTGCTTAGAGCACAAATTCTTGCCATAGTCTTCGTAAATAAAGCACTCTGAAGTAGAGAGCCTGACTTCAGGAGACTTCATCTCATGACTCCTTCTGAAGCACTGTGGTCTGTGCCCTAATGACTCAGCCATTTGTCTGTTTCCATAGAATTTGTGCACAATGCTCTATGGTGAGTTTCTGCCTGCTTCTAAGCAGCTGATAAGAACATTGCCATGTCACAAACCCCAAGACCTTAAACCCATGGAAATGACAATGACATCCCACAGATGTTGACAATGTATGAAAAAGGTATCAATCACAATTTACTCCTCTAACTGCAGCCTGTAATGTTTCTATAAAGAGAACCCATACTCAGACAAATTAACCTGACTCCTCATTCAGCTGTATATTATACACCCACCTACACATTCAGCTTTATATAATAAACCCACCTCCTCATTCAACTATCAATGATGAACATACTTCAGCATTCAGGTACATGTAATCAGCTGAATTCTTCATACAGCTATATATAATAAACCAACATCATTATTCAGCTGTATATAATAAACCTACTTCTTCATTCAGCTCTATATTATAAACTTACCTCTTCATTCAAATACATTTTTTTAAACCCACTACTCATTCAGCTGTACATAATAAACCCACCTCTTTATTCAGGTGTATGTAAGAACCTCCTCCTATATATTCAGGTATATATAAAAAACTTACCCACTTAGTTGCATGTAATAAACCCATGTCCTCCTTCAGGTGTGTAGAATAAAGCCCCTTTGCATTTAACTATATATAATAACTGCCACCATTGTTCAGCTGTAATAAATATACTTAGTCTCCAGGATTCTCTATCAGAGCACATGGTCAACCCAATTCCAGCTTTTCCATAGACATGTTTGGTGTTCCTTCATTCCCATTGCTCCAGTCAGGTCAGTCTCTAAGCTGTGCAGGTCATAACAGTCATCATAAAATATCTATTAGGTGCATCATAAAATAGTAACACTTGGCTGACCTGGGAGACTGTATTCTTCACTCACAATAAACAATGATTTCTATTTGTTTTTGTTTTCGTTTTTCTATTTTCGATCCTGAGTAGCTTATCTTCCAATTCACCACCCATAGAAACAACAAAATAAAACTTCAATTAGTCTATATATTGACAACCAACCTATAGGGAAAGTATAGAAGATAAAAATATCACTTGAGTGATAAAGTAAAAATGCATGTACATCTGACAGAAGATGTACTGTGGAAAAGGGACAAAACAGGAAATGAGGTATGTCCTTGGGTTGATATGGCTAAGAGAAGATTATATGTTGTAAAGTCAGCAGCATAAGCTTAGAACATAGCAAATTCTATAGTAATGCATCTTTTTGGCTATAATACACATATTTCTACCTATTTGTGTTTACTCTTCAATCTGCTTTGTGTTGCTGAAACAAAGTTACTGAGGATAGAAATTTATATGTAAAGAGGTTAGTTTGATTTATGATTATGGTAGATGACAATTTCAAACAGCATGCAACCATTGTTAAAGCAAAATCTTTCCCCTAGAGGCATCAACATGGAGAAGGTGAAAAGAACTCAGATGAATGCAGGAGACATCAAACACATAAGCACATGGATGAGACTTGTTTTATAGTAACTGCTCCTGTGAGGACTAATTCATTCTCCAAGACTAACATCAATCCATGCATGAGATTGGAAACCAATGACTGCAGAATATCTAACTCAGCCCTGCCTCTTAAAGCTCCCCAGGCCTAAATATCACCTAATGACATCTAATTGGCAGCAGAAGAATTTTTGGGGCACTCAGGCACAACCAAGTATAGTAATATAAGTACCTCTTATTACTTATCAGAAATAGAAGCCTTACTCCCATTTCAAGACAATTTGAGAAAATCTTTAGCATTTGTTCAATTTAAAGTCATCTATTTGTACTTTGAATAAGAGCTAAAATCAAAGGCCATTTGGGAAAAAAACATTATGTTTCTTTAGAAGATGAAAGAAAATTCCAAAAGGTCAAAAACAATTTGAAAGATAATTTTTTGTGAAGGAACCCTGAGATGCAGTAAGCCCACACATACACATATAAAAATAGCCTATTTATTTAGTTTTAAAGTGGTATAAGCTGGAATAAGCTTAAAGCTGTAATAATGTTAGCCGCACATAATTGACACATATTCTTTTCCAAGTCTCACTAGAAAGCTCACCTACTAATGCTTATCTTGGCTATATCTCCCTTTCAATCTGATTGATTTTCTCCCAGCTATTTTATTCCACATAAAACATTACTACTTAATAATTATATAGCATAATCTAATCTTTCATTCTCAGGCGAGCTTGAGTCTTAAAAGAAAACCCAAGTACAACATATTTACTCAAATTAAATTTGTTCATTGTGAACAGGAGCCTGGCCTGATATTTGTGCATTAAAGGACACTCAAAGGATCTTCTAACCCTAATTATTCAAATCTTACAGTTACAAGTTGAAAAGATATTTTAACTCATTAAACTGGAAGCATCCACATGAAGGAGTTAAAATGGACTCAGATAAAATTACCAAGCACATGAGCCAGCCATGATTTATAGTCATTGCTTCTTTGAGTACTAATATATTCTGATATTTGGAATGCCTGTTTTTAAAAGCATGCTAACTAATTTTCTATTACATTTTTATTAAGGAGCCATGGAATAACAGTAAGAAGATTTCACCTGAATAGTGGAACACATTTGGTTCCTCTTGACAAAGTTGGGGCTCATATGGACTCTGTCTAATTTTGTACCTAAAAGAATGCTGAATATTGGTATGAATAATGAAGAACATGTAGAATGCTTTGGAAAGGTGAAGACTTAAGATGTAACATTCACTCATATCATATCATAGAATTTCTCGATACTATAAAGAATTCATTTTATACCCAGTCAGTAGCAGAACAGAAGTCTTTGTGACAAGTTTTCTGATAATATTTGGTTTTGTAGACATTTAGAAAAGCGTGGTTTATTAGCAACTGGTCCCCAAGAAATAAGTGGATCTCTCTGAAAATTCCAAATTTATACCAGGTCACATTGAAACTTTTTTTATAAAAAAGATACATGTGGAGATTAATGTTTATTGTCAATTTGACAGAGTTAAAATTGCCTATAAAACAGCCTTCTGGTCTTTTCTGTACTTGGTACGTGCATTTCCAGGAAAGGTTGACCAAGATGAGAAATCTTCCCTGAATGCAGAGGATGATGATTCACAGACTATGTTCTGAGACAGAAGAAATGGGAGAAAGTGACCAAAGCATGAGCTGCCATCATTTTCTGCTTCACTCTAATGTAAACAGTTGTTCAAGCTCCTGCCACCATGATGTTCCTGCAATAATATCTAAACCTTAAATATGATCCAAATTAAGATTTCCATTCTTAGGTTATTTTTAGGGTATTTTTCACAGAAATAAGAAAAGTAACTAAGAAAGCATGCTATTAGAAAGAGTGAGGGTATGGTTTTAATTAAACCTGATTGTATAGTTTTTAGGCCCTTGAAGCTGGTCTGTAGGAGAAGGTAAAATTTAGAAGACCAGGAAGGTCTAAATGTGCTGTGATCAGAGTTTAATGAGCTATGAACTAAAAGAAAATCTGATTTCTGTAAGTTGCTTTTGTGAGGTATTTTGTCACAGCTATGAGAAAAAGAACTAACTAAAACAAAGACACAAGACACAATGATTTCAATAGAAAGAGAGTCTGGGTATCATTTAACATGCTGGGGTGAATAAATTATATGGTAAATAGAATTAATATAAATGAAAATGTAATAATGGCAAAAAGTAATAATGGTGACAAGAAAAGGGAATTGTGTTGGTATCATTTTATTGAAGTAGAAGTTTATCTGGAGAATAAATTAAGGAGAAGCTCTTTCAAGATTAGAATATGAGGGATGATTTTGGACAAAGTGTCATATGAACTGAACTCTGAAATTCAGAGTGAGTTTTGAGAAACAGGAATGATTGAATAGGGAGTTTTAGCAAAACAGGCAATCATGGGCAAATGGCAGCGATGAAGAAGCACATGTCATGTGGAAGGACCACTAAATAACTCAATATGATGACAGCCAAGGCTTTCACTATAGAGACTTAGAAAAGAGACATTGCAAAGGAATTTGCACAAGACAGTTATGCTCATGAATGCAGGATTAAAGATCTTCAATTTTAGCTCATAAGCAATGAGGGACTATAAACCCTGGTCTTCACTGAGATAAGTTGCTCAAACTCATCAGTGAGGAAAATACAAGGAAGGCTATTCTCAGGGCTCCAGCCCCTGGCTGCTGTGATGATTACCTGGGCTAGAAGACTCTAGGATCTCAACAGAGACTCACCAAGATCTTGATGCCTGCTGTTCTAACAAAATACCTTTGTAAAGAGAATAATCCATTTAGTTCACACCTGTGGAATTTCAAAAACATGCTGCTAGCCTTGATTTAGTTCTCATCAGTCTCCCCTGGTAATTACAGTATCACAGTGGTCAAAATATGCATAACATGACCATGTTTAGTTAGGAAGCCATATAAAAGTCAGTGACTATTATAACTCACTCTCTCCAGGACTAGATTGGGATCTAGATATACCACTTAATGAAAAGACACATTCTGCACTGAAGACAAAGTAGTAAAGAAACAAGTTTTTGAAAAACATAAGCAGCTCCATCCAGAGGAATGGAGCTTTTGAGGGCAAGTTTGAGCCATAGGTCAGTCAGCTTTGGGCCTATGATACATCATGTCTTCATGTCTTCTCCCTGTACATCCTTGGATTCATTTGGCTGTAATAATAATAATAATAATAATAATAATAATAATATATGCATTTTAAAATCCACAGTGACTGGGAATTCAGTGTTGTACTCATTCTGCTGCTGACCCAGCTTTTTGCCTGTCACCAGTGCATGGCTTGTCATTACTTAATGATGGATTTATAAAAATTTTACAACTGCTTCCACACTCCAACTCCTATTCCTCTGTTACTGTTCACACTTTAACAGTTCTTTGTAGCTACTGTAGTTGTGTTTCTCCTACACTGAATCTGTTTGGATGGTTGGGGCAAACATTCATACACATATATGTGCATATATATATACACATATATATTTGATATAATATATTATTATATGTTATTACATTATATATGTTATATGTAAATATGTGTAGATACACTAAATGCATACATACATATATATTGCATAACAATCAATGGAAATGAGAATATCAACTAGAGAGTGGGGACACAAAGTTTGTAGGAAGAATGTTAGGGGTATATATAGAGAGATATATATAGATATGGCTGTATAATTTTTAAATATGTGTATATATATATATATATACATATATATGTATACACACACACATATGGCTATAATACTAACAGGGTACTAACAGTAATTCCTCAAGACCAATATCCATCCTCCTAGCAGGCCCAACCAGCCAAACAAATTCAGTATAGAAGAAACACAACTACAGTAGCTACAAAGAATTGTTAAAGTGTGAACAGTAACAGAAGAATAGGAGTCAGAGTGTGGAAGCAGTTGTAAAATTTTTATAAATCCGTCATTAGGTAATGACAAGCCATGCACTGGTGACAGGCAAAGCTGGGTCAGCAGCAGAATGAGTACAACACTGAATTCCCAGTCACTGTGGATTTTAAAATGCACATGTGGTTGGAAAATATAGGAAGGAATCAGAAAGAACTTGGGGGGTGGAAGCAGAGTGGGAGAAAGTTGAGTTTGCTCTTCAACAAGTTGATATACATATGCAAAGCTGCTCGGACAGAACTGTCAAGCCTGCATCAGGGAAAACCTAAGGTTGAGATGTGGGAACAGATACAATTTCTAGATATCCCAAAGGAGTATCTGCTTGTGAATACCCTGTGAGAACTGGTATTGTGTCTATACTTGTACTCTTAAAATATGTTCCAAATGATAATAGAATCATATCACTTTCCTCCTGCCTTTCAACAACTTAGCCCTTCCCAACTATCTTCCAACAAACTCCTCCTGTGTCTCTACTCTCATGAAGATTGTCTCATTTTCATTGATTACTATGCAATAAAATCCTGTGTATGTATTTATTATATACACTATATATGTATACATATATATATATAGATACATGCATATTCACAGTTGTACACACACACATATATTCAACTTGCTGTGTCCATTTTTTATTTTATTTATTTACATTTCAAATGTTGTACTCTTCTCAGTCTCTCCTCTGCAAACCCCCATTCCATCCCTCCTCCCCTTTGCTTCTAAGAGGGTACTCCCCCACCCATCCACCCCTCTAACATCCCCCTTTGCTGGGGCAAAAAGCCTCCACAAGACCAAGTACCTCCCCTCCCATTAATGCTGGATAAGGCAATCCTCTGCTACATATGTAGCAGGATCCATGGACTCATCCATGTATAGTCTTGTTGGAGTGTATACAGCTCAAAACTGGCTACTCTGCATTAAACAACCAATAAGGGGACTCTACCTTAGGAAAAGCTTAAATCTCATTTTCCCAGTAGTCTTCAATTGCTTGTAATTCTTTGTCTAGTGGTAGGACCCATGTTAATATGCCCATGAACATTGCTATTGTTCTGATCTCATTATGGAGCCATATCTATAAGAGACTATATCATATCACACTCTCTAGTAATCTAGTATCCTGGCTCTTAAAATCCTTCTGGCCCTCTTCCAAGATGACCCTGAGCCATAGCTGCAGGAGCTATGATACAGATATATCCTTTGGGGCTAGGCTCCCCCAAACCCATTAATCTCTGCATTGTATCCAGTTTGGTTTTTTTCTATGATAATTTCTATTTGATATAAAGAGAGGCTTGTTTGCTAAGGGATAGTAGGTATGCTTATCTGTGTGTATAAGGATAAATTCTGGAAAAAATAAGAAATTACACAAGTCTAGCAATGTGGGAGTTAAGACTTTTTCAAAGGCCCATAACTTCTTTACTAATCCTAAGACCTTTATACTTAAAAATCACTAGGAAGAAGAAAACCAGAAGCAGACAAAATATTTCATATAAAATATACACAAAAAGAAAATGGACAAGATCAATGCCCCAGGAGCCAAGAGGGCAAAGTATATCTTACAAAAGCCAGAGGGAATTGCAGGAAAATCCTTCAGCGAAGCCAAGAATGTGAACTAAGGATGCAGTGGTTTCATGACACATTATATGCTGGACAGTGTCACAGTAGCACAAGGTGAGGAACTGCTCACTGGACAGACAGTAAAGGAATTTAGACAATCACATGCATGTAGAAAGTTCCAGAGCAGAAGATTTTCATGAAAGGAGCAAGGTGGAAAATTTAATTCCTCAAACATTCATTCTGTGTGAGACTCATAATAAAAGACTCTTTTTTTCCTACTGTCAGCTCATTACCTTGAGGTTCTCAAGTGAGGATATCTGCTCCCATTTCTAAAATTAAATCAGAGTTCCTAATGCTGCTTTTAAACAATACTTTTCATTCACTTATGGTTGCTGTTGTTGCTGTTGTTTGTTATCTAGGGGCTGGATCATGCTATTAACAGAGTAGCATTAAAACTTTGCAGGCTCCTCAGGCCTCCTCCCCCAAAATAGAGAGTCATATAAAGCCCCATAGAGAGTACTCACAGCAACTAGCTGACTGCAGTCCAAGGCCAGCAATCTCCAGAGACCCTGCTTGCTAGAAGCAATGCTAGGTCCATACAAAACAGAGGATTCATTTTGAGTGTGTCAAAGGAAAACTTTAAAACAAGTTCTCAGTGAAAAATAATTGAGGGGGAATGGCAGAGAATTCTGGGAAAAACTGCAATAGCTATGAGTGATCTCGTGAAGACAATATCCAAGAAATACAACATTAGAGATTCCCTTAAAACTCAACCTGTCTAGATTGGCTATAAGCAAAGATTGGATCTTCTGAAACCCAGGACTTACGTTGATAACATAATGCCTACAGATCCATATGTAAGGAGACAGGTTTATTGTAGAGAAGCTAGACCATGGGATGATGAGAAACCCAAGAAAAGGAGATTTTACCTGTCAGAGGCACAGTTCCCTTTCCTTAGACAAGAAACAATGTTAACTGTCATGCATTGGAGGGGAAAATGCCCCTTTGCTTTCCCACATACATAGCCTAAATGAGTGACTGTGCTGGGAGATGAGAAGATTTCCTCTTTTTATTGTCAGAAGAGGAACTGAACTGATAGAAACTAAAAAGAGAAGGGAGAAGGGACATAAATTAGAT
Organism: Mastomys coucha; assembly: GCF_008632895.1. Taxonomy (NCBI): domain Eukaryota; kingdom Metazoa; phylum Chordata; class Mammalia; order Rodentia; family Muridae; genus Mastomys; species Mastomys coucha. Next base: position 17,617,926 of record NW_022196905.1, read on the forward strand.
AGGCTACAAGGCTTGGTGTGACCTAGAAAAGGATGTAACTAGTAAATGAAGGCACACTGCTGACCTTGGTACTGGAATAAATCTGAAATGCACTTGGAATGAGACTGACCACTTCAAGTTTCTTCCTGACCTCTTTCTCTCTCAGTTCATTACCTTGAGGTTCTGAAATGAGAACATCTGCTCCCATCTCTAAAATTAAATCAGAATTCGTAAAGCTGCTTCTAAACAAGAATGTTATTCATTCAATTGTTGTTATTGTTTAGAGGCAAGATCATGCTACTAACAGAATAATATTATTAGTAACAGAAGACCTATTAAAGCAAAGCTATCCCCTTCTAGACAGAAGAATGGAATCTACCTCTGAGTAATCATATATGGTTGCTGTCTATGTTAATCTACTGGCTAATCACCCAGCAAAAGACCACTCTCAGGAAGGTGTGTTCACTTTAAGCCTGTGTAAGAGATGGAAGGAATAATTCTCTCACTAATGAGAGAATGTACTTTTCCTTCCCAGAATTCTAGACCCTTAGCACAGTAGCTTACAGAGTCTGTCATGACAGTTTCAAAGCCCACTTATAATTGTTAATTACTTAGAAAATCTTAGCTTTTCCTATCTCTTTTCTAAGGATGATTTTCCTAACTCTTTGGGCTTTACTCTTTAAATCTTCTCTCCCCATCATATGTCTACTGGTCTGCCATGTGGTGGACTCCCATGTTGCCTTAACTACGCCTTTTTCTCTTTATGGACACTAGCTTCCTTCTCCAGGGTACTTCCAAGATTTATAGCTAATCTGACCTGGCATTTTTCTTTTAAATTCAAGTAAAGTCATCATCAGGCTTCCATGTGAGTCTGCTCTGATAATATCTTATTAAGTAAGCTAAGAATCCCGAGAGGCCTTGACTTTTCTACTATTCTGTGCTGATCATGAAGAATCTCATCAAATTTCCAGCAACACTATGTAGTGCTCTCAGGCCTGGAACTCAGGATCCTCCTGCTTTAGTCTTCTGAACGCCCGAATTACAGGAATGAGTACCACACTCAATAATAATTATAAAATAACTCTTTTAATTATTAAGCTGACTATCCAGTTGAAATCAAAATATAAATAGTTCAAAAGATAGATTGTAGAAAGATAAATAAATTACAGCTAAATATTACATAAATGGTAGATAGATACATAGATAGATAGATAGATAGATAGATAGATAGATAGATAGATAGATAGATAGATGAAATATAGGTAGGTAGTAAGTCATGGACTAGAGAGAGAGAGAGAGAGAGAGACAGATAGACAGAAAGACAGATAGACAGACAGACAGAAAGACAGACAGACAAAAATACAGACAGATAGATGAAAGAATGACAGATATAATAGAGGTAGTTATAAGCTTTTAAGAGTATAAATTATAATTTAAATATTAAAAATAATGAAAATGTTGTACTATTCAGTAATTTCACCAGGGAAATTGATTTTCTATCTGATAACATATGAAAGATAAGCTAATACATGCAAATTATCTTTGAATGTTTTCTCAGAATATGCTAGATTTTTTTCATGTTTTTAAAACATTGAATTTATTTTGGATTGCCTAAAGGTTTGATGAACTTCCATATTTTCCAAAATGGCTGCACTTATTTGTACTCCTATCAACTGGTCCAAAATTTTTCTTCACTCATAAACAACATTTATCATCTTTCCTTTACCGTCCTTTTTATACTATCCATTCTAACAAGCAAAAGAAGATAGCTCATTATGGATTTAATTTGCATTTGCCTAATGATTAGCAAGGTTTATTCTTTTTTTCATGGACCTTTTGACCATTTATTTCTTGCCTGTTGAGAAAACTGTGCTTTTATGCTTTTAGAAATTGAGTTATTTGTTTTATTGCTGAGTTCTTCACATAGTGTGGATGTTAACTCCTTACCAAATGCGTAGTTAGCACATATTTTCTCATACTCTACATGTTTTTTTCTTCTCTATGAAAAATTTCTTTTGTTCTGCAGAAGCTTTTGGTTTATAAAAATTAAATTTTTATATAATCCTGCATGAGTATATTTAAATTAGTTGCAATCATTATATCAAAGTGGTATCTGCACAACTATGTTTATTGTGGCAGTGTACACAATATCTAAAAACAAGAAGTCAACCTAGGTTTCTATCAAGAGATAAATGAATAAACAAAATGCAAAAACAAAACAAAATATGCCATTCATTCTGGAAAATTATTCAACCTTTTTTTTTAAAAAGGAAATGTCATTTGAAAACACACAAATAAAAAGGATCATTGTGCTTAGTGAAGTAAGCTAGCTACAGGAGGATAAATAATTATTCTTTACCAATATATTTATGTTTATAAATACAAGTTTATGGTCATTATGTTTATTCACTTGTATGTAGATCTAAAAATTAAAAACCCATCTAACTCAAGTAATATGATGATTTTTCATAGTCTGGTGTGGAAAGAGAAGACAGAATCAGAAAGTGCTGGTGGAGAGTTGCACAAGTCAACAGGGTGAGAAGCTAACTGTACTCCAAACTAGTGTGAGTCTAATTATAACAATAACTGCTTCAAAGCAACTGAAAGGAAATTTCTATGTGCCACCACAGAAAATAATGAGAAATAAAGCATACTAATTAGCTTGTAACAAGCATTCCATATTTTATAAATACATCAAGAAATCACATTGCACCTGCACATGTATACAACTATAATTGGTTATTAAAATAATATTAATGAAAATTTGAAATTGTTATTAAAAAGTCTTCATATTTGAGAAAGATAACTAGTTTAAATCTTCATTCTATACCTTCAGTGTCCTGCTATAAAAACACATATTACATTTATATATTTAAGTGTTTAGCCACTTCTTCTAAAGTTTAAAACCTACTATATGTTTAGATTTTTTTCTTGGAAAAAAAATGATCATAGAATGAACCAAGAACAGGAATTTACATCATGCCATGTAGTACGTATTGCTCCCAAAAGCTTCTGTGGAACTTGCCAGGATATCTTATAAGACTCATTTTTCCATCTATAAAACCCATCTTCTAATATATGTCAGGCAAGAGGAGCATGGTACAGCAGTGATCATCCTTTCATTTTCTTCAGCAAAATTTGTAAAGAGTTTAAATGAAAATACTATATAAGGCTTGAAAAGCCTGTTCCTTAAAGACAAGTATTATCAAACAAATCTCAGTACCAGAAATGAAAATTCTGTCTGTGAAATATTGTTCTGGGAGATGCCAAAGATTCCCAAACCATACAGGCTGGGAGAGAAAAGGCAGCAAAATGTAGAGAATTAACAATCTCCATCTTAGATCACATTACATAGTTCTTGACTCTTCAGAAAACCAAAAGTTATAGACATTGAAAAATACATAGTTCTTTCATATAAAAGATATACACATTTTATATTTTTATTAAAGATTTTTAAAATGCATGTAAAAGAAATACATTTTGAAAATTTCGTTCATATGACCACCAATGAGATTAAAACCTAGAACCCAGGGTAGGGGAATGCTAGGGTGCTGAGTCAGAAGAGAATGGGCAGGTGGGGGAGCACCTTCATAGAGGAAGGTGAGGGAGAGGGGGATAAGAGGGTTACATAGCCTATACAGAGAAGGTGACAACATTAAAATGTCAATAAATAAAATAACGAATAAAAAATGAAATAAGATAATAGATGTATTCTTTGGAAAAGAAAATTTCAAGGCAAGATGGTCTTCAGTCTTTTCTGAAGAAACAACTATGATTAAAAGAAAGTTGGAGCAATAGGTAAGTATTCCCTCAGAGTCAGGACATAATTGGTTCTGCTGTAGTTCAAGGGAGCCAGTTGTTAAGCTGGTAAAATAATTTGGCATTGCACTATCATCATTGATATGCAAGATTTAGGAGGTAAGAGAAAACAGTTGAGGCCATTCAATGTGTAAGAGTGTAAGAGGCTTTAGTTTTAAGCCTTGAAGATGTAGACCCAGGTGTATTGGAACCCTCAAAATATGAATGATTTTAGGACTATCTAAAACAGGAAAGCAGATATAGGGAGTACCCTTGGCCTAAATATAAGCAAATCTGTGTGTTAAAGTGTTGAGCAGTGATGATGGATACATAACTCTCTGGGGTACAAAAAAAATTATATATCACAACACCAAGAAGGCAGACATGAAGCTATAGGCGTTACTATTTGCCTTGCTTTATCTCAACTTGTTCCCTGTTTACTATGCCCTTATTCCTGACTTTTGGATTATAAATGTTTACTTTGTTTCATTATATGTTGCAAATATGTAACAGTTTTTGTTTGAACACATCCCACAACCACAACTTAGACACCGTATAACCTTTTAAAGTAGAATTTTTAAACATTATGGACCTTCAACTTTGATGGTATTTATGTTATAAAAAACTTGTAATATTGAAGGCAATGAGTGCAAGGTGGTCGGATAAAGTGTTATTTGTGTAGGTGTCACATTGATAAATGGTAGAGTTGAAGTTATTTGTCAACTTTGCATAATCTAGAACCACTGGAGAGCAGGGTCTCTGTGAACAACTGTATAGGCTATGCTTCCCTTATAGGGAAGACTATCTACTATCTGTAGGGTATTCTGATTATGTTAACTGATATAAGAAGACCCAGCATAGAAGTGGACAACTGTCTTAGGGTTTTACTTCTGTGAATAGACACCATGACCAAGGTAAGTCTTATAAGGACAACATTTAATTGGGGTTGGCTTACAGGTTCAGAGGTTCAGTCCCTTATCATCAAGGCAGGAACATGGCAGCATCCTGACAGGCACAGTGCCGGAAAAGCTAAGAGTTCTACATCTTTATCTGAAGACTGCTAGCAGAATACTGACTTCCAGGCATCTAAGATGACAATCTTAAAGCCACAGTGACCCACTTACTACAACAGGGCCACACCCTCTAATAGTGCCATTCCCTGGGCTGAGCAAATACAAACCATCACAACAAGAAGTACCATACCATGAATTTTGGTTCTAGTAGAAAACAATGGAGAAAAACAGCTAACCCATAGGCATCCATGCTCTCTTCTGGTCTGCAGATGTGACTACCTGCTTCACTTGATTTTTACATACTTGCAGCATATAATGACACAAAGTGAACCAAAAATCAAGAATAAGGCCATAGTAAACAAGGAACAGCTGGAATACAGCAAGGTAAATGATAAAGCTTCCACAGGTCACTTTGACTTTTCCACAATGATGGACTGCAAATTTGAACTGGGACACTGCTAAACCCTTCCACCCGTGAGGTGTTTTTGTCAGATCATTTCATCACAGCAAACAGAAATGAAACTAAGGTATTGTCCTTATTTATATTCTTTATGCCATATGCATTTGATATTTTCTGATAGTTTTGTCTTTTGTAAGAAATATGTGATGTTCCTCCCTATAAACACTACATTAGATTTATTCCATAATCTCAAAATCTGTATTTTAATTAGTGATTGGATTAAAGTATTTCCTAATATTTTTCTCTTTCTTCTTTAAAAATAGTTTTTTTTACATTAACATATTTATTCACTTTACATCTTGGTAGCAGCATCCTGCCCCCAACTCCAACCATCACAAATCCCTTTCCCCATTACTCTCTCCTCCTCAAATAAAGGTGAAGTACCCTCTTAGGAAGTCCCCTAATCAACTTCAAATCACAACAGAATTAAGTGCATTCTCTCACACCAGCGCCAGACCAATCAGTCTACCTAGTGGACAGAGATGTAACAGCATGTGAAGGTCAGAGATATCTCCTGCTCTAATTCTTAGAGGGACCACATGAAGGCCAAACAGCACATCTGCGACAAACATAGAGGGGGTCAAGGTCCAGCCCCTGTATGCTCCTTGCTTGGAGTTTCAGTATTTGTGAGACCCAATTAGTTGACTTATAGCTTTTCTGGTGGTGTCATTGACCCCTCCAGCTACCTCAATCCTTTCCCACAGTCTTCCATATCATTCCCTGAGCCAACCTAAGACAGGCCCAATTTGAGACCCATTCCATGGGAGAGAAGCAACCCCTGACACTATTGATAATACTATGCTATTCTTAGAGACAGGAGCCTAGCATAACTGTCTCCCAAGATTCTTCATCCAGCAGTGGATTGAAACTTATGAAGACATCCACAGCCAAAAATCAAAAGGGGGCTCAGAGAAAAGAAAACATTTTTAAATTAGATATTTTCTTTTATTAATATGTATTTCTTTATTTACATTTCAAATGTTATCCCCCTTCCTGGTTTCCCCTCCTAAAACTTCCTATCCCATCCTCCCTCCCCTGCTCACCAATCCACCCATTCCTGCTTCCTGGCCCTGGCATTCCCTTATACTGGGGCAAAGAACTATCACAGGACCAAGGGCCTCTCCTGCTATTGATGACCAACAATACCATTGTATGCTACATATGCAGATAAAACCTTGAGTCCAGCCATGTGTACTCTCTGCTTGGTGGTTTGGTCCCTGGGAGTTCTAGGGGTACTGGTAGAGCCTCTCAGAAGACAACAATAACAGGCTTCTGTCAGCAAGCACTTGTTGCCATCTACAGTAGTGTCTGAGTTTAGTGACTGTATATGGGAAGGATCTCCTGGTGGGACAGTCTCTGAATGATCCTTCCTTCAGTCTCTGCTCCACACTTTGTCTCTGAAACTCCTTCCATGGGTAGTTTGTTCTCCCTTCTAAGAAGAACTGAAGTTACTACACTTTGGTCTTTCTTCTTCTTGGGTTTCATGTGGTTTGTGAATTGTATCTTGGGTATTCCGAGCTTCTAGGCTAATATCCACTTATCAGTGAGTGCATACCATGTGTGTTCTTTTGTGATTGGGTTACCTCACTCAGGATGGCATTTTAAGGTTCCATCCATTTGCCTACAAATATCATGAATTCATTGTTAATAATAGCTGAATAGTACTCCATTGTGTAAATGTGCCACATTTTCTGTATCCTTTCCTCTGTTGAGGGACATCTACGTTCTTTCCAGCTTCTGGCTATTATAAATAAGGCTGCTATGAACATAGTGGAGCAAGTGTCCTTATTACATGTTGGATCATCTTCTGGGTATAAACCCAGGAGTACTATTGCTGGGTTCTCATGTAGTATGACATTCAATTTTCTGAGGAACAGCCAAATTGATTTCCAGAGTGGTTGTACCAGCTTGCAATCCCAGTAGAAATGGATGAGTGTTCCTCTTTCTCCACATCCTCTCCAGTATTTGTTGTCACATGAGTTTTTGATCTGAGCAATTCTGACTGGTGTGAAGTGGAATCTCAGGGTTGTTTTGATTTGCTGATGATTAAGGATGTTGAACATTTCTTTAGGTACTTCTCAGCCATTCAATATTCCTTAGTTGAGAGTTCTGTCTTTAGCTCTGTACCCCACTTTTAATAGGGTTATTTGGTTTTTTGAAGTCTAACTTCTTGAGTTCTTTGTATATATTGGATATTAGCCCTCTATCAGATGTAGGATTGGTAAAGATCTTTTCCCAATCTGTTCATTACTATTTTGTCCTATTGACAGTGTTCTTTGTCTTACAGAAGCTTTCCAGTTTTTTGAGGTCCCATTTGTCAATTCGTGATCTTAGGGCATAAGCCATTGGAGTTCTGTTCAGGAACTTTTCCCCTGTGCCCATGTGCTTGAGGTTCTTCCCCACTTCATTTTCTATTTGTTTCAGGTTTTATGTGGAAGTTCTTGATCCATTTGGACTTGAGTTTTGTACAATGAGATAAGAATAGATTGATTTGCATTCCCCTGCATGCCAGCTGACAGTTGAACCAGCACCATTTGTTGAAAATGCTGTCTTTTTTCCACTGGATGGTTTTAGCTTCTTTGTCAAAGTTCAAATGACCATAGGAGTGTGGGTTCATTTCTCAGTCTTCAATTTTGTTCCATTGATCTACATGCCTGTTTCTGTACCAATACCAAGCAGTTTTTATCACTATTGCTCTGTAATACAGCTTGAGGTCAGGGATGGTGATTCCCCCAGAAGTTCTTTTATTGTTTAGAATGATTTTCGGTATCCTGGGTTTTTTGTTATCCCAGATGAATTTGCAAATTGTTCTTTCTGACTCTATGAAGAATTGAGTTGGAATTTTGATGGGGACTGCATTGAATCTGTACATTGCTATTGTCAAGATGGACAGTTTTACTATATTAATTTGCCAAACCATGAGCAAGAAATATCTTTCCATTTTCTGAGATCTTCTTAAAAGACTTGAAGTTCTTGCTCTTCAAGAAAATCAATAAGATAGATAAACCCTTAGCTAGAGTAACCAGAGAGCACAGAGACAGTATCCAAATTAACAAAATCAGAAATGAAAAGTGAGACATAACAACAGAACCAGAGGAAATTCAAAAATCATCATATTCTACTACAAAAGCCTATTATTTAACAAAACTGGAAAATGTGGATTAAATGGACAATTTTCTAGACAGATATCAGGTGTCAAAGTTAAATAAGGATCAGATAATCCATCTAAACAGTCCCATAACCCCTAAAGAAATAGAAGCAGTCATTAATAGTCTCCCAACCAAAATAAGCCCAGGACCAGATGGGTTTAGTGCAGAATTCTATCAGATCTTCAAGGAAGACTTAATACCAATACTTTGCAAACTGTTCCACCAAATAGAAACAGAAGGAACACTACCCAATTCATTCTATGAAACAACAATTATGCTTATACCTAAACCACACAAAGATCCAACAAAGAAAGAGAACTTCAGACCTATTTCCCTTATGAATACCAATGCAAAAATACTCAATAAAATTCTCAAAAACCAAGTCCAAGAACAAAACAAAATGATCATCCAACATGATCAAGTAGGCTTCATTCTAGGGATGCATGGATGGTTCAATATACAAAAATATATCAACTAATCCATTATATATACAAACACAAAGGGTAAAAATCACATGATCGTTCCATTAGATGCTGAGAAAGCATTTGACAAAATCCAGCACCCCTTCATGTTAAAAGTCTTGGAAAGATGAGAAATTCAAGGCCCATACTTAAACATAGCAAAAGCAACATACAGCAAACCAGTAGCCAACATCAAACAAAATGGACTAGACAAGCCTGCCCACTCTCTCCCTATCTATTCAATATAGTACTTGAAATCTTTGCCAGAGCAATTAGAAAACAAAAAGGTTTTATAGAAGCTTTTTAATTTCAAAATATTTGATATATTTGATATCCCAAATGTTGTGTTCTCTAATAATACACATATAAATGAAACAAAACATACCTAAGATTTTTACCAGTGATTTTTATCAATCATTCAAAATGCAATGATATACATATCTGAAAGTATCAAAAGGATATCCATTATTTTGCTCATTTACTGAAACTGATTTTAAAAGTTCAAATATTTTAGAAAAAGAACTATACTGAAATTTATAGTACAAGCTGTGATCAATTTAAGTGAATAGTACATATATTTTTAAAATATATTCTAAAATTATTTTTTTTAAAAAAAAATGAAATTGGGAGGGAGATGTTATGGGATTCTGAGGTGAGGAAGTTGGACAAGATAAGTGAGGGTGGTAGTAATCACTGGATGGGACCCTGAGTTCTGTAACCGAAGAAAGTGAACTGAACAGCAACAAATGTCCATTGCTTTCTGCTTCTTATTTTATTTTTGTTTTTTTGCTTCTAAAACTTTATCACTTTTTTATTTTATTTTATTTATTTTTATTAAATTATTTATTTAAATTCCAAATGCTGCTCCTTCTTCTCTGTACCCTCTCTTGGAGTTCTACCTATCCTCCTTCTCCCTTTGCCTCTGAAATGGTGCTCTCCCACCCACCTTGCCATCCCCAGCATCACCTTTCCCTGGGGCATCAAGTCTCTACAGGATTAGGCACAGCCTCTCCTAGTGAGGCCAGGCAAGTCAGTTCTCTGCTATATATATGATGGGGGCCACTGACCAGCACATGTATGCTCTTTGCTTGATGCCATAGTCTCTGTGAGCTCCCAGGTGTCAGTGTTAGTTGGTCTCCCTATGGGGTTTCCCTCCATTTCACCTCCTTCAATACTTGCCCTAATTCTTCCATAGAGTACCAGACCTCAGTCCAGTAGTTGGCTATAAGTATCTGCATCTGTCACAGTCAGCTGTGTGTGTAGCCTCATGTAGGATATCATGCTAGGCGCCTGACTGCACATAGAACATGGTATCAGTAATAGGGTCAGGGTTTGGTGACTGCACATGGGATAGATCACAAGGTGGGCCAGTCATTGGATGGCCTTTCCTTCAGTCTCTGCTCTATTTTTGTCCCTGTTTTTCCTTTAGATAGGAAAAATTCTGGGTCAAAAATTTTGAAGATAGGTGGGAGGCTCCATCCCTTCACTGGGGACCCTGCCTACCTACTGGAAATAGTCTCTTCAGGTTAGATCTCTCCACTGTTGTGCATTTATGCTAAGGTCATCCCCATTCAATCCTGGGAGCCTCTTAACATCCCAGGTCTCTAGAGGTCCCCCTTGCCCAAGGCTGCATATCTCCATTCATTCTCCTGACCTTCTGGGTTTCTCTCTTGTCTTCCCCATACCTGACCCTGCCTCCCTTTTCACCTCCCCCTCCCATCTCCAACCCAGTTCTCTCCCTCCCTCTGCCTCCTGTGATTATTTTGTTCCTCTGACTAAGTTGCATTGACTCATCCTCACTTTGGCATTCGTTTTTTGTTAAACAACAGACAGTCCATGAGTTGTATCATAGCTATTCTGTACTTTTTGGCTAATATCCACCTATCTGTGAATACATAACGTACATGTCCTTTTGGGTCTGGATTACCTCCTAAGGATGATTATTTTTTAGTTCCATCCATTTGCCTGCAAAATTCATGATGTCTTTTTTTTTTCAATGCCTGAATAATATCCCACTGTGTAAATGAACACTTTCTGTATCCATTCTTTCATTGTGTAAATGAACCACATTTTCTGTATCCTTTCTTCTGTTGTGGGAAATCTGGGTTGTTTCCAGCTTCTGGCTATTATGAAGGCTGCTATGAACATGGTGGAGCACATGTCCTTGTAGTATGGTGAAGCATTTTTGGATATATGCCCAGGAGTACAATAACTGAGTCTTCAGATAAAACTATTTCCAATTTTTTGAGGAACTGCCAGATTGATTTCCAGAGTGGTTATATGAGTTTGCAATCCACCAACAATAGAATTTTCCTCTTTTCCACATGCTCACCAGTATGTGCTGTCACCTGAGTTTTTTATCTTAGCCATCCTAAATGATGTAAGGTATAATCTCAGGGTCATTTTGATTTGCATTTCCCTAATGATTAAGGATGTTGAATACTTCTTTAAGTGCTTCTTGGCCACTCAGGATTCCTGTTGAGAATTCTCTGTTTAGCTGTACTACATTTTTAAATTCAGTTATTTGGAGTTTTTTTTTGTGGATGGTAATCTAACTTCTTTAGTTCTTTATATATTTTGGATATTAACTCTCTATTGGCTGTAGGATTAGTGAAGATCTTTGCCCAATCTGTAGTTAGCTGTTTTGTCCTATTGACAGTGTCTTTTGTCTTACAGAAGCTTTTTACTTTCATGAGGTCCTATTTGTCAATTTTTGATCTTAGAGCATAAGCCATTGATGTTTCAGGAAGTTTCCACCTGTGCCAATGTGTTTGGAGCTATTTCTGACTAGCTCTTCTACTAGCCTGAGTTTATCTGGTTTCATGTTGAGGTCCTTGTTCCCATGGACTTGAGCTTTGTATAAGATGATAAATATGGATCAATTTGCATTCTTTTACATGCAGTGCACCAATTTGACTAGCAGCATTTGTTGAAAATGCTTTGTTTCTTTCCATTGTATGGTTTTGGCTTCTTCGTCCATAGGTGTGTGAGTGCCGGCTTCTTGTAAGTAGATGCAATATGAATGGCTGCTTCTAGCCCCTTCTACCTCTTCTCTGCTGTCACTGAATAAACCTTGAACTATGAGACAAAATAAATACTCTCCCATATGTTGCTCTCTGAAGTACTTTTCACAGCGTCAGGAAGAGAAACTAAGGCAAAGGAGCTCACAAAATACTCAGACCCTATCCCAATAGTCTTTACATACATTATATTCAAGAAGGCCCTTGCACAAGCAGTCATTTCCAGGACATTAGCAAAGGTCACTTGGTACAGTGAAACTGCAAAGAATAGTGAACCTAAACTAACCACAAGAAGCATTATCACTGGAAAAAAATTTCATTTGAGAGTGCAGAGTCAGAGGAACTATAAATATGTTGAGTTATCAGAAGACTGTGAAATCCCTGGCTTTGAAGATGTACAAACCGCTTAGGACAGAAAATTTAAGTAAGATGACTCTCCCGTAAATGGTCGAAGAGAACATTCCTGCTCAGCAAGGATTATGTCAGCCATCCCATCTGCAGAAATTTAAAAAGGTAAATTTGTTCTGTTTTAAGGCACAGAATTTGTGGTACAAAAGAAAATCAAGAGTTGTTTTATCTTTACTGACATTGACACATTAGTTTCTCATAATTGTCAATATGCTACTTCTTTTCTTTTTTTAAACTTTCAAATCATCTTTATATTAAAAGGCTTACTAAGCCAGGCAGTGGTGGCACAAGCCTTTAATCCCAGCACTTGGGAGGCAGAGGCAGGCAGATTGCTGAGTTCGAGACCAGCCTGATCTACAGAATGAGTTCCAGAACAGCCAAGGCTACACAGAGAAACCCTGTCTCAAAAAAAAATATAACAACAACAACAAAAACAGAAAAACAACAACAACAACAAATACGCTTAATAATTCTATACTTCTACTTTTTTAAAAAAAAAATCTGAACTGTGACAAGCAGCTCCATTTGATTTTACTATGTCCATCAATCCTTAAGAAAGGTAACACCAACAGTGGCCACGTTGTTTTGAGTTTAGGATAACTTGCTTTTACAGGTTACGTTACAGTAATTGTGGCTTTCTAGCTTGACAGATTCCTTTTTAATGCTGTCTATACAAGGATGGATCTGAATGTTGTTTCCTTCTTTTAACAGTTACTTCTCCACATTCTGCTTGTTTTGTTTCATCTTCAAGACTTTATACATAGTTGAATTCTTAAAACATCTTTATTTATATTTTGTTGCAGTTACCTACACTCTGGTATGACACATGTAGAACCTTCTGCTTTTAAATTTGTCTGAGAATTTCTGGATCATCATCTTTCCTATCACCTCAATCATATCTGAATGACCAATATTTGCTTGCTCTCTCTCTCTCTCCTCTCTCCCTCTCTCCTCTCTCCTCTCCTCCCCCCCCCTGTATGTGTGTGTGGTTTATTTTATAACATGATTACAACATTTATTTACTTTTCTCAATCAAAACTTTCCCATATATACTTCTCCACTCTTAAAATTATGGCCTCTTTTTTACAACATGCATATGTATATATGTATATCCACACATGTTCATAAATATAACAGTTTCATTCCATATAGTGTCCATATACATATATATATTCCATATACATGTATATATATATATATATGTATATAATGTACATATATATATATATATGTACATTATCAAGGCTGACATTTATCACTGGACAACCACTTTTTGGGATAATCCCTGAGGCAGACATTTGCTACATGGGGCATCTCTTGTCATTCACCTGCCTTCAGTAAATAGTAAAATAGCACCATGTACCTGTTAAATGTTTTATTTAATCATGTTGTTTCCTAGGTACACTTTTGACCAAAACCTGAGTTTCTAAGGCTGTCATAGTGAGCATGTCAGATGATGTTATTATATAAACTGTCTCCTTTCTTGCCTACATCCTTTGAGTCATTAATTTTAGTCAACCTAACTCAAAATAACTCCAAAGGTGTAACATGTTTTACCTACTCAGTCTCTTTAATTATGTTCATTGTTGTCTTGACTAGATAATACAAGTATTTGATTTTATCTCTTAACTTTTAATGTCTCTTCTCTTTCCCCAAATATATTGTTCTCTAAAATATAAACCTGTATAAACAGACATCTTCATTGGCACTCTAGTGGCATTACTGTTTACAGGATAACCAGCTTCTCTCTCATTGGACTTGTGACCTGCTACTCCAGAGAATGGACCTCAAGCATGGTGCTGTATACCTGATCAAAACTTTAAGCCTTGGTAGACCCTATGAAAGAAATTATCACTGATAGTTACCTACATATCAAACTGCTTTCTAAATGTCTATGTGTACACTTTTAAACAAAAGCTACTCTCAATCCTAGTCATAGAAGTTTCCATTTTCAATGAATAATGCTGAACAAAGAGACTTTTGTCTGAGATTAAGTGAAAGATGAAGGTCCTACCCTAGATCACATATTATACCACATCTAATGCTCAAAAATCATTGCAGAAAATGTATGAGTGTGAGAACAAGAAGACATGGAGAAGGGTGATATTTCATTCTATAGACATAGCCATTGTCTCAAACTAATAGCAGCTGCAATTAACAGCACTGGGTCTGTATAAAAAGGCTCCTCTTAACAGTCAATCATGATAAAGACACCCGTATTATTCAATCTCTTAGTGCTGAATTGCTGTCTACTATGGACTCCAGAAGACAGGAAGACACTGTCTTCAGTTGTGTATATACTGGTATACCTATGAGAGTCTGATGGATAGTTTCACTCCCAAGGCCACACATACATCTCTGGTCAAACCAGAGAAACAAAAATAAAGCAATCAGACATCAATATGGGAAATTAGAGGAGAAGTGGAATAGAAGAGGATAATGGAGGGTGGGGTAAAAATAATCAGAGGAAAAAAATAGATATTCATAAAATTTTCAATGAAAAAATTAATAAAAAGAAAACAAAATCAAAGTATGCTCATGTTTGTAGTCAGTGAGTTATATTCAATTCTGATTAGTTTTTTTGTAGGAATATCTCTTGGTCATACCAATAGACAGGATGTAATATGGTGGTGGTAATTTCTCTCTATTCATCTTCTTTTCTATCTTAAGTGATATTTCCAGTTACATTATTGTACTAAATCATTAAATTTCAATTGGTATGCATGCTACATTTATATTTTTAGCTTATGTTAATTATACAAAGTAATAGTAATAAGCTTGGTTGTAACTTCATAATAAGGGCATATATCATACTTAGGTCATACTTATCCCTTTTACAACTTTAGCATTTTTTTCACACATGAACTGAACAGAATTTGGAGCTAAGAGGGAATTTAGTAATCTCACAGACTGCTTTTTAAATATGAAAATATTATGGTACTTGTGGAAACATGCAATGGGGTATTTAAAGTGGTAAAAGAATATTCTCAATATAATATATCTTTCCCAAAGTATTGGAAGAAGGGAAAGTGAAGGGCTTACTCATAACTAATTTGAAAAAAATTTTCATATGAAAAATTACACATATATGTGTAATACAGATTTATGCACATTTATAATATTTGATAAGGTAGGATTTTATAATAATAGTTTATTCAGAGGATTTAAAAGAAATATAACTGTACATTGGTTAGCTTGATAGCCTGTCTTCCTTTGGACTTTCAGTCTACTATGGATTTAAGCACTGAAGATATTGAGAAGCAGTTATTTAATTTTTCCTATGCAAAGAAAAAAGCATGCTTAAAATTGTTTCGATTACCTATAATCTTTCAGTATAATTTTGAGAAAGTTATCATTACTATTTTGAGCTAGGTCTTACTATATCTCATCTGACTAAATACTTATTATGTAATTCAGGCTACACTTCGGCCTTACTATCCAACATTCAGCATTATTCTGTTTCCAAGGCCCCTTCTTCAATCTCTCAGTTTTTGGTAAATGATATAGCAAAGAGAAAGCTCTGGGAAACATCTTTTCTCAGAGGCCCTAGTTTTCTGCCATATGAATTGGTAAGCCATGAATGAATATTGCTTCTCCATATTGGGGTGGAGAAATTTTAAAATGAAGGCAGAAAGAAATTTAGAATTTTGAAAATTCTAGAACAATAATGATCTGAACTCATCCATTGCCAAGTTCAAGCTCTTATCAGAAAGTGTTCCAGTCACAGCTTCAATCCCATCCATGCAAATAGTTGCATGCTCATTATTTGCAAGCCCTGGTTGTTTCCATAGTGTGACTCATAAGACTCGCTGAGCTGGAGTTCATGCAGACTCATCAAAAATTGGCTCTCACTGATCAGGATCCTTCGGTGCCTGGCAGTTCCATCCACAGGTGGAGTCAGCAGGAGGCCTGGAGACTTGCATACTTCACCAGAGTTGATCAAATGAATGTTACTACTTGAAATTAGGGCATCTGAATGTGTTTCTATTTCCTTTTAGAACCTTAAAACAGCATCCAATGGCTTTTCCCTACTTGGTCTATGATCCACTTCAAAGTAGTGAATTCAGAGCCATTGTGGATATCTGATACTAAGTATATTTAAAATCTATAATTAAGTCAGCAATTAAAATCTGGAAGGCATTTTGGTTTAAAATAATTCAAAATAAACTCTCACGCATAGTCATAGGTATTTTTATTAAAATAGGAAACTTCTTAAATCATAACTTAATTTACAATTATGAATTCATTTATTTTTCTTAATGTTGTGGAACATACTAGTTCCTCCTAAACAGATGTTCACAATTAACTCTATTATGGTGCTGATAAGCTGTTTAATAAGCCCAAGCACTTGGTACCTTGACTATTATATTTCTTTAAGGGATAGAAGTGCAATCAGCTCTGCGCAGGCCATCACATAGCTTTGAAAAGTCATGAAATATCATAAATTTAATGAACTTTTCATTTAATTTGCATAACTTAAAATCTCCAGAGTGTGCCTCCAGCAGAATTTGCTGGAACTCCCTCAATTTACATAGTGATCTTTCAAGGAACTGGAATGCTGTCAAAGTAACTGTGAAGTCAGTTTGTGGGAGAAAGGGGATTGGGAAAAGGCACTCATAACAAATATTTATGTACTGCTTTCCTATAACCAAGACAAACAAGTACTATAGGCTTCATCATTCTCCTTTAAGAACTGTGCATATCCATTGTCAAACAGGATCTGTAACTCTTGCATTATGGAGAGTATGGTTGGCTGCTAGAGTGGGGTAAAGTGTTCTGAATATTATACATGTTAGTTTCCCTGCTTAGTGCAACTGTAACAAACACTATCAACTTAGAAAGGACCATAGATACACAACTAGAAGATCTTTAACTGACCTCTGGAAATTTCCAAACTACTGACCTGAACCAAGGAGAGCAATTTCAAGAGGAAAAACTAAACTGTATAGAAAGGCTGCAGAAGGAAAATGTGGCCGCATAGAAACAAAAGTCAGAATATACAAGAGGTAGGAGTGAACAGCTATATCAAATGCTGCCTCGAAGGGTTGATTAATCTTGGAAGAGAAGTAATTGTTGGCCTATGGAGTTAAAAGCTGCTATAATGGCAAAGGTATTCTGAGTTAAATGGAAGATAAGTTAATAGAAGCCATGTGACTTGAGGCACTACAGATGGCTCTTGGAAATTTCTTGTGATTATAGGTCATAGAAGTAGGACCTGAGAGCATCATGTAGTTCAAGTAGGGTCAATAGCTCTTAATTTAGTAGACTTTGGTTATGAAATCTCCAGTTCTTATAGTACCATTTATGCAGTATTTGACCTTAAATAATTTACAGCTTAATATAGAATATTACGAATCCTTTACATAAGTACTATAGAGAGTATGGAAAATTTTAGGTGGTATTGATAAAGTTGCATGGAATTATTTCAGGAGTGAAAACAAAGACTTCCCAAGAATATGTCCAAGGGAGTGAACCTTTAAGGTGATCCCTAAAGGGTTGATAAATGCAAGCTAGGTAGGTAAATGAAGAATTTTATTTTCAAACACAGAACTTCATGCAAACAGTGTAGGGGCTTTAGGAATGTACAACATAATTGTCTGCCTCCAGTGAATGTAATTG